>NW_027286093.1:0-449962 GCF_022747635.1 Hetaerina americana
AAGCCGTCGCAAGGGCGTGTGGCGGGGGGGTGTTGCTAGGTCACATCCCGCAAAAGTGAACAACACCAGATGCAAATTCGACACAACCATGCAAACCTATACCCACAGTGGCGTATAGATTCATGCAAAAACCCTTTCAACTTACTTGCATGCAAAAACATATCCTATCAACTAACAAACAGTTGCACGATACAATACAGAAAAATATATCCAATACCGTGCAAGCTAGAATTTACAACATACGAGGGTCTCCTCCCCCAAAGACACAGGTAGGGAATGTGGCCCAACGCTGTAGGTAGCGGAAGGTTCCCCCAACAGAGAGAGATGTGAGATCGAAAGGGAGGTTAAAAACAGAAAAGGCAGGGGAAGCAATACTGAAAAGAGCACTATATTTTGTAATCGAAGTCTAATGGGGTAATGCGGGAAGGGTTTTGTCAACAAATCACACGAGGTTAGTGAATTTGCATGCAATTGAGTAGAACTAAATATTTCATGGACGTTGAGGGTGGTAAGTGCAATTTTTGCTAACTATATCTCTACAGTTTTCCTTATTGTCCCAGGGGAGAAGGAGACCTTGAGTCTGCTAGTTTAGTAAACTTATTTCCCGAATTTTACATACATGATGCAAGCGACCAATGTATTTTGGAGTGCAAACAATTGGTGAGATTTAGGCAAAAAAACTTGCGGATTTGAATGTATTTAGTAAGTTCAACCTTGCATTTAGTCATCTTTCTCCTAATGATTCCCACCCGAACTCCAGAAGCATTTTAGTGATGCTTTTCGTTTTATCGTATCGTATACGGGGCGATGTTTGAAGCTTAATTTTGTATTACCTTAGCTGGTATATTTTCGGTACCCGGGGATTTGTTGGGTTTAATCTCATAGACCAATTTTACAATTCCTTATTCGTCCGCTGTTATATTTACCATTGGTTTGTGTGTATTATTTCTTGGAGATACGCGGTAGCAACAATGTTCGTGAAAACGCTTTGGAAGAGTGTATATCTGTCCCAAAATTAGTAGGACTGAGTCGATTAAGAAAAATTATTGCCAGAATTTATATATTCACTCAGAAGTCTTCAAATTAGCACCCATTTGGCCTGTTGCCCCACCTCATGACGCTAAAAAGTTGTCATTCGTTAAGCGTATATTTGGAAGGTCTAGCGACGAAAAAGTGAAGGAAATATGCTATTTATCTTTATTAAGGCCTCTCATGGAGCATGCGGCGTGCGTTTGGGATCCATTTGAAAAACATTCATTACAGAATTGAATAGGATACAGATAATGGCCGCTAGGTTCGTGGAAAACTCGCATCAAAGGACATAAAAGCGTCACGTATTTAATAGAGAATCTGGGGTGGTAACCTTTCGATCTGCAAAGACGCAGGGCTAGATTAAACTTATAACAAAGTTACAAAGCGTGTGGTTTTGCATCCGACGTTGTAAATAAAATTAGGCTCCCTAATTACATTGCCAAGGGCGAAAATCGCTACAAAATTAGAGTTAGAATGTCAAACTAATAGATTCAAGTATTCGTTGTTCCCGCGCACTATTCGCGACAACAATAAAAGGGGGAAAACCTAAAAAAATAATTGGTGCACACTGTTTAAAATAGAGGCATACTAGTTTAAATTCCCACAAAAACCTCGCCAAATCTGGCGTCAAAACGCCCTCCGTCGTACATATCTGTGCCAGGTGGGGTGTAGGTGAATGTATATGAAGTCTATTGAATTTGTGAATAGTCCGTCTGGAATGTGTAGAATACTAACCTATAATAAGTGTTTGAAATGCATTTGTGATCGCTTCCGACGAATTTTCTTGTTCCCTTTGTGTAGGCATAGGAATATCTGCTAATGATGTAATACTCATAATATTTGTAGGTATGTTGCAAGATTGGTGATCGGTCGCCCCCTTTCCAAGCGGATTTCGGTGGATCGTGGGGTGCCAGGAGCATGAGAAAATATAGGGAATTTGTATAGAATGGCTGGTAACCTACTATCTCCTGCCAAACGTCTTTACGACGGAGTATTATGCAGATGTCAAGCCATCACTCTTCCAAGAGTTTTGCCACTTTTTGAGGTCGAAGTGCGTTCTGAACGTTCGGCGCCTCCAACATCTTCTCCAACCCCCGAAATAACTTGTGCCTCTCAAAGCACCCGATATACCCATGGATTATTCACCATAAGCTGTTGTGGGCACGTATTTACACAAAATGTAATGCTGTAGAGATTTTCCAATAACCGGTCCATGACAGAACGCAACGAGGTAATGTTATATAGGTTTCAGAAACGAACGATCTGCACACCTGAAGACACATTTAAGATATTTTGAGCTTTCGGCTTTTATAAGGACAATGTGTTGTGCTTAAATATGTATATATACATATATATATATATATATATATATATATATATATATATATATATATATATATATATATATATGTGGGTCGCGGTAGTCCAGAGGGTGGAGCGTTGGACTGCTGACCAGAGGGTCCCGGGTTCGATTCCCGGGCAAGGCACTCTGGGCACTTGCAGCTCCACCCAAGCTAATGTGATTTTTCGGGTACCAGGTCTTCCTGGGAAACCTTAACCGGCACAGGGAAAGAAACTGGCCCCCCTACCCTGATGTGTGAATTTCACATGCCGTATAGGGCTTAGTACTGGGTGAACTCTACCATCACCTATTAAACCAATCTTCGGGTTGATTACTATGTTTATGGTTTATATATATATATATAAATATATATATATGGTTTATATATATATAAATATATATATATATATGGTTTATATATTTATATATATATATACATATATATATATATATATATATATATATATATATATATATATATATATATATATATATATATATATATATATATATATATGTATAACGATTGTACGGAAAAACTCACACGAGCGGCACAATAATGGGCTGAACAATATAACACAAATAGAATAGAATAGCAACATTTAAAAGGACACTCACACGGTAAATTGTTCGAACTTTCGGCCCTCTCAGAGGCCTTCTTCAAGAGAGACTCTTGAAGAAGGCCTCTGAGACTCTCTTGAGTCTCTCTTAAAGAAGTCCTCTGAGAGGGCCGAAAGCTCAAACAATTTACCGTGTGAGTGTCCTTTTAAATGTTGCTATTCTATTCTATTTGTGTTATATTGTGTCAGCCCGTTATATATATATATATATATATATATATATATATATATATATATATATATATATATATATATATATATATTTGTGTGTATGTAATCCTTAAAAAAATATTGAATGTAAATTAATATATTAAAAATATATATATGTATGCATGTAACCATAAACACAGTAATCAACACGAAGGTCGGTTTGTTAGGTGATTGTAGAGTTCACCCAGTGCTAGGTCTAACGGCAGGTGAAATTCACACATCAGGGTGTTAAGGGGAACCAGTTCCTTCCCCTTTGCCGGCTTTGAGTTCCCTGGAGGTTCTAGTACCCGAAAAATCACACAGCTTGGGAGGAGCAGGGGGTGCCCAGAGAGGCTTACCCGGGAATCGAACCCGAGTCCCCCGGTTAGTAGTCGGGCTACCCCAACTGTGGGCGGTCAGTGACGCTCCACTCTTTGACCACCGCGACTCATGTAAAAACATTTTTGCAATTATTACCATATATTTTAGTATATATATATATATATATATATATATATATATATATATCCCTCCTCGGACTACAACCTTGACGTGGTGGAAGGGCTTGTGCGTTCCGATGACCCCTAGAGCTGTGCTGGCGGGAGTAATAAAAATTGCTCCTGGTAGGGTCACCCATGCCAGATAGGTCGAAGGTTAGGAGCCAGACGAAAGGTAGTCCACGCAGCGTCTGTTCCTCAGTGAGGCGGCTGCAAAGGCGTCCGACCCCAGTGGGGCGGCCAGTAAGTGATGGTGTCACGTTAAAAACACTATTGAGGAAGGCAACGGGAAACCACCTCAATTATCATTCCCAAGAAAAATATGATGGACTATAGAGATATTTTGAGTCCTGGCAACCACGGGGCTCGGCCCAATCGGCCGTGTGTCGTGCCCGACAGCGGGGGAGGCAAGGCTTTCGCGGTCGTCATCCCACGAAACCCTAGCAAGGGGAAACCAGCAGCAGCAGGACAGAAGACACAGGAGAAGAAGACCAAATAGGTTAGAATAGGAACGTGGAATGGTAGGACAATGATGAGGACAGGGAAATTGGAGTTTGTTAAGCGAGAGATATAAGGGTAAATATAGATATTTTAGGTCTATGCGAGGTGAGATGGAAAGATAGCGGGGATTACTGGAGTGATAAGTATAGAATAATATACAGCGGTGGTGACGAGAGCCAACGAGGGGTTGCCATAGTATTAAATGAAGAGGTAGGAAGAAGCGTAGTCAACATAGAGCAGGTAACGGATAGAATACTACTAGTGGAGATAAAAGCAGAACCGATGAACTTAGTTATTATTCAGGTATACATGCCACCGAGCAACCATAAGGAAGAAGAGGTCGATAGGATATAGTATACGATTAGTTAGAGGACATGATCGCGTGTGTTCCTGCAGGGAAACATTTGATAGTGATGGGGGATTGGAATGCAATGGTAGGCGAAGGAAGAGATGGTGATGAGGTGGGGGACTACGGTTTAGGCACGAGGAATGACCGCGGGGAGAAAGCAGTTGAGTTCTGCAGGAGACAGGGGTTATTCATCACCAACACTTGGTTTAGACACCACAAAAGACGCAGGTATACATTGAAAATGCCAGGTGACTCAGGAAGATATCAGCTAGATTATATCCTGGTTAGACACAGGTTTAGGAACAGTGTGATAAATTCGCACAGCTTCCCGGGAGCGGATGCGGACTCAGACCACAATTTACTTGTTATGAAATGTAGCGTACGTTTCAAAAAGATAAGGCAGCGGCGGCGAGTTAGAAAATGGAATATAGAAGCATCAAATGGGTTGAAAAGGAAGGAATACAAACAGGCGGTAGAGAAAATCATGGAGGATGGTAATGGACTTAGTACTATCGAAGAAAAATGGGAAATGATCAAGAAAGGGTTGTCTAAAGCCGCAAAAGACACTATTGGAGCCGTTAATGCTAAAAGGACTAGAAAACCATGGATCACGGATGAGATGATTACAAAGATGGATGAGCGGCGAAAATGGAAGAATACAAATACAGAATTAGGCAAAATGAAGTACAAAGAATTGAACAATACATTGAGGCGGGCAACAAATAAAGCAAAAGAAGCATGGTGGAAGACGCAGTGCGAGGATATGGAAAGTATGCAGAGGAAGGGTGAAATCGGTGCGCTGTACAGCAAAGCTAAATCTTTATCGGGAAGTAAGAAAGGAAGAGCTATGCTAACAGTATAAGGCGGGTAAGGTAATAGTTGACGCAGAAAAGATCCAAGAGAGATGGAAGGAGTATATAGAAGAACTGTATAGTAAAGAACTCAGACCAACAAATTTAGACATTGAAAAAGAAAATGACGTAGAGGAAGACAGCTTAGGTCCAGGCATACTAGACAATGAGATAGAAAGGGCATTAAGAGAGATGAAACTAAATAAGGCCGTGGGGGTAGATAACATTCCCGTGGAACTTTTAAAATGCTTAGGAAAATGTGGGAGGGAGAGGCTATATGGGCTGCTCCGTAGTATTTATGAGGAGTGAATCTGGCCGGAAGACTTTGTGAGATCAGTTTTAGTTCCTATTCCGAAAAAGGTAAAGGCCACGTCATGTGAGGACTATAGGACAATAAGTTTGATATCCCACGCAGCTAAAGTTGTTCTCAGGATCATAAACAAAAGGATAGAGAGTAGGGCAAATGATTACTTAGGGGATGATCAGTTTGGGTTTAGGAAGGGGAGAGGTACGCGTGATGCCATTGCAGTAATGAGATTATTAATCGAGAGGAATATAGAACACAACCAGGAGGTATTTGCCTGTTTCGTAGATTTCGAAAAAGCGTTTCATAGAGTGAATTGGGAAAAACTAATGAGTATATTGCAGAAAATAGGAATAGATTGGAAGGAAAGGAGGCTAATCCGGAACCTGTACATGTCTCAGACTGCTCAGGTGCGGGTGGGAAGCGGGGAGTCGGGATGGGCAGTGTTAGGAAGGGGTGTAAGGCAGGGTTGCCCATTATCACCGTTGCTGTTCAACCAGTATGCAGAGGAAATGATCAAAGAGGCATGGGAAGAACTCGAGGTAGGAATGAAAGTGGGCGGGGAATTCGTAAAATCAGTTAGGTTTGTTGATGACCAAGCTTTAGTTTGTCAGTCAGCCAAGGGGCTGCAAGCATTGCTGAGTGAATTGGAAATTCAGTGCGACAGGTATGGGATGAGAATCAATATAAATAAAACAAAGGTTATGCGATTTTCTAGAAAGAAAAAGGCCAGGCTTAACATTAAAATAGGAGGGCAAAAACTAGAGCAGGTAGAACAATTTACGTATCTCGGTAGTGTTTTGGACCAACACGGTCAAAGTAGTAGGGACGTAAGGAGAAGAATTGCGCTCGGCAAAGAGGCTTTCACAAGGAGGGAGTTGATGACGGGGACTTTGAGTTAGGATGTTAAGAAAAGAGTCGTAAAAACTATGTGATGGAGCGTAGCTATATACGGCGCGGAAACGTGGCCATTGAAGCAGGAGGATAGACGTAGACGGGAGGCTTTTGAAATGCGGGTGTGGAGAAGAATGGAGAAGGTGAAATGGGCAGAGAAGAAAACAAATGAGGAAGTACTTGGTATGGTGGGCGAAGAGAGGGGTTTGTTGGGAGCAATCCTATGGAGGCAGGAAAAGTGGATGAAGGGGGTGTTGACCGGCAGTGGGATGTTGAAGACTGTGATAGAGGGTAGAATGTTGGGCAAAAGAGGAAAGGGAAGGAACAGGATAGAGATGTTGGACGGGATGAAGGGAGGAAGAAAGTACTCAGAGATGAAGAGGGACCTGATATATAGTGTGATGATGGATTTTGTGTTTTTTTAGGAGTAATAAAATATTTGTTTGGTAGTTGTGTCTATCCAAAAACCTACCTTAACCGGTAGAATACCTTAAAAAAAAAAAAAAATATATATATATATATATATATATATATATATATATATATATATACATATACATATACATATTCTTTTAATAAAATTATTTTCTCCTCCGCCCCAGTTTGAAAGTGATATAGATGTGGAAGAATAAGGTTGACTTAGTTCAATGGATGTTTTAAGGGGAGGCATTTTGTGATATTTTATACAGAATGCGGAAACATAGCTCCCTTTTTTGAAAGCATTTTGGCGTTTGAAAAAAGGAAGTTTTGTTGTCGCACCCTGTACATATTTATATTATATTCGGGGCTAATCACACCAAACCAAAATTCATAACTTATACGCCTGTAGTGCAACAATATGCTCGAATTTATTAGACATATCCGGAACTCCCATTTTCTCCTGAAATATTGTGGAATTGAACTGAAGTTCCTATCGCCTGGCGTGGCCAATGGTACATTGCTAGAAGTTTGGCGAAGAAAAAGGGAAGCGAAAGAATGAACTTTGAGAGGAATGGCGGATAGAGGGAAAAGAATGAAATTCCGGAATGACAATGGAAATAGTGAGGTTTTAGAATGAGGGGTGGTTTGAAATAGGGGAGCTGAGGAAGAGAGGAAAAAAGGGTTTAGAGAGGCAGGAGGGTGGGCTGAAAGGGTTTCAGAGAAAAGGGGAGATATTTTCTTTATTTTTTTCCATGGAACGAAGCGAGGGTGGGGGGATATATGGTCGGTTGTGATGGGGTGGGGAGGGGCAACGGGTGGCCGTCGGTATGCAGTGAGGGCGTGGAAGTGGGGGGGCGGGAGTTTGGCGGTGGCTGGAGTCAGCGGCGCGAGGCATTGTTGGAGCATGAAGGCCGGCCATCTTTTGAATAAGAAATTCGCGTTTGTTTCTGTTCTCTGTCAGCCAACGGCACCCTTCCTCCCCTCCCGATTCTTTCACATCCACCCTACTCGCTCCACGGACCAAAAAATGCCCCCTCTCCCCCTCGAGCATCCCTCCCCCCCCCACATAGACCCAAAACCCTCCCCTCTAACTTCCCCCCACCTAACCCTCCACCCCACCCAGCCCCCATTTGCGCCTCCATCCGGCGAACAGGCTCACGTGCCCGCCCCCACACTCCTTCTCCATTTCCCCCCTCCCAATTTCAATCCACGCACATGCCTCCCCCCACATCCCCACCTCCTTTCTCTCTTCCACCGCCTCCACGTGACACCGCCGCTAATACATTCCCTTCCCCTCGCACCCCCCCCCCTCCCACTCTTCCCTTAACAGCCATTTCCTTTCCTTTATTCACGCGGGCACTTTAAAGATAGATCGCCTCTGCTCTCTCCTTGCGGGGGTGCCACCACCGAGGGGGGAAGGGGTCGAATGGGGGGGCGGTGGGTTGGGGTGGGGCGAGACTCTCGCGACCCACCCACCGAGCGAGCGATATGCGAGGTGCAAAAAAAAAGAAGATCGCGAGTGTGCGTCGGATGGTGGTGGTGGGTCCTTCCGAGGCATGTAACCAAGGATACGAAATATCTCCCCCGACCCCCCCCCCCCCTCAACCCAGGCCCCCACCCTCTCTCTCGTCCCCTCCGCCTTCCTTTTGTTTCCTAATTTTCGCTTTTTCCCTGGCCATTTTTGTACCCTGAACTCCCGATTTTTTCGACTTTTTATTGTTTCCGTGGAATAATTTCCTTTCATGGCAGAGTGAGGGGAGGGACGGGTAGTGGGATTATGATGATGGAAGAAGACCCAAAGAAGAGTGTCCTCGCTCTTTTTTTTCTTTTTGATAGGGGGAGGAAGTGTTAGCGTAATTAAAAATGTATTGATTATCGTTGGGAATTAATCAATCTATTTGCACTGAATTTGGAGCGGTTTCTCTCTCCGCCGTGCACACAGAGTGGAGATTTTTTGGGTAAGGATATATATGTGTTCGAATGAATAAGTGAAACCCTCAATAAATCCGTATTAAAACGAATCCGAGCTAAATTTTTGTTATTTCCCCAAGCAAACAAAGGATGTTGATCATATTTAAAAGGTTTCTGAGCTTTTGAACTGCTGAATACGTTTCCAGTCGTAAGATAAATATTTTTACGCTTACCTATTCGTACCGAAGGTTTATGAATTAGCAATTATGCATCTCCTTGCTTGAATAATGAGCTGAATTCTTGAATGAAAATGCTTGTGCTAATAAGTAAAAGGGAATGATGCTTCGTAATTCCGTAGAATGTAAATTAAGGGTCACCACGTTTTGACCAAAACTGAGTGTCGTGACGAAACCTATGTTTTATAAGAAATAATTTTGATGCCAGGATTACTTATTTTTACATTGAGTAAACTCCATTGGTTGATGCAAGGAACATATTTAACATTTTTTTTATTCATGTACATGGTTTTACCCCGTGTTACTTGAATCCATTGGAATCTATGAGTTTTAATTTGACATTCGGTACTACTGAATTTCGCTCACGATAAAAAAGTGAATTATTAGATATTTGATCAGTTTCCATTGAAATATATTTGCCCATTTTTCCCGTTAGAAATGTTTAAAGTTCCTCAAAAGTTATCATTAGTGAATTTTGGTTCGATTATAAGGTTATGCATACGTTTATTTATGTAATTTTGGACGTTTTTATTCGGAAAAGTAAGTTATTTAAAAAGCCCAGTGTCTTACAGTGTTAGTCTTTTTTGAAGTTTTCCTAAAATATGCTGTGCTCTTTGGCTTTGTTTGCATTAATATACACAGCTGCACAGTAACTAATGTTGAATTTTCAGCGTTTTCTAGGCACAAACTAGAGGGGATAGAGAGAAAATTATGAGTAAAAACAAATGACGAGACCGGGAAGTTTAGTTTGCTGGAGAGGTCAGCAAAAGCAATTGATTGATCATGGATTTTAGAGGAGAATAATAAACATGATCGAAAGTGTTATTGATTCAAATCTAGACGGTTATTTTTCCATTGTTCAGTCATCATTATTAATTAGAAATTAGGAAACTTTGTGGACGAAGAGAGTTGAATTTTTTTTCAGATGTAAAGGACGGAGAATGATGGAGGGCATATGGTAAGATGGCTTTGTTTAAATCTCGTGTTGTTTCATAAATGAAGCTCATTTTTTATTTATCCTCGAAAATTCGTTGTGGTATTCCGTGCAAAGATTCTACTTTGATGGAAAGCCCTTCATCGCAATATTGTCACCAAAGAGTTTAAGGAATGAGTGAGGAAATTTAATATTTAAGTTAGTAATCATCTCTTTCTCATTGCGTAATTTTAAGTTCGTAAGCAAAGAAAAAAGAGGTTGGAAATACTGCGGCAACATTTGAGGTCAATGCAAGTCTCATTTCTTAGCGTATTTCCCTTGTATTTCCTATCGATTGATCTTAGCATACATGTATGCAATACATCAAAGGACATAATGGTGTGAGATTCATTGCGGCTTGAGGTAAATGTAGTCCACGACTTGGTTAGTACTTTCATTTCATCTTTGAGGAAGAAGGTTTCCAGCTTTGGCGCTGTAATACTGAGACGCGACGTGATGTAGTAGCGTGCTTTTTGTGAGGGATGAAAAATTGACATAAGAAAATAGGAGGACCTGTGCTCCAAAGAGGAGGATTTAATCGATTTTTTTTCAATTTCGCAACTGCACACAAATTGTCACTTTCCAAAAAATCTCAAAAAATGGATTTTTTAAGCTAAATTTATGGTAAAATCCCACCTGTGTTTCAAAAAGCTTGACTGGTTCTTGGATTAGATTAAAGGGAAGTAATGATTATGCTTAAGTGTTGTCTGCTTAAATTTAAGCTTAATATATTAAGGAAATTTTTTTTTTGATTCAGTGACAAGTGACGTGGAAAGTGAAAAACAAATTTCACGAGTGGTGCAGAGAAGGGTAAATGATTTGTGGGAAAAATGGCCGCAAAAAGCGGGGAAAAAGATGGCAGTAGATGGGAAAATGAAAGTGACGACAGAAAAACATACGAGAGCAGACGGAGGAAGGTAATTTAAACAAAAAATCATTTGAAGCGTTTTTTTTGCGAGTTTGTATGCTTAATTCATCATGAAAATATCGGTTAACGTTCTGTATATATAAAAGAACCGCAGTGGACCACTTCGTCTGAAGCGTATTTATGGGTAGAGTGGTAATGAGATACGAGAATGATGGTGCTGAAGCATCTCAATTTAGGGCGTGAGGGTTATTTAATGTGCAATCAGAGGAAAATGCGTAAGCTCGAAACGAAACAGGAGATTAATAATGCTGTGAGTGAGAAAATGTAAGGATTTACTATGCCTCGCAAAGGTAACGCACACTGGTGAGTGAAAGTTGAGTGCGGGAAAAGGGAGATTAAAATACTGGCGCGATAGTAATAGCAGAAGAAAATGGGGTAAAAATAGATTTAAAAAACAGCTGAATAGTCATAGTTTTATGGAGGTATTCACGTATTTGCCTATTTCATAGATTTAGAAAAGGTGTTTGATAGAGTGAATTGGGGAAAACTAATAAGTATATTGCAGAAAATAAGAATAGATTGTAGCGACAGGAGGCTAATCCGCAATCTGTACTTATCTCAGATTGCTAAGGGGAGAGTGGGGAACGGAGAGCATGGACGGTTAGTGTTAGGAAGACTAAGATATGGGTGTTTACCCTTGTTTTTCAACTGATCTGTCAAAGTAATGGTTAAAGAGACAGGAAGAGCTGGAGAGAGTGATGAAAGTTGGTGGGGATTTCACAAAATCAATTAGGTCGGCGGATAATTTAGCTTTAGCTTCTAAGTCAGCCAAAGGCTTGCAAGTATTGCTGAGTAAATTAGAAGGCCACTCCTATAGATATGGGATGAGAATCAATGTAAACAAAACAAAGGTTATGCTATTTTCCCGAAACAGATAGGTTAAGCGTAAAATTAACATAGGAGGGCCACAACTAGAGCAGATGGAACAGCTAATGTGACTCGGAAGTGTTTTGGGCTACAATGATCAAAGTAATAAGGAGAAGAGTTAAACTGTGCAAAGAAGTTTTCATACGGAGGAAAGAATTGATGGATGACAGGGACATTGAGTAAGGAGGTTAAGAGAAGACTCATCAAAACTTTCATATGAAGTGTAGTTATGCACGGTTGGAAACATGGTCACCGAAGCAGGAGGATAAATGTAGATTGAATTCTTTTGAAATGTGGGTGTGGAGAAGGTGAAATGGACCGAAAGGAAAACGAAAGAGGAAGGAATGGGTGGAGCAGGAGAGGGGATTGCTGGGAGAACTCATAAGGAGGCAAGAAAAATTGATTCATAGCTTATTGATCGGAAGTGGGATGTTGAAGACTGTGATAGAGATGTGAGATAAGAAAGAATGTTAGGCAAACGAGGGAGGGGCAGGAATACGATGGGGATATTGAAATGAAATGAAATTACTGACTTTGTAATAACACACACTTTATTTAGAACACGTCCCAGGTTTCGACTTTGAACGTCATCAAACCCTGATGATCTCGTCGTGTTCTAAATAAAGTGTGTGTAATTAAAAAGTCAATAATTTCATTTCATTTCAATTTTTGTCATGTAAATTCCATAAAGTTACGCCGGAGGCACACAAAGATTTTTTGGATATGGATGTTGGACAGGATGAAGGGAGGAAGGAAGTACAAAGAGATGAAAAAGGGCTTGTCATAGAATAGGATGTTGGGTTATGTTTTGTCCGAAGAAACAAAATATTTATTTGGTACTTGTATCCATTCAAAAGGTAACTGAACAGGTAGGTTATCTAATAATGGTATGGAGATAATTGTAAGGGAAGTAGAGTCTTTCTTCTATATAAGGTCTCACTGCTTTTCTAAGCAGTGTTGTTTTCATAACGAACCGATAGTTCCCTTATCTTCACCGTTCTCTCACTGTCACTGTTTATATTTAAGAAAACGGAAATTATGAAACTATAGCATTATAAGCCCTGTAAATAGAAGAAACAGGGTTCAGCTGCGGTTACCTTTAACTAATATCTCTGAATATTTTTTGAATTTCATGAAATAACTTTCTTTTTTAGTGCAAAATGTATTTTCCAAGTGATTGCGCATTTTCTTGGTTATAAAAATTAACCTTTCTTTAACGTTGGGTAGCTTTAATTCACTTAGGTCTTCAGACTTGCCGAAAAATATGAAATTACGTTTTTCAGAGTCTAATGAATCAAATTGCCGCTAGGTTCATGGACTTATCTGAAATTATTCATCACACTCGTGTAAGTGCATGGAACTCTTGGAATAATTTTGGCACTTATTTAATGTATTTTCAAACTCCCATCATGATAGTTTATTTTCCACTCGATGCGATTGTATGCCAAGACCAGTATAAACTTCCTTTTGTTTATTAGAATCATATTAATTCTTTGCTTATACGAGGAATTGTTTCATTTTTATACCATTTTAAAGTTATTTTATGTAAGAAATCATCACTTTGTTAGCTTGGACACCTGCTGACTGTTCTCCGCCACTGCATTCCTGTGCATGCAGAGTTTCAAGGAGTAAACCGAACACATACTGTCTCTTCATTTTTTAAAAACTTTTTTTACGGAGATTTTTTTCTGCAGTGTGCACGGATTTTAAGGCAGTTAATATCTTAGCAGTTTCGAATTAATCATCTCAACGAAATCTGTCACGAGAAGAGTTAGTCTAGGAGATTGTAAATAAGATTTATGCTTTTCCTCCTCGTGCGATATCCACGGCGATGGATGCAAAAGAAGAAGAAAGCAGGTTGATTGTGATTATTGCTTTCCGGATTTGAGGTGCCCGTTTGTCCGTCGGCGCGAGACGGATGATTATCACCCTCCGACGACCAACCGCCCACGTAGCCTTACATTTCGCCCCGAGGGGATTGAGCGCACGTGTGTCGGGGGGGGGGGAAGAACAGCGGATGGAGGGTTTGCGGATGGTGTTTCTCTCCGCTCCAGATGAAAGAGGGGATTAGACCGCGTTTGGGCCACGGCCACCACATGCGCGCGCGCGCGCTCCGAGGGATCCTCCCTCCCCCGTTGCAACCCTTTCAAGCCGCAAAAAAAGGACAACCTCTCTCCCTTCTCTCTGCACCCCTCTCCACTCCCGACACTCTTCCAGCAAACCTCTTTTCGGCTCTTTCGTCACTCCACTCTTTCCACACGACGCTTTTTTTTTGTTCGCTTTCTCCCTTGCGTTCCTGCCATCCATGTCTCTTTCCCTCTCTCTCCCTCTCTCCATCCATCCCACCATTTGCTTCCCCGGAGACGACGCAAGTAATTACTGGAGTCAGCAGCGGAACGTGAGTCATGGCGTGATAACACGCGGAATAAACTGAGCCGGAGAAAATCCGCACCGGAAAGTAAAAGAAAAATGACGAAACTCCTTCATGCTGTCTCTCCACTCCACAAGGTTTTCGGAGTCTCCTTCCCTTCCGTTTCTCCATCTCTTGGACCCCCTCCCCTTTCTTGTGCTTCTCTCGCCCTTCCTCCTGTATCTATCTCTATTTTATTTCCTCCAAACTCATGCCAGTGTTTTTCTCTTTCTCCTCATACTCGCATCCCCGAGCCAAACTCATTGAATGTTCCTTCCCTCCTCCATGCGTTCAATCCTTCCTCCTTCGCATACACTCTTCCCTTGTAACTTCATGAGCTCTTTCTCACGTCACCACTCCCTTACGTATGTAATTCGCTTATTTCATTTCCTCATCCATCATCTCTCCCCCTTATACTCTCATTCTCCCCCTCTCTCCTTTTGGTTGGCCCACCGGAACTTCCTTCCCTCCCCATAGCCCCCTCCACTCGTCGACCCGCGAAATCCCTCCCAAACAAAGCACTTGTCCCTACACGTTCGCTCCGCCCTCGCATCCCATCCCGAGCAGCTCCTAATTTTCAGCCTCACCTGAACCTCGATTCGTCTCGAAGTTTCCCTCCTGTCGATGCTCCAGAGTTTTACTTCCATCCGCTCGTAATCTTTCATCCTAATTCCTACACTAAAGTTGGTTTATTTACGAGGGATGCAGAGTGCGCATACCAGACGACGCTTTTGAGGTTCGACCCGCTTGAATAAATGTTTTTATCAACTGCTATCGGGGATCCTCACACGAGTGAAATTTCAGGAAAACTAATGAATAACTGGAACTTATTTTGTTTGCTGGTGATATCGGACGTCGTAAATGCTCGCTAGGGATTGCTGCTTGCCATCTCCCTTCTCTCGGAACTGGTTTTGAGGCTACGTTCAGCAAGTGTATGTTATCATGCGATCCAGCTTCTTCTAAAGGTCTTGTTTGTAATGACTCAAAGGTTCTAATCAGAGTAACCAAATTCCTTATGTTATGTTTTCATGAAAAATTTTGAATGCCACACGATAGTGCTTTCAAATCTGGAATGGTAGTCATAACAAAAGATTAAGGCTAAGAGAGCAAAAATATGAATTTGAGATCAAAACTGTTCAAATATTTAAATTGTGCTGTTCAGCCATGAAGAGAGGTTGGGGCACATTTTGGTACTCTTTATCTTCCCGAAATTCCTTTTAAACAGCAAAATCAAAGGTTGAGTCCTGGAACAGCGGGGCTCAAATAAGCTAATTGTCACCTAAAATCCCCCTCGCGAGCATGTCACATTCGGCTGAATTTGCATGGTGAAGGGCGGAGATGGTTCTAACATTTCCTGCCGTCGTGGTTGCTGGCAGGGCCGGCGTATATGCTGATGACACCCGGAGCAAATCCCTTAATCTTAATCTAGTCTCTTCAATCCTTTTGCTATTCCCCTTAATTTTCCAATCGAACCATCTCCCCTTTGTGCATCCGTGAGTGTATGCTGGGGTGCACATGTAGCAGGAAATATTACCCTCCTGGTTCCGAAATGCGATCCATGAAATACATGGAAAGCCTTTGTAGATATCCAATGGTGCGCCGCTTTAGGGACAATACGTTTTTTGGAAGGAAGCTCATAGTTGCTGATAAGTGACTTCCCAGTGGTTGGATGAAATATTTTGATTTATGGAAAGAATTTCACTTGCGTGTTTTGACGGAGGCCATTCAATTCACTGGCTCCCGTTGTACACTGTTTACTGCTACGATCATTGATATGCATTCATACATTTTTACTTCGGGGAATATGATAGAAATAACACAAAAGAAAGTATAACGGGAATTGTAATATTTTGCAGTGGCTAGTTGAAGGTTAGTAAGCTTACGGGATTACCTAGGGATGGAACAATACACTTGGCCCAATATTACTAAAAAATCATGTCACTTCCTCATTAAATAACCTGATAAGTTAGTTTCAAAGGGTGCGGATACGTCCTAATAAGGCCCAATGGCACGTGAAATCTAAAACTTCCTAGTAGTTAGGGATGGGTTCCTCTTCCTTTGCCATGATTTTCGTTAATTACGATGTTCTTGTTTGTTCCAATTCGCAGGAATTAGATGGATTGGATTTCAAAATAAGTTGTTCAATCGGATCGAATTAAGGATCATAAAAGAATCGTAAATCGGACGGGTGGCTGTCAATGCTGGAATGCTTTATGCTGAAACGGAGGAAAGGCATAAAATTCGGAAATTACTGAGGTAAAGCAAGAATTTTCACATTTCTTTTAAACTCCCGAGCCCGCATAGGTTGCAATACATTCCAAGCAAATTTAACCGCGACTACTGTTTCCACCCAGGAGCAATTTAGACGCAGGAATTGGTCCAAAAATACCCCAGTGCCTCAGCAAATAGAATGAGTCCTGATTTTCATACATATCCATCAGAAATGTCAATTATACGTGAATATTTTGATGCTGTAAGTAAAGGTTTATCAATCAATGCGGATGAACCCGGGTTAGCAGCGTTCATTCAAGAATTATAATTCAAATTGAAATGAATCGTTTTAATCGCTAGTTAGGCTGAATTTTTAGTGAACTTAGTTGAATAACTCTGGTCGATTAAATCGATCAGTAAGTAATAGATCCTGCTTTGAATCTCTGTTCAGTCAATATGTTTTCAGCAAGAGAATCACCTGTTATTTTTTACTAGCATAAAAATATGCTCATGAGTACCACATTTCTGCCTATATTTTTACTACGGCTGCTAATTTATCACAAAGTTTTTATAAAGTATAATGAATAGTTAATTTCTTCGTGGTACGGAATATTGAGTCTTGGATGGATTGATTGATTCCTTTGATATACGATCCCTGAATGATTGTTTATTTGTATTAGTACATGGCACCCATTTCATTCATTTTTTTGGTAATCAGTTCCCTATATACGATTTGTATTCACGTAGTTCTGATATAGAGACAATAATATTTCTAGCTAAGAAAAAATCAAGGAGGGATGCAATAAGCAGAATAAAAATGACGAAGACATTTTATCGGAATAAAAAACGTCTAAGGGTAAATAATACTAGCATGGACACAAAAAATTATGAAAATAAAATCAATATATATGAGGAGGATAACAACTGAAGTGCTCCGAAGACCTAGTAAAGAGGTAGGATATGGAACCCCGCTAATGAGAAGTTGACATTTTTTGGACATGTCCTTGGTTATGATAGCTTACTACAGACCATGTATAACTGATTAAAACAAAGAAGGAAAGACTAATAGAGAAGGGCCACGTATAAACTATGTGAGAAATAGGTAATAAAAAATGTTGTCAAAAGAGCTATGAAGGAAAATAAGTGATCGACAGGGGAGAGCATGGTTTTAAAGAGCTGCTACATACTAATCCTCGGATTAATATCCCGTAATTGGTGATTGGCATACCTAGTCTTTCTCCTCTTCCATTTAATTTTACTTTTCTTCAAGTCAACTCATAAAACTCAATTCTTCCATCTCCTCTTCTATACTTCATTACATTTTCGCCAAAATTTTGCTCCATAGTAGCGGTTCATCTCTTATTTCCCGTAACACTCCACTACTCTTGCAATTATAGCAAAGCTAACTTTAGCCTGCCCCACCCCCATCTGCTAAATATTCGATAATGCTCTTTTTACTTGCCCAATTTTCGAATGCATTAGTAAAACGTCAGATGCTTCCCAAACACCCCAGAAATTAATTTTCTCAAGCTTTATGCAAATATAACCATCATGATTTTCTCTAATTAATATTATCCTTTAACTAGTGGTCGTTTCAGATGAAGGCAGGGCTTTGTTGGCGAAACTTGTTGAGTCGACGTGTGGAGAAACGATTTCCTTTTGTGTGCTATAGCTAATTTTGATGAGGTTTGCCTCAGGATATAAATAATATTGACCATGCATTCTCGTTCCTTATAATTCAAAAGCAGTGCGAAGTTCAACACAGATGTTTCTTGGCTGATGCTGGCTAAAAGTTTAGACGGAGGCTCCTGTAACCGCGTCGGTATATACGCCATTCCTTTATCCGCTTTTCTTGCCCCACATTTTCGCTGCTTCTTAAGAGACTGCGATTCTGAGCTCACTAATTAATTTTCTCGTGTCATTCTCCCTTCTGCTCCCTTCATCCTCCTGTTCGCCATCCCCGACAAACTCCTCGCTTCCTTCCCTCTCTCTCCCACCCCCTTTACTTTCGTCGTTTTGTTGCGGATCACTCTAACCCCCGAGCACGCTCCCACTCGCCTCACCCCAACCACCTCTCCCGCAAACCCACCCTCAAAATCCCTTGATGTACTCACCCTTCCCTCCCAGCGGCTTGTTCCTTCTACTCCCGTGCGAGCAGCTCCCATCGGCCTATTAAAACCCCCTCCCTTGAGCCTCCTCCGTTCCCACCCCCCAAAACTCGCACGGGGGTAGTAGACCTCTGCTGCCGCCCATGGGCCGTGCGAGCACACTCCCCTCCCCCCCATGCCCACACTCTTTCCCTCGTGAGGCTCTTCCATCTGCTTTCGCTTCGTTTGCCACGCCTATTAGCAGGCACTTAGTTGTATTTCGAGTACCTCTCCTTCACGTCAACTGCGGCTCGGGTTTTGTGTGTGCGTGAATGTGTGCGTGCGTATGCGCGCGTGTGTGTCTGTGTGTGCGCGTGTGTGTGTGCGTGTGTGTGGCGGAGTGTTTTTGGAGCAGCGAGAGTGAGCAGTGCCGATTTGTGGGATTACGCGAGGGTTTGGCGGTGGGGGAGGCGTGGGAGAGGGACGCTCTTGAGGAAGGGAGGGAGAGGAGGATGCTTTCTTTCTTTGCTTCGCATGTTGCCCCGCCGCGGGGATTCACTGAGCTCTACCCCCCTCCCCCCCGGCGCCCCCCAGGCGAACGAACTCTCCTTGAAGGAGTTGCAGGGCCTCCTCTTGTGCGTCGTCGGTTCCTTTGGCCGCTTCCCCAGACCTCTACCCCTTTCCTATCCTTCCCTGCCTTGATCCTTGGTCGATCGTACGAGGCTTGCTTTAAGGCTCCCCATCCCCTGAGAGGTCTTTCGATGACAAATATCATGGAATCATTTTTTCTTTATTTTTGGCTGGACCAATCGAATAATAGTGTTCACAGCCCTCTTGAGTTAATGAAAAGAACAACCTCATGGGATCGGTGACCTTCAATAGAAGTTGTAGACATGCCAATATGAATATTTTCTTCATTGTCAACCTTTTATTCTGTTCTTAAATGATAGTTTGAAGTTTTCGATGCGTATTTCAAACGACGCAAAAATAATTCCCGAACTTTTCAGACTCTCGGCAAAACAGGGACCGTAAAAACAGGGCATCATGTTCTGCAATGCCTGTTGAAATTGGATGCATTCTTGTATATTTGCCAAATTGAGTGAATCGGTGTTGAACTAGAAGCTGCAGTTAAGTTATGCATTACTTTCCTCACACTTACCCTTCTTGGATTTTTTCTATGGCTTCGTTTGCTATCTTTTTCCGCGTTCTCCTGGATCTTTCCAGAACGATTGGTGTGGTAATTCGGCGCGAATTTGAGTTTTTTTGGTGTAAATGCGATGGGAGGTATGCCGGGCAAAAAAATAGACGTGGGGTGCAGGGGGAGCTGGTGGGTAAAAATGAATGCAAAGGAAGCTGGGTGCGTACTGCACTCCTCTATTCTGAACTGAATTGGCGAAGAAATCTTTGATCCTCAGTACTATATTTAATTCAGTTTCATCTTTGTTTCACGAATTCCATTTCTTTCACTCACTCTCTTTTTTGGGACCTCATCATTGATCACCATTTGCTCCTCCAAGTTTTTTTTCTATTTTTCTCTTTCAGCGCATTTCAAAGGCAACTGCTATTCTTTTCAATTCACCGATCGTCATAAGATAATAAGATATGTCTTTCAACCCGGCGGGGTGCAGTATTAGTAATATTTGACTAAGTGCAGAAATTATTTCGTGCTTTTCGATTGCTTTATCGCATTATGAGGTGCATGAAGTTACTATGAAACAAAGTTTTTAATTAAATTTTTAGAACACGTTCAATTGTTTAGTGTTTTAACTCAAAAATGAAAATACACGAATGAAATTTCAAGCATCGCGAAATATTTAAATCAACGTGACAATTCGCACAGAAAGTAGTGGCGGGCGCTGGGTTGTGCAACACTACCTCTAGCTACTCCTGATATTTGTTTTAGGGGTGCTCAAAGGAGTGAAATGTAGGGAGAGTTGGGCGGCGCCGCTTGCAGAAAAGGGTTTTGGGTTGGGTGCTTGGCTCGCTGAGACGGCAGCCGCGAAACCGCCGTGCGCGAAGAGCGCTATTAATTCCCAGGAAGCAGTATTCGCGGTGGAGCCGCATCCAGGTACACGAGGCGCGCTAACGATTCTGGCTCTCGCAGTGGCTGGCGATGATTCGAGGCGAGACGGTCGGATGGATGTGGCTGGAGGGTCGAAAGGCAGAGGGCTGGGAAGTGATTTTTTCTTATTTTGGGCAGGTGGCACGAGGCGTTCTTATTTTCAAGGTAGGTTAGGAAAATCGGAATGTTATTGGCGGAAAGGAGAGGGAGGGGAGGAGTACTGGTAACATTATGTTGAGGGAGAGAGACTGATGGAAGAAACATTTCGAAACTTAAATTTTGAAGAGGACGTGCATGGCCGCTTTAAGAGGAACTAGGGAGGGTGCATATCGCGTTGTTTATCGCATCGACGACCTCGAAGAGAAAATCGGATATGACAAAAGTACTCGTGAGTCATACTCCCTACACTCCATATTTACATTTTTTCCGCAAAAAAAATTGTTTCTGGAGCCACTATCTGAAATTAGAGTTGGGCGTCAAACGGACGTTATTCCATTAATTCGGATGAAAAAATAAGCTAAGACGAAAGGTGTGTACGGGTGCAAGAATGTTTAATTTTGTATCTATCGCGGCAACCCCCCTTCTCCGGTGCTTAAATATAAAACAGACGGAGAATGTAATTGACTATCATTTTCCCATTAATTGCCATTTTTTTCACAAACGAATGAATGTAAACGCAGAATGATTATTCCCACAAAAAAATCTAATTATTTTGTATTTCAGACCTCTTTTAATGCTTTAATAAAGACTCGGAATACAAATTCTTTAATGCATGATTTCACTTTATCTGTAATTCATTTTTTTTAAACCGTATAATTATAAAAACTAAACGAATGCGCAATGGTGAGAAATTAATTAATTACAAAAAATAATATAAATTAATCTAAATTATTTTGAAGTAAACTATTTATTTTTAAAAAATTATTATGACTGTATATATACTAAAACTTTAATTTAATTTTGAGTTATTTTGTGCAGCCACTCCTTATCTCGATCGAAACTTGTGACAATGTAAACCAAATAACTCTTTGTTGGCGCCGGAGTAGGAAAAATCATATTTTTCAAAAGCGATTCGATCATACAGAAAGATTTTTCAATGTTATTTTTTCATATTCATTAAAGGTATGCAATTTAGTAATGAAAACTTGAACTTCAGAAAATTCTTTCCGAGTTTCTGAAAATGCCCAATGCATTGATTCTTTTATAAGAACACATTTTGTGCCTTCCATAACCAACCCTCTCCATTCATCTTAAATGAAGTTTTCGGTCTGTTCATTTCGTTTTGATTTTTTTCTCTCGCGTGTGTTCAACGGGTTTCCATTGCGTCCACCTCCCTTTTCTATACTGCTGTCATCAACAGCGGGAAACTAGACTACGCTCATATGAGTTTCAAAGATTCGTTTTCTGATGTCTCGAACATTGCTATTTGCCGTCTGTAATGGATTTTTCTGATGACATCACTTTTTCTCTCAATAGTCTTCTTTTTCTTACATTGCGTGTATTGCTTCTCACATCGGCCGCAACTCTGCTTCCAAATTGAAGTAATGAAATCACCAAGTATTTTTCCAATTTTCTCTTCAACCAGAAGGAGATATTTTATTTATTCAAAATTAATCGTGGTCAAACGTAATCAAATTAGAGGCGAACAGTGTGATGTGAACCCAATTCATTATCACTGAGTTGATCAAATTGACTCCTCCTAAGCATTGGGTTATATTTCTATAAAAGGACTTTGGAATTGTGAATTGTGTCTTCAAAATACTTCGGTCAGTCATCAAATTCCCTCCCTCACTATACTTTCCTATTTGTCTAATGAAAATGAGTTTGCTGAATTATAATTAATTAGTTTTTGCTTTGCAACTTGACACTTAGCAATGAAATAACGGATTGATTTTTTTCCAATCTTCAACAGGCAATATCATTGTAGTTCTCTTTCACTGATTGATACTTTTTAAAGCACTAGCTTTTGATCTCGCCAAGGTTCAAATAACACCTTTAGATTTTGTTTACACTATATTATTCGTGACCACAACCTGGGGTACTTAGGTTGAGGAGCGACATACTCCATAGAGGTTTCAAGAATGTATTTCATGATTTGTGTGTGATACTGTCCATCTATTACGTTTGATGATATAATTCATTTCAAATAATATTTTGATATCTTTCAATTCTTTGCACACACTATCAAAATTATGTAAACAGACCCTCAGCCGTTTACCATTCCCGATTTCTTTAAAACTTCTTAATTTTTATTTGTAGCTTCAATGAGAGAGATTCACTGAAGGCAGGCTGTAAATTGATTAGTTCAAGGTAAAATTCTGGATGGCTCCTCAGCCTCGATTTTTCAGCCGTCGAATCTCCAGCAAGTAGCGCCCCGAAATGTGCGTTTTTCGAGAAATCTCAGAATAAAGATGACCCCACTTAGAGACCATTGACTGACTGAACGCTAACTGATGATAATTTGAGAAAAATGTTTTTTTTGTCAGCTGAGAACCGTATTCACTCCGATGGTTTAGATTTTATGTAATATTTCACTTTGTTATAAAACACTACATCTGCCAATTTATTGTAATTTATGTGTAAAAGGCCCAGAGTTGAAAATTAATGCTTTAACTATCGATTGATATCATCTCTAGCAGTAATTTAATTGGCATTAAGCATCAATATAAATAAATACCTGGATCCTAGATACCTGGATATAAAGCCTTGCTCTAAAATAGGGAATTGTAAATTCACTGTTCAAACGAAGTGTATCGTAGGTTATATAATTTTCCAAGAATGCAATAAAAATATATGACCACGGAAAATATTCTTTTAAGGAATTGAATAAAAATCGTATATATATATATATATATATATATATATATATATATATATATATATATATATATGTATATTGATATCCCACGCAGCTAAAGTTGTTCTCAGGATCATAAACAAAAGGATAGAGAGTAGGGCAAATGATTACTTAGGGGATGATCAGTTTGGGTTTAGGAAGGGGAGAGGTACGCGTGATGCCATTGCAGTAATGAGATTATTAATCGATAGGAATATAGAACACAACCAGGAGGTATTTGCCTGTTTCGTGGATTTCGAAAAAGCGTATGATAGAGTGAATTGGGAAAAACTAATGAGTATATTGCAGAAAATAAGAATAGATTGGAGGGAAAGGAGGCTAATCCGCAACCTGTACATGTCTCAGACTGCTCAGGTGCGGGTGGGAAGCGGGGAGTCGGGATGGGCAGTGTTAGGAAGGGGTGTAAGGCAGGGTTGCCCATTATCACCGTTGCTGTTCAACCTGTATGCAGAGGAAATGATCAAAGAGGCATGGGAAGAACTCGAGGTAGGAATGAAAGTGGGCGGGGAATTCGTAAAATCAGTTAGGTTTGCTGATGACCAAGCTTTAGTTTGTCAGTCAGCCAAGGGGCTGCAAGCATTGCTGAGTGAATTGGAAATTCAGTGCGACAGGTATGGGATGAGAATCAATATTAATAAAACAAAGGTTATGCGATTTTCTAGAAAGAAAAAGGCCAGGCTTAACATTGAAATAGGAGGGCAAAAACTAGAGCAAGTAGAACAATTTACGTATCTCGGTAGTGTTTTGGACCAACACCGTCAAAGTAGTTGGGACGTAAGGAGAAGAATTGCGCTAGGCAAAGAGGCCTTCACAAGGAGGAGGGAGTTGATGACAGGGACTTTGAGTAAGGATAATAAGAAAAGACTCGTAAAAACTTTGATATGGAGCGTAGTTATGTACGGTGCGGAAACGTGGTCATTGAAGCAGGAGGATAGACGTAGACGGGAGGCTTTTGAAATGCGGGTGTGGAGAAGAATGGAGAAGGTGAAATGGACAGAGAAGAAAACAAATGAGGAAGTTATTGGTATGGTGGGCGAAGAGAGGGGTTTGTTGGGAGCAATCCTATGGAGGCAGGAAAAGTGGATGAAGGGGGTGTTGACCGGCTGTGGGATGTTGAAGACTGTGATAGAGGGTAGAATGTTGGGCAAAAGAGGAAAGGGAAGGAACAGGATAGGGATGTTGGACGGGATGAAGGGAGGAAGAAAGTACTCAGAGATGAAGAGGGACCTGATATAGAGTAGGATGATGGATTTTGTGTTCTGTAGGAGTAATAAAATATTTGTTTGGTAGTTGTGTCCATCCAAAAACCTACCTTAACCGGTAGATTACCTTAAAAAAAAATATATACATATATACTATATGTATATATATATATATATATATATATATATATATATATGTATATATGTATATATGTATATATATATATAATTATATATGTATTTTTTTATTTATGTATGAGTTTTTTTATAAATACAGCGTAAAAATCCTTAGGTACCAATATAGGGAGGGCGTCACCCTGTTCCATTTTGTCACTGTGACAAAACAATAAACAGACTGACTTTACTACATTTATTCAATGAAAAAAAAACAATAACGACTTCCGTAGGAATTTCCTTATGTTATAACGTATGTTCAAAATATTTACGCATGGTATGAATACGCTTCAAGTTAAGGCTGAGGTGCTTTAATACTTGCTCAAACTAGACAATGATAGTATCATCTAATTTCAACAAAATCCCAATGGGCTAAGAAAACTTTCCTTTTTAATTATTTTTGTTCCTACGCTTTGAAAAGCGTCTTCTTTTATTGATCTGAGATAGGCATTGCTCCGTTTGTTTATTTAATTCAAACTAGAAATGAGTATTCTTTTAGTAAATGTAATTTACCCTAGTTGAGTAAATTTCGCTGCTGAGATTAAGAAAAGACTTTTATCGGAAAACGGGAAAATCGTTCCATTTCATGGAAAAGGCCGGAATCAAAATCTTAGGACTATTTCAATTTAAATACAAGAGTATTACTCACTTTATAGGGATGGTATCACGGCAGTTTATAATTTTTAGTTATTTTAAATTAGAAAAGTTTGCGCGTGGAATCCTTTAATGATATAATTAATTTATATGAGAATTGATACTTATGGTAAGAGAAGAGAGGAAAACTGCTAGTTAAAATCCGAACACGATAGGGAAAGTGAATAGAGCGTCGAATATTTAGAAGTAGAGGGATTCCACTGGGCGTTATTGAAGAAAAAAACGTGATGGAAGAGTGAGGGAAGTATAGCGAATGGGTATTATAGGGGGCAAGTAGGCCGATTGATGTTATGAAGTATTGAAGAAGGATTTAATATCTAGTCATACCAAAATAATGTCGCGCGAATTAGTGAAATTACGGGTGGTTACGAATAAAGAGCTGTGACTCTTCCTCAAAAAACGTACAACTTCAATGGGTAAATTACTTTTGTCGATTATGGTATCAGTTGGGGCCTAATACTAGTATCTTCAATCACATACCTCGAGGGCGGTCCGGGAAGTAACCCCCGTTTGCATGTAGCGAGGGAAGTAGTGGGGGGAACCGAATGTTTCCTCTATTGACACACCCACACTAGGACAGTATGTCTCGAGCTGTAGTGTTTGAAAGCCCTCGCCGCTTGTCGTTTGTTTACAGTAGTGAGTCAAAATGAGCAATTCAATCGGACATCCTGCCAAATAAAAAATCCGTTTAGTGATAAGGTTTTATTGGCAACAAACTTCAAAGCTGCTGAGTGTTGTGCGTCAGTGGCGTCATTAATCTAAGAGTGAACGGGCAAATGTTTATGATGCCCAAGAACTGGCCATTCATTAGTTCATCTGTCTAAAGGCTAGGCCGACCACTGCGGTTCTCGTGATGAACATTGGTGCTGCCAGTTTTCAATTGAACCCACCATTGTCTCACTCCGCCTTCACCCATTATTCCGCCTCCGTACACTTCACATAGCTGCTTATGAATTTCAACTGGCTTTTGGTTTTTTGTCAGTGAAAATCTAATCACAGATCAAATTTCACCACTCGCCGGATTTTCTATTGCAGTGCACATTTAACGGTTTACAAAGAGTAAACTAGAAGAATCGCAATCTTTACACCATCACAGCACGATGCGTACTAAGTGTAAAGACGTTTAGACACCAAGATGGTGGCACTAGCCCTAATCACCGCCACGATCAGCCAAAACGTAAGTTATTTTCTTAACAGACCAATTGTATAAAACAAAACCTTAGTTTTATCAACGGTGTTTTGCTTAATTGTCTCTTTCAAGATGGACAAAGAACTAACATGTGTGTCAGGGTTGATTTTGTTTATGTGTTCATTTGATTTTTTTACTTGTTTACCAATTTATAATTAACCGCATCGGTTTTGAGTAGTGAGAAGACAAGAACACTGCATTATTGCAAAATTCAGTCTTTACTAGTTTACCTTAGGTTTTGACAAAATATACAAGATGTCTCATTCTTTCCGTTCATTTAAAAAAAGTTTTTTCCTTCTTTTCTTTGACATAATTTCTTCCATCCCTTCACTAGTCTCTTTGTTCAAGGTTCCACGGTATTTTTCTGACTCTTCTCTTTTCATTATCTTACCGTTTTTTTCTTTCTTTTCATTCTCGACTTCTCCGCTACCTTCTTCCGTTTTCCTCTTGGTATTTCTTACTATAAATTCAAAAGGAGCGTTTCCAGATGCTCTTTTTAAAGTGTTTTTTTTTATTTTACGGTTACTTCAGCGTTCTCTCCCTTGACGGTGGATTCAAAATTTTCTTTTTTCTTGGTTTTTGCACTTAAATTTTCTTTATCTTTTAATCGCCTCACTTAACTTAATGTGGGTTCAATTGCGCCATTTGTGCTTTTTCTAGCCTTCCCATCCTTGGCTAGTACGCGTCAACTGGCTGCGCGCGGTAGATGTTTTCTGATTTTTAAACTTGTTGTTGCTTAGTGATAATCATAGTGTGTAAGTGCATTATGGAGCCTAGTCCATTTTATTATCACTTCAATTAGAGCGTGGCCCCCGCTACATTATCAATACCTCCTCCAATGCGTTTCATAATTACCTAATGCTGTTAAACTCTCCTCTCCGCCTCAATTTTGGGGCTTAATTGAATTTGTTTTATCCGAAAGGAGCCGAAATTGGCGACGGCAGATGCTACTTGTATTTTTTGCTATCAAGTCTTCATTAATGTAATTATGCGGGCATAAGGAAAGGAGTTCCTTTAAAAATGTAACGGTGGATGCATTAGACGTAGACAAATGGATGGAACACAGCGCAAAAGGAATGCATCACAAGAATTGTATTCATCCAATTTAGATAAAAAATTGTAATTTTGGAGTATTATTTATTCTAACCATGAGGTGGTTATTAAGGGGCTTAGAAGCATAATGTTGACGGGTCTTTAACTCAGCAACGAAAACAAAGTTGGTCAATCGGTTCAAAAGGTAGGAGGTGTAAGCATTTCAGGTTGTTGATTAGAAAGGGATTGTTTGGTTGATTGGTCTATAGACGATTCCGTTTTTTGTAGGCTATGCAACATATTTCATTCAATATTTTCACGAAACGAAAATCGTTTCAACTAAATTTATAATCACGTGAGGGATGTTGTTTTAGCCAATGCGCTCTTTTATGCTCGGAGTTTGATTACCATTGTCTCAAGAAAACTGATTTAATTGTTCGTTATTACACGGTGTTATATTTTTTTATCGATCGTTTATACATTTTCTCTCGTCGGCATCTCAGTCTCTCTCAATATATCGTCTAGCTCTGATCGAAATGACGACCTAAATTACCTTTGAGGGACAAAAGTTTGTTTATTCACTGGTTTCGATCGTTGAGCGATAATTGCCATTAAATTTCCTGTTCGCCTGCTCATTTTTCAGGATCCAATCCATCGTCATCGGCATCTGCGCCTTCCCCCCCCACTCCGATCCGCTCTTCCTATTAATAAACGATCACGATCGTAGGAAGCAATCCCGGTCCAAATGGAAGGATTTTCGTTTTCTCTCCTCCCCGTCTCAACCGGAGATGAAAGTTCCTTTCCTCTCCCGTCGACACTATTCCAATATGGACGACCGACCCAAGAGTCGACTGGGTCCACGTCCAAACCCGTCCTCTGTATTTCGGTCCGTCGGCCTGGATGGATATGACCGAATACCAGTTCGCGAATACGTCCCCTTCCTGTTTCGCGTCCGCCAGCAGCAAATCGAAAGAAAAAAATTGTCATCCACTTCAGTGAATCTGAGACCTCGGTCGTACGAATTGTTGCAGGCATTGCTGGTCACTATTCAGTTTTTTTCCACTTAATAGGAAGTAAACACTAGCAAACAGACTGGGAATCGCTTACAATCGGGACGGATAATTCACATAAATATCATTACCTCTTGAAATTATCTTTCCGCATGATGATCCGTGGTGATTATTTAAATGAGAGTCACTCGTAGTGTTGTGGTCAAGTGGTGCGATTTTTCTAATTTTTTCTAACCTCGATACCGGGAAATAATATGTAATTCACCAACATGTACAGTCAAGTATAATTATTTGATCCGACGGTTTTGATACGAGTGACTTATAGTTTCTTCATACCGCGATGATTGTGCCTATTTAAGGTGGCATGCATTTTAACATTTGGTTGGCATTGAACATCAGAGCTTTACGCTATATTTTATCTTGCTTTGGTAGTTAGTACTTAGGCTTAGAAAAGGCACTTTTGGTTCATCTATTCCCCAAAGGCGATGTATTTTTCAATATCCACTTGGGCATCCCATGCATAATAATTTCAGTTCATGTGCTAATGAATGCCTCCGAAGGATTGCTACTTTAAAGGTGTTTTGACTTCCATCTGCCTCTTTCTCTTCCTGACGTAATTAGGAATTGACTTTTTAAATTAATCTTAATTGTTTTTTAACAATTCACGCACATATATTAAACCAAGTATAGTGCATATTTTTATCGACGAAAAGGTTTTTAAGAAGTCGCTTTCACTTAATAAAGGGGAACAGTGGTAATTTTTCATTTACTTTTTACGCAAGTTTCATTTGTGTACATATTATAATTTAATTTCGTCAGTTCCAAAACTAAGAATTAGGCTCTTTTGAGTTGAATTTTTTAAAATTGCAAAAGTGGCAAAGGAATATAATAGTGATAAACGTAAAAATGAATGATTTTTTCTGAATTTCCGGCTGAACGGTGCAGGTTGCGGATAAGTCACCTTCAGTGTACTCCTATTTTCTGCCATACATTCATTAATTCTACCCAATTCAATCTATCGAACTCCTGAAAAACTGCGAATCTAAAAATAAAATGTGATTGTATTTTATATTCCTCTCCATTAGTATTCTCATTGTCGAAAACAGTTCGATTATAAACTGCTGTTCTTACACTGCAACCGACATTTCAGTTTATCTCCAGAATAATTTAAGAATACAGGGAATAGGTTTCTGTTTATTGGTCCGGAAGCTGTTTTACCCAGAGACATAGTTTGCAAAATTTTAGCGGACGATGTAAGGTTGGATTTGGATAACCAATAACATGGAAAAAATGCCATTAATATTGATGGATTTTATTAATTTAAGATTTCAATATTTGATCTGTTATCCGTTGGTTTTTGAGCAATTTTCTGATATTTTCACCATTAAGTCAAATTGGCCCTTTGCGAATGATCTAGATCTCAATGATTAAAAATTCGGCAAACGCTCAAACATCGAAGGCCAGATCCCCAAAAAAGAATGGTGGTCTATATTTGTCGGGGACTCTAAAAGAAATGTTCCGACCTAATATAAAAACTTAGAAGGGGAAAAAACGAGAGGACACGAATAAAATCCCCCTCTCTCCCCCCTCACCCCAGTGCATTAAAATGCAAACACTTGAACGTCAGCTCTCGAAACCTAACATTCGGTCCAGGATTTAAACTCTTAACAGTTGGGAGTTGGAGCGATCGTTTTTCCGGGACTGATAGAAAATTCTATTCGAGCCGAGCGTTGGGGCGGGGAGAGGGCGGAGGGCGGCGGCGGGAGTGGGGCGGGCGTCCCTGACTTCCGGGCATCGAGTGTGTCACGTTGAGGCGGAGAGCGTGCACTACGTCATTCGTGCCTTCCGATGGGAATTGTCGAGTGGAAGGCGTCCGCCCGGCTGCTGATCGAGACCTGAATTGAATAGAATGCGAAGGACGGGGGAGGGAAAGGAATGGGGGGAGGAAATAGAACGTGGGTAGGGAAAAGAACGGGGGGGGGGTGGAAAGGCGGACGTTAATCAGAGCAGTGCGGAGAGCCGGACTGTAACACTGCTGGACTGTATGCAGAAAAGGGCGCTGCTCTATCCATACCTGCCGTTTGTTTAAATAAAACTTATTTCAACTGGGACCCTCTTTTCAACGGCACAACGGATATGTTTTCCACCTGATGTTTCTCATAATTTTAAATTTTTGATTCTATGGCAGCCACGTGTTTATTTTTTTAGGAAGTCGACTGAGGATGGTGCTATGTATAAGAATTATCGGGAAAAGTTTCGTAAATATAGATTTATTTCAGATATTGCTACAATGCCACAAAATTCTTCAAAGTACATCCATTGAGCGTGAACGTACTTTTGCCAGTGGCTTTTCCACCTCACGAAGGCTCCCTGGTAGGAAAATTCCGGAAGTTCTTTAAGGGTAGGCTGCTGGTGCCAAGTTGGGACGGTAATGAGGCTGGGGAATCGTCGCAATGTCGTTGCAGCAGGTCTTAACAAGCATACACACTCGACTCTGCCCTTGGTCGTCCATTCGAAGAACTTCGGGACGAGTTTACCGCAAATATTTCACATCGCCAAATTTTCTCTGACAATGGTGTGTTTACTCTCAAGTTATCAATGCTAATACGATCTGCGATCATGCGCACCCTTAACCCACGGTTTGAATTTAGTACCTCACACACATGGCAGGAAAAAAATGTTACCAATATTTTTTATACAAACCCTGTCAGTGCTAAGAGAATGGTTTTTTGTCGTAGGTTGTCGTAGCTGAAGAGAAATGAAGGGGTGATGGGAAGATTAAGATATTGACGGCAGCTGCTCTTTGATCGTGATTCAGGGTTTAAATTGATTGAAGCAAAAGTTTTTTCCGTTATATTTTTTTCACGCTATTCATCCTTCGATGTGATACATCAGAAATTGAAAAATTACTGTTCGGTGTTGTATGGATGTATTTTGAAATAAATTAAATTAGATTGCTAAGAAGAAATATTTTTGTACTGATAAGAATGCAAATCCTTATCTTTGGAATAACTCGAGTTTATTCGGAGAATACTTTTAAAAACATGAAAAATTTATGGCTTTATTTATTTACATAAATATTCCATCAGGCATGAAGCGAAACGATCAAAACCAAGGCAAAGGAAAATTGTAGTAATTATTAATTTTCGTAGCCCTTGTCTTTTAGTAGAATTAATCCTTTCACATTACAACCGGTTCAATTATTGAATGTCGTCGAATCATTTATTTTTTTACTTATCGACAATTCTGCGTAAATTCTTTCGTAATTTTATATGTTTATGTTTTGATCCCTATGGTTTTTGCAATTTCTTTTCACTCTCTTTTGGCAGTCGAATTTCTAGGTTTAGACGTTTGCAGACTTAAATGTAGTCCGGGAGGGACTTCCATTCGACAAAAAATTAAATAACTTCACCGAGGAATTGGGAAAAGTCCATGTGATGAAAAAATATTTGTACTTGTCAGTGCGGTGGTGCACGTATGGGGACAGCTTCGCCCCTGCGATGGAATGACTGCCCTTCCGCGGATTTCTCACTCCCGCGCATTCGCTTGTCGGGTGAGTCCAGAGGGTGTCTCCTGCAGGGTCGCTCTTACCCGAAGTGGTGGTGACCGAAGCCGTACGCACTGGGATTGAGTGGGTGTGTGGAGCCGCGTTTTAGCCTCTGGAGAGGAGGAGATGGTGGGAGTGAAAGGGAAATTTCCCGTGCTCCGGAGGGAGCGAATCTCAGAGGCCTTGGAGGAGGGAATGATGGGAAGAGGAGGAGATAGAAGCAGGAGGAGGGACCGAGGGACACACTTGAAGTTTTGGGAATTGGAAACGTCTTACTTCGGAAGTCGAGGTCACATGGGACCCCATCACTCGATGGACACGTTTTTCGCCGGCGCTGAGTGAGGGGCGGGAAGTAGGGTTTGTTCTTTTGGCTTTTCTCCCTTTTTCACATCTGTCGTTGACGACCTCTTGTTCATGTTTTCCACCCTGAGAAACCTCACCTAATATGAAGAATTGTGTCCGGTGTGGCGTTGTTTCCCTAACATAGTGGAATTAAAAGGAAGCAAAACTTGGAGTGAGGAAAAATGTCAGATTTAAAACTGCTCAAATTGTGAATTTTTTCGATTGCCAAACGGGTGGTTGCCGATCGAATAACTCAACCGGTGATGTGGGTGGCTGCGTGTCTCATTTAGCTTCGCGAGCCAATGAATGTGTGACTGATGCGATTCGCCTCGAAGCTGTATGCCTGGTCTCCAAAGTGATGAAAATTTATTGAACGGTTTAACTGAAATTCAATCATTCTTTTTATCTTCGGAGGCCTATTTTCTCTCACCGAACAATAAATTACATAAGGAATTAGACATTGAAGGTGTTTATTTGAGGGTATGCATTGACTCCCATTAACAGGCAAAAGATCAGAGTGTCATTTCAAAAAGCAATGTTAGGATTGTATCTGGCTGACTAAGGCACCGCTTCACTGCGTTTGACGGAAACAGGATTGCCCTCCACTGCCTGTCCATAAAATGGGTTTCGAAAGGCATTACAAGAGATGAAACTTCCCTGGCGATTGCCGACATCAATCTTTAACTGCATGACACAACTGATGTTCATTTTCCTTTAAATTACTAAATATTTTATTTTTAATGTTGTTTCAAATATTACACTTTTATTGGTCTAATCCATTCTCTCCTTAAGTCACAACTATTATTAACTATGATGAAGTGGGCGTATGTTATTGATTGGAAATATTCATGTGACTACGTTTAAATAACCCAATATTATATTTTCCTCATGCAATAGTTTCAGATCTACTTAAATACGTTGTTGTATAAATTTTCTTCTAGAGAGGGAATGTATTTAAATTTTTTATAATTTTTATGCGCATCGGATAGAAAATGCTGTCTTGTATTTATCATGTGTCCGTGATTCCAGAAGCAAAGCAGTGATAGAATGAACATACGGCCACAGGTCAGGGATTTGGGCTACATATATCGCCCTATGTGATTCCACGAGTTTAACCGTGCGCGGGGAATTTATGTGACAAATGCATGTGGGCGTTATTCCGGAACACTTGAGGTGAAAGGAAACCAGCCTACCCAGAGGCCCTGATGACTGAGCGCACATCTTTCGCCGTAAGTCTTTATGCCAGTCCGTTAGGCAAAGCGTTCGTATCTTTCACAATTTTTTCTCTCTTGTTATTTCCCCCCCCCCTGCCGTCACCCACGAGCTCGCCAACCCCCATTCCACCACCACCACCACCCTGCCCTTCTTCTGCGAGTCCTCCTCTCCTCTCACCCCCCCTCCCATCCCTATTCCCCTTCAATCTTCCGGTTGTCAATGGCCAATTTCCACGCGTCGGACGCGGAAGGGGATGCTGCATGGGGATTTGCAATAAGATGGACCGAAGAGGGGTTGATCTAAAAGAAGGGGAGGAAGAGGTGGGACGGAGAGGAGGAATAAAAATAGAAACGATTTGGGTGACAAGAGAAAGAGTGAGAGAGGGACTGTGGCGTGTGCGCGCGGGATTGTATGTTTGTGTGTAGTGGATTCGCGCAGTAGTTCGACGCCACTTGTCCAGGCGCCAAGTTTCGATCGAGGGAACCCTTCAAAAGGAATCCCTTTGGGGAAAACACTTCTCTGTATGTTTTTTTTATCCTTCTAAAAGATCGGAAGGGTCAACAATGAAAAGGAAAAGAATGGGCGGTCCATGGCAAACGTGTATGTCGGATTTTGGTCTCCACCACTTCAAACGCCCTTCAGGGATGCTGTGCGCGAGCTTCTCCTTTTTCTGAATCGTTAAATGGTCAGGAGAATGCGTCGCAATGCATTTTTAGCGGGCAGTAAATAGTTTAAAAAGTAGGAATCCGTTAAGAAGGGTGATTTGGAGGGAAATCAAGAGGCTGGATTTATAGTCTGAATCCTACCGGTCGCGCCGTTTTCCCCCTTCCGAAACGAACGCCCCTCAGACCAGATCCCGCTTTCCATACCCATTCTGCATTATTTGATCAAGTCATTCAATTTTAACGTGACCTCAAGCAAACAAGGCCAAAGGGGCCAAATAAAGAGCGAGTTTTCTCTTTTGTGGATATTGTGAAGCAAATCTGCGTCATTTAAGCCGCTTCAAGTTCTTACTAGCAAAATTGAAGAAAGGTGGCAAGTAGGGAATTTCAATAAGTACGTTTATGGGTTTTGTGTGTGCATTCCTGTGAATATCGATAAATATAGACCGTGGTAGAATCAGTAAATTTATTTGGGGGTGCACTTTTTCACCCTCAACCAACTGTCACTAAACCGTTCTTGTCCAATCTGATGGCGGTTTAAACGATTTGTTTCTTATCATTCGATTTCCAGCCGACCTTCAACGCCATGGAGTAGTACTAGACCGAATGATTTCCTTAAAAATTTCTTAAAAGATGAATGCATTGGACTGCTGATATTCTTGCCAAAAGCCTAGCTTTTGGTAAATATTGTCAACGTAAATAACGATTATCTGTTCAACACTTGGGCTCCACATTTAGTCCAAGCACTTATTTATAATTTAATTGGAAAAAGACAGAAGTCGTGAAAATGAATTCTTCTCCTTCGGCAAACCAAAATAAGTGATGCTAACTGAAAGCTCGGGTCATCCGGCGTACTTTACCAGATGATGACAAACTCACAAGCACCGCTTCTCCGGCACACTTAGGAAAAATTACGAATATCATCGAATGACATCGCACGAGCTGAGCTTATATGTGATGAGCAATATTGGTGATGACTCGTTAACTCGCAAACCTTTTTGCAAAAGTACAAATTTGTGGTCATGCTTGTATGATCTCTTTGAAGGTTCTAATTGAAGTTTGATTTCTGTTGGTGACTTTAAAGGTATTGTTGGGTATTCTCACTTTATCAATTGAGCAAGTCGCTATCCCTTATCGTCAGACCTTACAATTTTACTGCCTAGCAGCAGATTGTTAAGTGAGTAGAATTTTCGAGCGGGGATAACCTATCTATTTTCTAGTGCGTGTATGCATATATTTTGCGTTGTAAGAGTGGTCATTGACCAAACTTGACCGTTGTCACTAGGAAAATCTCCTAATTGCAACGTATTTCTTAAATAATAATAATAACTTCCACAGTTCCTGATTCTATATATATTTAGTAGGAAACTCAGTGGAAAATTGCTGAATGAGAAGGTAAACGTGCTGAAAATATTGGAAAACTAGAACGGAAGTCACCGCATGCATGATGAAAGCGAGCGAAACTCGCCACTGAAGGCTAACGAGTTGACCTCTGACACCAATGGAATTATTGGGACCCCGCGATACATGCATAAATCTCTCTGATTATACTTGATGGACATTTTCAGAATATCTAATGATTTTTTGACTTGAGAGAATAGAACCACGTGAAGTAGCACAGGTACCATATTTTCATCAATCATTTCCTCTCAGAACGCAACTCGTGCAAGTACTCGCGATCGCAAAATATAGTAACGTGTCTTTGCAACGCCCCCTCATCGGCGTGGGTGCGCGAACATGAAGTGAGAGGCAGGCCTCGGAGAGGGAGAAAGGGGATGAAGAATGAGACGAGGTCGCAATTTTTTCGGATTCAAGGGAGGGGCGGGGAACATTCAAGCGACAGTGAGGAATGGAAAGTGCAAAAAGGAAAGTTGAGAGAAGTAATCCGGATGGAAGGTGGGTGGATAAATAATGAAAAGGCCATGAAATAAATGAGAGAAAAGGAGTGATGGGTTGAGGATGGGGTGTAATGGAAGAGCTTTCGCAGGCAGAATGCTGAAGGCGTGGGTCCGCAGCCGGACGAACCGCGTTTGGAAACATACATTCTACCCTGGGCTCTTGGAACAGCAGGTATTGGGGAGTTGATGATAGATGATAAAGGATATCGGAATTGACCCTGTAATATTTTCGAAATATAAAAATCATGAAGCCACTTTGAGCATTTAAAGAAAAAAGAAAATTTACATATTCGTACATTGGTTTAGGATTGATGACTGGTGCATGGTTTGTATAAATATTATCGGGAAGGGTTACGCAAAAATACTATATTCATTTATATATTGCAACAAAGCTTCAAAATTCTTCAAAGTGCATCCCTTTAGCGTGGACACACCTTTGTCTGTCGCTTTTTCACGACTAGAAGTCTCCCTGATAGGCGGATTTTGGAAGGTCCTTTAGGGTAAGTGTGCAATCTTCTTTGACGGCACTTAGGGGTACCACGGTCGCGTACTTTGAGGGAGGATTTCACTTTTGGAAATAGCTGGTGCCAAGTCGGGACTTTAAGGGATTGGGGAATCGTCCCGATGCCATTGTCGAAGGTCATCGCAAGTAGAAACTGGACTCTGCTCTTGGTCGTCCGTCAAGACCTTCGGAACGAGTTTAGCGCAGATCTTTCGCATCTCCCAATTTTCAGTGATAATGGTGTATGCACTGTCATGCTATCAGTGCCAATATGATCTGCAACCAAGTCCACTATTAACCAACGGTTTGAATTCAGCACTTCAAGAACACGTCAGCAAATTCTATTATCGATACTTTTTATGCAACCCTTGTGTTTTTCTGGTTTTACTTGCTATTACAGTTTCGGGAATTCCATGCAAGAAGCATAAGTTGTTAAGTTTGCTTTGAGCGACGCATGAAAATGTTCGTAAAATTAGTTTTATTGGTTTTTGATAGACATTTCTCATGTCGTTCGGACAAAGACAGAATTTTTTAATGAATTATCAACATAATCCTAAAAAAATGAGCTGCCATTACGTTTTGAACGAGCATGATGTTGGTCATGGATTCATCGTTGGCTATGGATATAAAACTGACACACCTGGCATATTGAGTTGAGGTTTGGTGAATGATAACGCGTCTTCTTCTGTACACATCATCCTGACTTTTGCAAAACCCATGTCCGTATTATTGTTTCCATTTGATTCAACAAGTCTATAGAAAAGCCATTTATACTAATATACTTAGATGTTGCCAAATGTGTTTCACTTAAAATAATGACATGAAAAACAATAACCATTAAAAATGCCATACGTTCTTCTTATTTTGCTAAAGCCATTTTGGCTTACGTTTTTCAAATCAGTAATCCATTTTTTCAAAAAAGGAACTGTTGACTAACAAAAAATCGTTTAAATCGAGTATCTTTATCATCACAGTCGAAAAGAACCTCTGTTAATTCTACTAGCTTATAAAGCTAGGTTTGGAATTATACACCACATCCTTTGTGGAATAAATTGAGGAATGATTTCAATGACATGGTAAAGATTTATTTGTCAGTTACGGTAGGAGTTTCTTTAAGAATTACAATAACCTTCCTTTAGCAACAATATATTTAAACCCTGTTCGTTTTCCTTTACATTTCACGATCACAACGAAACCAGGGTTTTCATTCCAAGGGTATGAACCACAAGATTGATTTTCTTAAATCCGGTGTTTTGATATGCGAACGCATCATTGCAACCTGCAATTGCTAAATCAAAGGTTAGTGTACCATGCGTCAACCTGATGTATGCCACCATAACAACGTGTTTGATTTTAATGACGTGGAAGTAAACTCACTAAAAACTTGCTTGTTTGTTGTAAGGCACAAGTGGATACGTAGAAGGGCCTGGGAAGCCTAATAAGACAGCATTTTGTAATTTAAAAAATGTAGTCATAAGGTTAACAATCTACAAGTCTTAAGTTGACGAAACATAATGTCACATATAATGACTGCCGATGTGATTCAGGCAAGAGAACATTAGCTTATCTTTAATTTTGAGTAATTAATCCTTCACTGAAAACATTTTCTACTCATAATAATCTTGTCTTTCGTTCTAAGACAGGCAGCCCTCTCTAATTGAAGATTTATAAAAATAATAATGGAAAGATTTTAATGCTATTCAGATATTCAAGTAGTCGTTAGATAATTCAATATACAGTTTAAAAAATCTTTTCGTCCCTCAAATAGTTCAGAATGCTTTTCTATGCGGAAGAAAAACTATGGATTTACTTAATGAAATATGAAACGAAGACCTCAAGTTTGACACCAAAAATATCAAAAATTTTCGTGATTTCTCAAATGGTAGAAGGTTTGGATGGTTTTAGTGCAGTATCTGTGAAATTTGTGACCAAACGAACTTCGTACACTTCAAGGCTTGATTATTAGATGAAATCTCGATCACCAGGAAAACAAACATTCGTGTCGATACCTGTGTTTTTAATTATATGTTTTAAAAAAATCCTCCGTTAAAGAAACGGCTTGCTTAGCCCTAATTCGCATATTTTCGCATGGAATTGCGCATGGAATAAGAAGCACATTTTTTAAACTCTAGAATTGAGATAATAATTAATTCTTCAAAGAGTCTCGATTGTGGTTTTGCACAATTTTTATAATATGAGCTCATAGGCAGCAGAATGAGGTATATAATTTACTCTGTGTCACTTTTTATGCTATGAATGGCTCTGTTATTATTCGCCAGTTATGTGTCAGGAGTATATTCAGCTTGAATAAATTAAAGTTTTTCCAAGAACTCTATTGTAAATGTTTTCATAGCTTCAATTTTTTAGCTACCCATGCTTGGTTAGGAACATGACAGAAAAACGCTGCTGTCAAAATAAGTGATGTTCTTAGAAAAACGATGGACAAGCCTAATGGCCATTTTTCTTAAATTGCATAGTGTACCTCAGCTCAGGATGAAACTAACCTAAAATTGACTCATAGTATCTTAAGTTATAGTTTTAATTATCTACATCTATATCTACTTAATACCCCGCAAGCCGCCGCAAGGGAGTTTGGCGGGGGGTGTTAGGACACCAACCGTAATGTAGAAAAGAAAAAAAAACCGCATGCAATAACCGTAAAATCATGCGTCCACAAAAAAAACATGGCCTACATTCATACATGAAGACTTACACCCCACACACATGCAAACACTCAAACTACATTTTACATACACATTCACCTGAAAGTATACCTAACAGCTTTGCAGTGTTTCACTTTGCTCCGACTTGTAAATCCAATGTTTTCAATATTTCTAAATTGACTTCGGTTTCTTACTATTATGATTTCTAATTGTTCGGGGAAGGAATTAGTATTTTTATATATCTGTCCTGGAATCTATCTCCCTTATTTTATCTTTGTGGTCTGATCTACCTAAGTAGTGTGGGGCCATTATAATTCGTTCAGTGTCATAGTTAAACTCGTTTGTTCTGAACCTTTCTAAAAGTCTAAGCCTCGCTTGTTCTCTCCGCACTTCTAGTGGTTCCCAGCCTAAATCCCCTAAGAGATCTGTCACACTTGTGTTCTTATCATAACAATTTTTAATGAATCTAGCGGATTTTCTCTGGACTTAATCTAATTCTTTTTGCCAAATTTTCTCACAAGGGTCCCAAATACTTGCTGCATATTCCAAATGAGGAATTATAAGTTTATTAAAAGTATTAGGATCTATACTCTTTTGATTAGAGTTGCAAACAAGTGCCATAATGTTGATAATTAATTACAATTAATATGCTAGCTCATTGATTGTGTTAAATTGGAAAATTTCCTAGTTCTAAACGCCCATCATCCAGGCGGGATTCAGACTCGCAAACTCTTGAGTTGGTAGACAAGAGCCTTGCCTAATAGGATAATTCGGTCGCAAGGAGTTAGGTTTAAGAAAATATATTATTGAATCAAATATTAAAATATCCAATTTAGTTTAATTTTAGGGAAAGCTAAATGGTTTGTATAAAAAGTATCGGGAAAAGTTTCTGGGTAAAAATAGATTTATTTCAGCTATTGATACAGTGCCTCTGAATTCTTCAAAATACATCCCTTGAGGGTAGACACACTTTTGTCGGCGGCTTTTTCACAACTCAAAGGCTACCTGATTGGTGAATTCTGGAAGTTCTTTAAGCGTACGCGTGCAAGCTTCTTTGGCGGCTCTTAGGGTCCCATGGTGGTGTACATTGCAGACACTCGACTCTGCTTTTGGTCGTCCTTGGCCAAGACCTTCGGGACGAGTTTAGTTTTAGATCTTTCGTATGGCCATATTTACAGTGATAATGGTGAGCCCTGCCATCTTATCAATATTAATGCGATATGCTGGGTATTGTTTGAGGGAGTATTTCCCTTTTGGGAATAGAAAATAGTTTCCCGGTGCCAAGGTGAGACAGTAAAGAGTTGGGGAATCGATGCGATGACATTTTTCGTCAGGTTACATTGGAGTAGGTTCAGCTGGTTTCACTGGGTGTCTGGTTGGGTGAGTTTTAGCGCGGATCTTTCGCATTGCCAAAATTTCAGTGATAATGCTGTGCACTATAATCTTATTAATACCAAACGATCTGCAACTATGCGCACAATTAACCGACGGTCTGAATTCAGCACTTCATGCACACGAAAGGAAAAAAATTTCTCCTACGCTTTTTATAGAAACCTTGTATGAGTTGTACTGTCCGCAAAATACTACATCACAGGCGGACCCTGTGAGAGACAGTTGACGGCAAACGTTTTTAGTTGGAGTAATAACGGCGAAAGGAAATTAAAATATGAAGGAATTTGATGCTATTCGGAGGATGGCAGTAAAGGGAGTCTAAAAAGGATGGAGTACGAGCGAGGAAAAGAGTGAGTAGAGTGAGTGATGTGGCCGGAGGTACGAGGTAAGGCAACCCACATTTCCTCGTTAATTGTTCTCCGAGGTCTTGAAAGGGTTATGAACAGTCATAGGGAAGGTGCATTGGCTAGGAGAAGCGAGTAAAATGCGAGGCGCCGTTAAGAGCGAGACAGGTACTGGCGTTCGAATAAAGGAGGATTCTTGTGAGAACGTCGGGACCTCCGTTGGCAGGGAGAGGAGTTTACGCTTTTTGTGCATTTCATTTTTTCGGGCAGCGGTGTGTGACAGGAGAGTCACACTGCGGGCGGGAGTTGGGGTGAAGGGACTTGGTGAGGGTGGGGCGAAGGATGTGCCTGATGCTGGAGGAGAGTGGGGTCGGGGGTGTTAACGGTTGGTTGAGTGAGAGGAGCGGAGTGCGAGTGAGTGAGGCAAGAAAGAGGCGGCAGATATAAGGGTGCCAGTAATTAGTCGGATTCGTCGAGCGGCATTTCGGTTGAAGTGAGGGCGAGATGGGCTGAGGTTGGTTGCATCTCCTTTTTTATCCGTGCGCGCTTCCCCCCTTATAACCTTCTTCCTCCCTCCCCTCCTACTCTCTCCCCGCCACCCCCACCCCCTCTCACCCAGAACCCTTCCATTCCGACCGCATCCCTTTTAGGAATTCCGCCCGCCTTCATAGCTCCCAAACGAGACCGCGGTCGCCGTCGGGGGAGGAGGACGGGGAGGGGGGTGGCGTGGCCGGAGGAGATGGGTGGGAGAGGTAGGAAAGGAGGTGAAATCCATCCAACCTCCCTCACCTACGGGGTAAATACTTCACACAGCGCCAGTCAGGTTTCATGAGAGAAAGAAAAAAAAGAAGCGCTCGCTCGCGTTACGCTCAGTTGGAGACATGCGCGGCGGTGAGCGGAGTGGCGAATGGAGGGAGACCTCGGGGAAAAGGAAAGTCGATGAAATTAATTTGCGTGCTCGTCCCAAATTAGTCAGTTTGCCTCGGTTATCCGGAAAACTTTTTCCATCACATATTAGATGGGTATTTCGTATATATTTTGTTTCCATAATTTACGGAATGATATAATTAAGGAAGTAGGCAACTGTAAACGAGAATCCAGATCCATTAAATGGAGATTTGTTTTCTGAGCGCAGGTAACTTAACGCGCATGATCTCTCCTCATTTAATCCCGTGATATGATTTAAGTTGAGGAGCAATCCAAGTCTTGGTGCCAAAAATGGCTTGAAATTTTTAGGGTGCAATTAGGAAACATGACGTGAGCATTCAGAACGACGAATTGTCGATCGGGATGGCGTCCGTGTCGCTGACTGGGGGAGTTGATCTCGGGCGCATTGGTGGCACATGTAGCTTTCAAGCGTGATTTGAACTTACCTCTCCTCTCCAAATGTGATACCCTGAACTTTACCCTGAACTGACTTTTTTTAATATCACGGCATAATTTATTTGGTCTACAAGTAACGAAAAGAGTTCACGAAGTGAAGCTTTGGCTTTAGGCCTCGTTAATGGCTATAATACATATTTGCATTAAAGTTAATCTATGCCAACTTATTCATTAACCATTCATATTATTATAAATAGTTCCAATTTTTGCAATAAATCATTCTTATCTGGGCTAATATTGGGCACGAATGTAAGTGCGTATCTTATATCCTGCAAACAAACATTTAATGCTATCGATAACAAAAATAGCATAAAATTCAATAATGAGGCTAAAAACCATACATTTGAACATTTTCAAACCGTAGTTCTCTTCCCTCTTTCTAGGTCTCTGAATTTGATAGAAAAATTCCTCCATCACACCGATATTTTTTTAAATTGCCATTATGGAATAAAATAAATGTCATGTCCTATCGTGAATGTAAAATTAGTCAAGAAGTCCGCATCGCCAAAAACATATTTCGTAAATATTTAATTTTACTACAGGCACCCTAAATAGTTCTCTATTGGTGGTCGAAAGTCATGGCGAATAGCGGAATTGTCCCTTCCTCGCCATTGTTTTCCACTTGTTTAACTTTTTGCTATTATTGAATGGATTTATTTAACCACTAGATAATAAAAATAAAGCCAAGCTGCATTTAAATTGAATTTTAAAAATAAAAGAAGGAGAAAATCGACAACAAAGCCATGGTTGGAGGAAACTCCATCGGCGGAGGCCGAATCTATGACCTTTGACAAGCGAGGATTGTACTCTTCATTTAAAAACCATGTGTGTAAAGAGTAAAACAACGAATAATAATTCTATCAAAGAATTGTTCTCTAAAATTCATTTCAGGAAACAGAAAAAAGGCATTCTAATGTATGAATGTCTCTCATATACCCGTTAAAAAATTATATGGCGCTCACGCGAAAAAAGTTGAACGGTAATCTGTTGCTATTATTTATATTATTAGATTCACCGATTTTAGGAAAATATGGTTCATTCTATGAACTCATTTGTAAATGGGGAGAGTAAGGCATATTTGGACACTAATAAACTACTAACAATACTCGTATTAGGAAACATGATTCAAATCTCCTCCGCAATGATTAACAAGTTCTTTTTTATGACTCCACTCGGAAATATCATTGAAAACCGCAAAAATATTCATGGTGCAACAAATTATTAACCTTAAAGCCATTGCTAATCTTAGAATCCATTCCATGTTTTCTTCAACTCTGCCGATGGGGAAAGAATGAAGCGAGGGATGTACGTATATTATTCAGTGATCCTTAGCAAGAACGTGAGATATTCGCCACACAATGAACTTGGCAGTTAATACAACTTCCAGTATAATTACAATCCGGAGACGGTTTGAAAATGATGGTTTCTTTAATTTTTTCGGTGAAAATGTCTCCAAACCAAAGGGAAGTGGCGTAGTTAAGATCATGTAATTACTCCCAGGCCAGAGATTTTAACGGATCGCATAGTTAATTCCGAGAAAAATCCTCGCATTGCGTATTCGGAAGCGTTTGGAGCGAAAGAAGGACGACCGAGGAGTGGGATTTGGTTTTTGAAAGAGAATAAAAGGGAAGAGCATTTGTGAAGGTTTCTGCGTGAGGAGAGATTGAGAGAGAGAAAGAAAGAGTGAAGCGGATGAAAAGGTGTGGAAGGTCGACGTGGTTGGCGCGGGGGAGAGGTGTGGGAAGAGTGGGGAGGGAAGTTTTGCAATTGCGGAAAGAGCTGAGAAAATCAAAAGAGCGAAAACGAAGCAATGGAACGTTTTTTTTTATTTCATGGTGAGTGATCTCCACTCACTGTTGTTCACGCCCACTTGCCCTTACGGGTATGAATCAAAATTTGGTCGATTGCGGACCTCAAGCTATCGAGTGATGGCAGAAGGCATTTCGGCGAAAAGAGCAGATTTGCGGTCAGTTTAGATCTGCTCTGTTCATTGCATGCCATAGGATTTTTAGGATGCCATCTTTGATGGAAACTGATCGCTTGAGTTATCATAAAATATCCAGAAGAAAATGCGATGAGCTGTGCAATATTTTATACGCTTATAATAGGAATAATCATTGAATCTAGTTACGAGGCACAACGGTAACGAACGTTTTCTTAACAGGTACATAAAGATAACCGTCATGTTTGTATTCTGGGGACTGATGGTAGACTATGATCCATCCAGGTTATTTTTAAACCAAGATTTTATGGATCAGGGCAACAAATCGAGTGTGGTGCATAAGAGAAAAAAATGAGTTGAAAAGGCTGAATAAGAAGAGGTGGCGGCATGAAGAAGTCAGAAAACAGCGTAATTAGAGCCTGGAAGAGTATGAGAGAAGGGTGGAGGCTAATGAAAAATGGAAGGTAATTACGTTGGGGAAAATGGCTTCCAGCCTCCGGCTTTTCCTAATCATAGTGAAGCTCTTTTCACGATGCTATTTGATGGCAGGTCGCGACAATATAACCCCTTAAATAGCATTTCTGATATGTATATCTCCATCCCTATGATTAGGCAACCACTGTATTTACCATTTTCAGCTTAAAAATGAGCCTTTTTGGATTTCTGGCTGGGTTGCAGAGTTTAAAATTCAACCTGGATAATTCGATAGTATCTGGAAATTTTCTCTTTTAGATTATTATTTGTTTGTAGTGCGATTAAACTTTATGGTAGCTTCGACGCTTACACTCTACTTTTTGCTAATATAATAAATTTTCCATCAAAATGTGGATAATGTAAGCAAATATGTTTTCTTTCACCTCAGCATAAGCATCAGTGATGCTTAACATCGTTGTCAGAAATCAGAATCCTACTTCAGGGGTCAATATCATTTACTTGGAATCGATTGTCGTTAATTTTGTAAAAGTAATACTTTGGTATCAAGTACCATGTACTTTTCACCTCCTGACAAATTCTGTTCATACAAGTTTTTTTATAACAAATATTGGAAACAGCATTTTCCTGATGTGTGCGTCAAACTACTGAATTCAGGCCGTAGATGTAAGTTCGCATGATCACAAATCGTATTGACCTTGATGACAGTGCACACCATTATCACTAAAAATTTGACAATGCAAAAGATTTGCGCTAAACTCACCCTTTAAGATATCCAGTGCACACAGCCACAACAGCTCCAAAGTAACCGACTACCTGACGAAAAACGACATCGCGACGATTCCCCAACCCCCTTACAGTTCCGTCTTGGCACCAGCACACTATATCATATTCCCAAAAGTGGAATTCTTCCTCAAAGGACATCACAACATATCGTATTGGCTTTGATAAGATGACAGTGCACGCTCTTATCACTGAAAATTTGGCGATGCAAAAGACTTGCGATAAACTCCTCCTGACGGTCTTGAAGGGCGGCTAAGAGCTCAGCAGAGGGTCAATTTGCGAAGACCTGAAACGGCATCAAGACGATTCCCCAGCCCCCATAAGTCCCAACTTGGCACCAGCAGACTATTTCCAATATCCTAAAGTGAAATCACCCCTTCCTTTAAATGATACCACTATGGAAACTGCCGTCAAAGAAGTTTGCACGCGTACCCTTAAGAATATCCTTATCCGGAATCCGCCTACCAGGGAGCCTTCCTAACGGAATAAAACCCGCTGGAAATAATGTGTCGACGTTCAATGGGTGTTCTAATTGAAGAATTTTGAGGCATTTCAACAATAAGTGAAGCAAATCTATTTTTCCAAAATTTTTCCCAGTAGTTTTTATGTACACCATGTATTTGTTCTAATAAGATCTTCTCCGATAGAATGCGGATTTCTCCGTATCATTATTCAATCATTCTTCTATAATAATAGAATATTTTTTGTTCATGGAAACAGAGAAATTAATGAGGCTTTGGAAAATAAAATTACGAAATCACTGGAACTTTTGGTTGGAAATATTCCAGGAGATTTCTCTCTGGGTAAATAAATGCGCTCCGCGAATTTCGTGCTATTCTATAGTGTTGCCATGTTTTTTTTCTTTCATACAACGCAGTCTCACGATACAGTGGGAAATGATTACAACTCATGTTTTTGAGCCATATGACGCGCCACTCCATATTAAAGCCTCAATTATACCTCAGGTTTCCATCCCGAGTTTCGTCATCAATCCACCTTTTTCTGTTCTTTGTTACAGGTAGCATTGCTCTCCCAGAGTCCTTATTACTTGTGTTATTTTTTCTATCGGGCCTACAAAATGCATTTATATTATTCACCTTTTCCTCCTCTATTATTACTCTGATATTTAATTTTCTTTTGCTTTCCATGATTTTTCCTATAGCTTGCAGTCTTCTCTTCCCTTATCTTTTCTCTACAAGAGTAGATGTCTCTAGCCTACTGTAGCGAGGTAGTACTATATCCATGAAACTTCCATGGAACTTCAAATTCTGCTTATTATTGGTTTGTTTTATTTTCTTTTTTCTTTCCTTAGCTATGTTTTCATTTCCGTGGTCAATAGATATTCTATCTCTCGTTCAAGAGTTGTCAATTTACTTATTCAGTACTGATGAATACACAGGCGAACAGAGATTTGGTGTGTTTATAAGTGATAAGTAGACTGTAAATATTTAGGGAAATAGATCTCTATTTATCTCCTATGAATCTCTTTTTATCTACAAGTCTTCATTCAATCACGCTAGGTAACACTACTTGCATGACAGTCAATATTTTCACGAGGTACAAACCCGAAGCTTCATGTGTTGTTGCTGCTCTACACTCCGCTCTCTTTCCTATCAATATCTTCATTCCTTAATTCTGCTTTTGCTGACATTTTCCAATGCTTACCTCTAACAGTTCATCTTCAGCCTTCATGTGTATTTCTTCCCCTCTATCCCCTCTCCCCCTTGTTTATTTTTAGGTGTTGATTAGGTGAAATTCGAACATTATAAAGAACTGATAGTAGCAATATCCCAATATACAATCCACCAATCCCCCACATTCAGCCTAATATTACTCAATTTGTTCATAACACCAGTATTGCAATACAGGGTACTTATCGAGTGGAATTGCCACCCTCCGTCATTTATTGTATTCATTAGGCTATCGTGCCTTAGGCATTGGTTTGCCTCTTGCATTTAAAAGTATCCTTCATAGGAATCTCTAATCACACACTCCTCGAAGTACATCTTTATCAATTACTCTGTTTACATCATTATTCTGGAGCCAACCAATTTTCAATGTTACAAGAGTGTCCCATTGTATTTCAGAATCAATTTAGTATTTTTTAGGATAATTTAAATACCTTTTCAAGTAAGGATTCAAGAGACCTAGCTGTTTAATTTAGAACTCCTCCATATGAGACAGCGACTGATTAGATATATTCAGATCCATTTATTAAGTCACATACTTTTAAATATGCATTTCTAGTGTTACGATTGTTATGGTTTTCAGCATTTAATCGAGTATAGAAGACATGACTCGTCTGTAAACATATCATGGCTAATATCCTTGAAAGAGGAAAATACTCGAGGGAGGCTTGGTGAAATTTAGACCTGGACCCCTTTTCGTCGCAATAAAGTCTCTATGTGACGAAGACGTTTTTTTCCAATAACTATACCCTGTCTCCTCAAACGATTGTCGAACTCCATAGGTGATAAATCGGAGGGGCAAACTGATAGGAATTTCCGCTCGTCTCATAAAAAGGATTTAATTCTCTGTTGAATCCGAGTGCGCTTCCCAATCCACTTCCAAGTAGGCAGATTGGAAATAAATACAAAAAGGTTTGCAGAGTATCCGGTGGAGGATTCGCTCCCATTGAAGAAAGAGTTGGAGAGAGGCGGGAAGAGCCAGGTGGCGTGCAAACTGTCTCACTCTGAGGGCCACCGTCTCTTTAGAACTCCTCATCCTTTCTTTCGTTCTACCTTCCCGTTGGCTAATCATTAACCTCCGAATTCGATAATTAGTCGCGAAGGGGGAACAGCATGGTTTGAGCGAGAGATCGCGCGGACAAAGGAATCGGAGGAACTCCGGGAGTCGGTCTTGGGGGCGGCTTCATCATTCGACGGGGGCGAGGCGAAGGCAAGGAGAAAGGGCCGGCGCCTCTTCGACGGGCATCTGGAATCAGCGCCAAATCAAAGTTCTGACGCCAACGAGAGAAGAACTGTTCAACTGCACGCAAATGGTACAGAAGTATCTTGTTTCAAAGTGACTACTCCAAGGAGAAAATTAATATGGATCAACAATCTAATCTCAAAACGCGTCAATTGGCAATGAGAGTTTTCTCTTACCTAATGCATGAATAAAACAATTATAACCATTCTTTAAACAATCCAGGAGCTGTGAAATGATACGATCTTGAAATTGGAACGTCAATAAAAACGAACGTTCAAAGATAGGTGCTTTGCTCTTCAGTATTAATGCACTCTGCTATCTTTATTTTACATAAAGATATATTATTCGTCTCATGTCAAGAATAAGTTTTAAATGTGTCATAAACAGTGCCAATATTGAAAAACTATGCAAGCTAATATTGATGACCATATATATGTTCCGTACTCATTAATCATTAGACACTAAATGACTTTTTAGAAGAAATTTACAATGAAATAACTTCGGTATACTTTTGCTGTTCAAAAATTGCAAAGTAAGCAGTCCAAATTGAAAAACTGACGTTTCAGTGTCCAAAATTTCATTAGCGTGGAATGGATCTTGATGTAGGATGAGATGAAAATGTGAGAGTCTTACACATGTATGCGGATTAAGCTTTTCCATGAATAGACGATCGGTCCGAATTTGTGATCAGAAGCTTAGTATGGTGCAACTGTTTTTTAGTATGGAAATTTATACTAAAGATATATATTATTTGGCTGTTTATTAGAAAATACTTAATTGAATAAATCGTAAGATTCTACAAATTATTCTTATGGCGTTTAGAACATTCAAAATTACCAATAAAGCATATCTCAACTTAATAGTGCACCTGAAGAGGATTTTGTTAGGTCGAAATTGGAGTGGTGGTGAAATAATATAGGGTTGAAAAATCAAACGTGTCCATCCTCTGTGTTGAATCATGGTAACCAATGGACGGAATATTTCAGCCAAACATTTATCGACTAGATTTATTTTTCTAACAAAGACGTAATAATAATAAAAATTAATTTGAGTCAAGGGAGTTCTGGTAAATTTTGAAGAACTAAGTGAAATATTAAATCAAGATTCGCAATGTTTTCAATCGGCTGTGGTTCTGTAGTTTTCATGTGGCGTATTTATTACCTTGGTTTTATTTTGCTCGTAAAGTTAATGAGCAGAAATTTTTCTACTGAAGAAGAAAGCTTTTAAAGCAAACTCATGTGTTGCATTAGTTTCTCGAGGATTGCATTCAAATAAATTAATTATCTTCGTGAAACTTTTGGTTAAAAATCATTATATATCCACGTGAGTCTCCGCCCTAATTGATTCTAATACCGCTGGATAGCGAAAATATCTATAACTAATATATGATATACCATGTAGCTCCTATCCATAGATGTTTAGAGTCCCTTTCACACTAAAATATTCTGCTTTAATTTTCATCTCCCCGCTCACATTACCGTAATTTCTACCACGCTCTGTATCCTCCATTTCCAACTTCAAATTTTCCCACACCTGATCGTTCTCTATTTTTATTTCGGTTCGATTTGAGTCGGGGAGGGAAGAAGAAGGGGCATATGCGCGGTGGTGGGGAGGGGATGACGCATCGACGTGAGTGTGAGCAAGTGAGTCAGTATCGCCGTGCTCATGTACGAGTAGATGAATGGTATATATATACGAGGAAACAAAGTAAATGCGAATTACAAGAAAAATAGGTTAAACTAAACATTAAAATAGGAAGAAAAAATAGAGCAGGTAGAACAGTTCACGTATTACGGAACTATTTTGGACCAACACGGTCAAAGTAGTAGATACGTAAGGAGGAGAATTGCGCTAGGCGAAGAGGCTTTCACCAGGAGGAAGGAGTTTATGACAGGGAATTTGAGTAAGGATCTTAAGAGAGACTCGTCAAAACTTTGATATCGAGCGTAGCTATGTACGGCACGGAAACGTGGTCACTGAAGCAGGAGGATAGACGTAGATTGGTGGCTTTTGAAATATGGGTGTGGAGAAGAATGAAATAGGTGAAATGGACCGAAAAAAATGAAGGAGTACGTGATATGGTGGGCGAAGAGAGGGGTTTTTGTTGGGAGAAATCCTGTGGAGGCAGGAAAAGTGGATGAAGGGGGTATTGACCGGCAGTGGGATGTTGAAGACTGTAATAGAGGGGAGAATGTTAGGCAAACGAGGAAAGGGAAGGAGCAGGATAGTGATGTTGGACAGGAATAGAGGAGGAAGAAGAAAGTACACAGAGATGAAGAAGGAGTTGATATATAATAGGTCGCTGGATTGTGTTTTATTAGGAGTTTTTTGGTAGTTGTGCACATCCAAAACCTACCTTAACAGGTAGTTTACTTAATAATTACAATATATACGAAGATTGTCCACAAAGTAACTAACGTTTTGGCCTATCGTGGCAGTTGGCAGCACTAGGGTCATCATATTGGCGTCTAAACGCCCCTCCACTCAGTACACATCCTGCTGTATCAATTTGCAGACTGCGGTTTTTCTACTTTGCCCACTGCTAGCTGTTAAATTATGCGCTACAATAGAAAACACCGCAATTTGTGAAGTGCTATCTGTGATTATGTTTTTGCGGGCAAAAAAACCACTAGCCAATTGAATTTCATAGGAAATTCCATTTTTGAAGTGTATGGAGAGGGAGTATTGATTGACGGCGGAGTGAGACAGTGGGACATTCAGTTTTCAAATGGCCGCACAAATATTCACGATGGAACCGCAATGACCGGCCTACCCTTGTGATATATGAACTGACGGCAAAAATGGACGAAGAAATTCATGAAAAACCGCCGACTAGCGATTAAGTATATCTAGGTTGCTTGCAACAGAGCGCGTTGACAGTGAGGCAGAATTGAATGCTGGTGTAAACAAATGATTGGATAGTAAGGCGGCAGATCTCTTCAGAAACGGAATTCTAAAGATTTTGTGTCATTATGATAAATGCCTCAATTGGTACGGTAGCTATGTAGAAAAATACTTTAAGAATGTACCTTTTAAGTGTTTATAATAAAACTTTATCTTGTTCCTAGTTCCATATCTTATTTCAAAAAGTAAATTATTTCCTGGACAGCCCAATCTTATGAAAATTCATAAAAGGACACTCACATTTGAGAAAGTTGAACTTTCGTCCTTCTCTGAGGCCTTTCTCAGGCCAAATACGTCTCCGAACACAGTCTCCGTCTCCGAACTCCCTTTGATAAATGCTTTAATGTATCCATTTTAGAATCCCTCCCACCCTCTGACCCTCCACTAAAACTCAAAAATATTAAGTAGACCTTTATCTAGCTCCTGGATTCCTGGAATTACCCAGGTATTAATATTAGACATTAATTACCCCGATTTTCGCATATTTTCATCCCCCCTCCGCTCACAATACCTTCCGTATTATACCCACACTTCTAAAAATCCCCCCCCCCCAAATCTTCCCCTTGGAACCATTTCCCCAATTTCCTCTCCCATCCAGAGTTTCCAGGCTCTTCTGCTATAACCTTACCCGCAGTTCCTTTCTTCTATTCCGTGAGAAAGGTAGCTTGGACCACCGAAAATTCGAAAACTAATGAGTTTCTTTTATATATTCATGTATATACACATATTAAAGAAAGTTATAAATCGAATCGGAGATAGATAGAGGATGGGAGTGGAAGGGATTTTGCATGGGGCGTGTGAGACCGAGGAGTGACAGTGACGCGAGCGAGTCATCGTCGCAGGAGGGCGGAGGAGGAAGGCACTCTGGAACTCTACGGTGGTTCTAGCGACCAAGAAAGCGTGCAGGAGGTTGGGAACAAGGGAGGTCGGAGGAAGGGTTAAAGTTTTGGAAAGCGATGCGCCCTCTTTCGCTTTTCCTCTCTCTCTTCCTGAGCCCCTCCTAACCTGCCCTCCCTCCCCTACCACCCCACTCCACCCTCTGCTCCATATCGCTCACATCGGTGGAGGAGGCAGCCGATTCGTGAGTGGAAGGGGTTTTTCGCGGCACCTCTGCTCGCCTCTTTTGTTTTTCTTATCCTTTTTATATATTTTTCAAAAGGTTTGGGGAGGGGGGGGGTGCGATGACGGAAGGAGAGACGAGAGATCGTTAACTCTGGGAATCCCTCAGAAATCCCTCCCAGCGCACACAGCGACACAGCACACGATTAAAAAAAGCGGGGGAGCGGGAGGAAGTAGGGTGGGTGGGTGGGGGCGGGAGAGTGCGGAGGCAGCGTCGTCATTAGAAGTGCCGTTGTAATTTGTTAGACGAACGAGGGGAGGGAGATGGCGGTGAGTGGAAATGGGCAAACGGATGGGAGGGTGTGGGAATGCCGGGAGAGTTCGGAGTGAAAGGGGTTAGGGAAAGGATGAAGAGGTTACCTTTCCGAACGCTCCATTGAAGGGAGTATTTCTTTTTCTTTTTGGGATGGGATAGAGAAGAGGAGAGAGTCGAAGGTGTTACCGGAGGTTTGAGGAATGATGTGTCTACAAACGCTCCGTGTCACGATGCTCCACTTCCAAGTGGAAAAAAAATTTAATGTGCGTAATTGGCAAAGTTTGACTAACTGCCGATGATGCTTCATGACATTTGGTGTCGGAAATTTAATGAATGTGTTGCTTCCTGTTTGTGTTTGGTCCAAATCTAATGAGAGCGTCCTTTTGGTATTCCACGAATTGTTGCAGAAGTTATTTGACATTTATCATTCTAAGTTCGGAATAAAAATACCTGCAATGCATTCATCTAAGATGCAGTTTAACAAGTGAGAGTCTATTAAATATAATTAATGTTTTGTGTCTCTTTAACGCTGTTTGGTCTTAAAGTCTGTATGCAACCGTGCTGAAAGTAGGATGAATTCTTTCAATTTAATCCCAATTAGATTTCTAACTTTGGGTGTACATCCACTGATGTCGTTTATTCATTTCCTCACTTCTTTTTACATGCTGTAAGACAAAATGGCCCGTCACTGACACCGACAGCCGCTGAGGTGAAATTGAGGAAAGGGAAAACACAGAGAAAGATGAACTGCGATGAGATGAATGGAAAAATGGCATGCGATAAATTTACAACAAGATTTCAAGACGATAATTTTAGAGACAATTTTATTCCAATTTGCTACAAGGTTTTCATTCAACCTTTTTAGGAGAAACTTAATCCATTAATAGTGGAAATACGTACACCTAACTTGAAAAGTGTATTTCCAAAGTAACGGGAAAATGCATGCAGCAGCATCGGGGTCTTTTTTTCATAGTTTCCTCACTATTGATTTTCAAATCACTTTCAGATGGTTGTGCTTCGTGCAGATGTGTTTAAAATGTGTGATACAATCGATGTCTCTTCACCTTAACTTATCAAGTATTGAGGTGGGAAGGTATCGAATTTTAGTCCATACCGAATGTGAGGAACAAGTCTACTGAAATCAATTTTGAACTGGGGACGCCGAAGGTAGCAGCGGAGCATAGGTATATTTTTTACAATTTAATGAGGATTTTCCCAAAAAATACAGGTAAATTGCCACGAGTATTTCATTACCAGTGTTTTCTGAATACACAATAGTGAGTAAAATTCAATTTTAAATATTTTCCCAGAAGTAAATCAGCGAATCGGTCCCTGATGCAACGGAGCCAATTACCACACTCACCCATAACCTCTCCCAGGTGATTTTTTCCTACTTAAAATCGCATTTCATAAACCATAAGGGACTATTTCTGTATTGAGTTCGCTCGATGTTAATATATTCCTCTTCGAAAAATGGTTATTTTTTTGTTTTCAAATGAATTTTCTCCAGAAATATTTTTTTCATGTTGCAAGTTCTTCTCTATGCCCAGTTTGGCGTTCAGTCCGGGAGATGTTGAGGCAGGTTGGTCATTCCTTTCGGGATTTTCTCATAATATTTTAGAGTATTTAATGCCTAGTAGGCAAACATAAATGCTTCTAACCGACAAGTGTACACAGCGATGCCTGAGGAATATCCAAATCTACACAATACCCCTCGTGCAAAACCGATAAACTCATGCAAAACTACCCCCCAGAGTTAAATTCGATATTTATGCGAAAATCTTTTTAAATAACACGCGGCTCTCTTTCATTTACGTAATACCCCGCAGACCGCTACAAGGGTGTGTGGTGGAAGGTGTTAGGTCACTAGCCTTGTCTGCCCAAACCCAATCATATTACTCCTACAAGAATATACGTTTGATCATACACTTTAAAAATGTTACCCACACGAAAGAAAGTACTTGCAACAAATTAATTAACAGGTTAATTATATTGAAATTATGCTGTTAGACTGTTAAAAGATGGGTCTATTTAATAAAAATAGTAATATTCAGGATATCGATAAATATATTAAATACAAATTCTAATTATCCCCTACATAATTGCTATCATATCTATTTTGATCCCTAATAATTTGAGGAAAAAAATGACATTTTAAATCTGTTTTACAATAAATGTCCCTGATTTTACCTGATCCTGTCCCTGTACGTGCGTGATCTGAGCTATATTAGTGAAGCGGTGTCAGTAGTATGTCTTAAACATCCTCTGATAAGTAACCGGCCTCAAATTTACGCAGTAAATTGAACTTGTATGCTAACCTACTAGTCAGCTCCTGGTTCTCATAGGAACTAACTCTTCCAATAGAGCCGTGACACTTCTACCTTATTCAGAACAACTTTTCACAAGCCTAGCTGTTCTACGTTGCACTCGATATAGTTCCGAAATTAAACCCACCTCATTAGGATCCCATACACCTGCAGCATACTCAAGGTGGGGCCAAGCTAAAGTGAAATAACAATGCTCCCTGAACCTTTCATTGCAATGCTCAAGCATCCTTTTTATGAATATTAACTTTTCATTTGCTTTTCCAGAAATTTCACAAGTGCATTTTCCACAGGACGAATCCGTAGTTCTACATTATATAGGTTCCAGCCCGTATAGAGCCAAGAGTTAGCCGTGCAAATGGAAACTTCCCCAGCCAAGTTAAAAAATACTGCAAGGACTGCCTAGTGAGGTTGTAAAACTCACTACTTTAATCCCCTTCAAGTTTTGCAATTTATTTTTCATCGGAATCATTTAAACTCACTAAGAAGTACGCCAATATTCAGGAAAGTCTCAGAATTATCATTTGTGAAAGTGCCATGTTTGGAAAATTTCACTTTTTGCTGATATATATTGGATATACGAGGGTCATCCGGAAAGTAGTACCCGTTCGTGCCGCATGAAGTGCTGACGACGCGAGTAGCCGCTGGACGAGGTCAGATAGCTTCAGTGGCTTGTCTGCCTTCTCTGAGCCAAGTTGCGTGACGCTAGCATTGCCTGTGTTGTTTCTGTGATTGTTTACAATGTTTAAAAAAATTGAGAACGCCGCCAGTTGTGAAGTGAGGGCAGTGATTAAATTCCTCAATGCAAGAAACGTTCGCCCATGTGATATTCATCGCCAATTAAAGGAGGTGTATGGAGACAATGTAATGGACGAGTCGTCTGTTCGGCGGTGGTGTCGCAACTTCAACATGGGGAGGGGGAACACACACGACGATGAGCGTTCGGGGAGACCGTCTGTCATTACAGACCAACTGGTGAGCTCAGTTGACGAATTCGTGAGGAACGATCGGCGCGTCACAATTGATGACATCTGTGAGCATTTTCCCAATGTTTCTCGAACAATTGTTCATGAAATTGTTAAACACCATCTGCATTATGCAAAAATTTGTGCAAGATGGGTCCCTCGCGTATCTCAATGAGCTGGCGGCGAAGGACTATGCAGCAGGAATACAGAAACTTGTCACACGTTATGACAAATGCCTTAATTTGCTTGGAGATTATGTTGAGAAGTAGTTTAAAGTATCCTCTTTCAAATAAAATTTTTTATGTTTGTTAATATTTACTTTTGTGTCTTTATTTCACGAACGGGTACTACTTTCCGGATGACCCTCGTACGTTTTCCTCGGGAGAAGGTTTAGGAGGGGCTGTAACGAATTCATTCAATTGCCTGACCTTTAGTGTAGAGTTGGTGACATAAGGATGGCGGCGGCTTGCGAAAATACCTATGCTTTATCCAGATAATATGAGGTGTATTATGCGTTTTTTAACTCAAGCTAATGTAAGATTTACATTTTGATTTTTAATTTTGTTGCGCTTATTAATCCATTGATCCAAAACGTAACAATATTAGGTAGAAAGAAGGGAGACCTAAAAAGAGCGAAATTTCGATTGGGTTGAATGCGATTACATGGATTTGAAATACACCAAAAATATTAATCACTGTTGTGCACTAGATAATAAAGGTCAAGACGTTATTTATTTACAGTTAAGCCTAAAATTGTAAAAAAATCCAGTTAAAACTCTATTTCAGTACAACTTTCCCGGTTATTTGCTGCAATATACTAAACACCTCCAAAGTAGTACTCTAAGGACTAGATTATAGTTTTAAGTCAGTCGAAGTTTTATTTAGGAAATAATTAACCCAAAGGATTATACATTAAACTCCCTTCACATTTCTGACAACTTCCCTCACCTAACCATTCTTAAATTACAAAAGATCAATGTCGAAGCTGTGTTTGATTTCTTCTGGAAGAATGAAACCTTCCTAACGTAAACTTGAATGCAGCAATTATAGAGTGAAGAAATTATTCGCTTTGACCGGGATTCGAAGCCTGATCCATCGATTTTCGGCCGAAAGCTTTAGCCAGTTAACCGTTATTGAGGCGTTCTCTTCCAGTCCGAAATTTTGGGGGCTTTAAAGGAAAATGATGTTAAGACGAAATACCACACACAATGTAAAAGATATTTGTTGTCATGAGTTTTGTGCCACAGTCCACGAGGTTAAAGCACCCTTTTTACCCCCAAAGTTCCTTAGAAAAATTCAAAGAACTGCAGGAGATTCCGCGACAGTAACTTTTGACGGAGTCATAATGATTTTTACACTCTGGCATTTATTTATTTATGAACCCTGCAAGCCACCACCAGGGTGTGTGGCAGGGTGTGAAAACACTCCAGATTTGACATCGTTGCATTTTAGTGCGTATTAGCGGAAGACTCCGTTTAAATTTACTGTCGCGGCATCTCCCGAAGCTTTATTCATTATTCCACTGGAATATTTATCACAATTAGGGTTAACTTCGTCACAGGAAATCGTTCTAAGAGATACTATAGCAGACAGCTTTAATTCAGTAAACACATTTACGTGTTTATCGTCAAAATTCTATTTATAGGTTCTAATACTTCTTATTTTGGATAGAATATTTGGAAGTTTACGAAACGTTTTGCAGCATTTTATTCCACGATCCCGAAACTGCTTTGATTGAACCCTGGATAGCAGAAATTTTGTATGGACGAAATTACGAACACTGAAATTACTGAATACTGTAAAACATGCTCTCAGACGTCTATCTAAATTTTTTGGTGTCCCCTTAAAACTTTAAAATTCTGGACAATAGGTGAATTTCCCATTCTAGCCTCTAATAGAAGTATTTAAAAACGTTATTTCTTTATAATAACCAGCAACAACGGATTTGTTCTTTGAATTCCACTGATTTTTTTAAAAGGTATCAGTAATGCCCAAATGATTTACGCTGTTTATCATAGGACTGAGATTTGCAACTTTTGAGTACTTTTATTTTTAGGTATTGCTTCTCCGTTTTTGGGGGGGCTGCCACAGATAAATACTTGCAGCGTTAAATGGGACTGCCACCTGATCGCGATTTCGTAATATGTTAAAAGTAAGAGATGAACCTGTTTACTATCTCACCGTCTACTACAATGTCGTCTTTCTAAAGTTTTGAATACATCATGCGATTAGAATATGCTAAATGTTGCCTGTATCAAACTTTCAGAATAGAAGAACAGAAAATCTTAATTTTATAGCAGCTGAAAAGGATTACGTCGCTGACGTACTTACGGCGTATCCCCAAAATCCATTTTAAAGGGGATTTGAGGCAGCTGCCCGGAAGGGTATCGAGAAATGGGAAAAACCCTGGAGCAATCAGCAAGCGCCGACACCCGAGGAGCCGTGTCCTAGAAATTCATCGTAGGGCGGGAAAAAATATAATCTCAAAGGGTTCAGCACTACCCTCCCGCTCATTGCCGGGTGGAGACGAGGAAGGGGGATGGAATTATTTTTTCACGGTGTTGACCCGCATGTTCGGGTGCATGTTGGTGCATGCTCGTGCAGAGATATGCACGAGCGTGCGGGCGGGTGGGCGCACTGCGAGGTGAACGAAGTGCCGGGGAGGGAATATGGGATCCGGATTGGAGTGAGCGCTGCTTTTAAATACGTGGCCTCCTTCGGGAGTGCCACGAAAGCATGATAACGAGCGAGGACATGAGGTCTTTCCCTGTTTCCTGTGTTAAAAAAGGCTCTCCTGTCTCCGCACCTACTCCTTTCAACGACTCTGCGTGAGCGAACGAATGCGTACGGTGTCACTTAGTCATTTCATTGGCTTCTGTTCGCGAGATAGGTAGGTAGGTGAATTCAAGCTTTAAAGAATGCGTGTGTTCTGACGTACCGTAAAGGGCTATTGAATGCCATACCCTATTCTGTCTGACGCGTTAGAAATGTAGGATATGCGAAGATAAATGATGAATTTGAACGCCTTTTTGCGCAACATAAGTTAACAAAAAAATAAAGATTTGGATCGGTAACATAGGTAAAGTTTGAATCAGTTACTGTGAGTGAATTAGAAGTGAAGCTTTTCAATTAGATCTTGGCTTCCCTTGTGCACTTTAGATATTGACTATACTAAGAAGACAAATAAAAAAACCCATTAAAAACGGCGGTTAAAAATAATTTAAAATATTATGTACGCCAACGGTAAACGGCGGATAAATGTTTGCGACTGAGACAGGAAAAGGAATGTGTGGTCCCCGGTATAATTACGTCGATTTATTTTTGAGGTTTGGATACTTCAAATATTTAATTTTTAATATTCGATTATAAAAAAAGAATCTCATTGACACAATTAAATCTATATTACACAATGGGTTAAGGGTACGGTACTGTATTGGCATAAACAGGTATTAGCAAAATAATCTCAGTAACTCCAAACTCGCATATTACTTGTGCAATTATAAATTGCGTAGCTTCAGGCGTGATACAGTGGAAGTCGAACATAATTAATAACTGATTGAAGCACTTTTACACTTGATTATTTTTTTTATTTTACGACCGGGCTTCGATGTATTACATCATCATCAGGTCATGGACCTGATGATGATGTAATGCATCGAAACCCGGTCGTAAAATAAAAAAAAATATCAAGTGGAATGGTTCCTCGGTCAGTTATTCATTGTGTAATTTTCCTTGAAAGTTTTAAAGAAATTTCTGCTTCAACCTGGCTCTGATGTAACAAATAATACTTCATTGAACGATGATGGAATAAAATATTTAAGACTATTTTTGAGAAAAGCGGTAACAAGTACTTTGAAAATAAAATACCAAGTATGATACTCTCTTAATTAGCTACTCATGCGTACAAGAAATGCTGTATTTGTATTAGATTTCTGCAGGGGTGTTATCCAAAATTCAGGATTAATAACCTATTTGAGTTAGAGTAAAATTCAAACAACTTCGAGCCATGACAGTAACTTTTAACGGAGTCATCCACTAAATGCGCATTACTATGCAACAAATTTAAGTGTAAAATTCGATCGCCTCATCCCCGTCAGAGCTAGGGATTTTTAAAATTTGAAATGGATGCATTTATCTTACATTTTACCCTACAAGCTACCGCTAGGGTGTGTGGCAGGGGTTGAATACACACCAGACTAATTTTTACCCCAATATGACCCCTACCACGGTCGGACAATGTTATAATGATCCCCTATCGTTCTTGGAAAAAATACCTCTTAAATCTATCTGTTCTACACTTAATCTCTCTTATTTAATTTAAATTACCTCTCCTCCGGTAGTATGATGGGGGTAATAATGCATTTTCAACATCACTGCTAAAGAGACATTCTTACAATTTTTGCAAGAGATTTAATCTGTAATTTAACTTTCGCTCCACGAGTGATTCCCAGCCTATTTCCTCAAATATTTAGGATACGCTCCTAAGTTTAACATAAAAAAGGTTCGCAAATCTAGCTCCTCTATGCTGAAAGCGATCCAATCCGGCAATCAATCTAACTTCATGAGGATCCCCATATAGTAGCGGCTTATTCTAAATGAGGCCTAACCAGCAAAGGTTAACATTTCTCTTTGACCTTTTCATCACATTTAACAACTACTATTCTAATAAATCCCAATTTTTTGTCAGCTTACCCCCATATATCCCGTTTGTGTTGCATCCAGGAGAGTTCATGAGTGAGGGTAACGCCTGGGTATTTAATCAAGTCTACACATTCTATTTCGGCGTTCCCAATGAAGCAAGCGTTCGGGAGGGAGTGGCTCTCTTTCCACAAGTTCATCACTAGGCACTCTTTGTAAGTTTAATTCTAATGCCATGCGTCACACCAGAGTTGCATAGCGTTTAGATCATCTTTTAAAGCTGTTTCATCCTCAGGGATGCGAATGTCTCGTTAAAAAACTTCGTCGTTGGCAAAGAAACGTATCTTTCTAGTGAATACGGAGTCAATATCGTTAACGTGAAGTAGGAATAAAAGAGGTCCAATGTCACTTCCCGGAGGAACATTCGAAGTGTATTAGAGCTAACTCCATCTATGACTACTCTTTGTACTTCACCATTCAAAAGTCTTTAATCCAGCCCAGGATGTTTTTATCTATACCATATGCTTCTAGTTTTGTGAGTTATCAACTATGAGATAATCTGTCGAAAGCTTTTTTTAAATATACAAAAACCGTACTGGAATATAGATATCTTCCAGAATAAGGATGCCATTAATAAATTGCGCAAGTTGGGTCTTTCAGGATTTTACCTTTTCGGAAACCGTGCTAAGTTTTCATCAATAACTCCTGATTTTCGAGGTGTCTCATGACCAAAATAGCAACTATATGTTCCATAACTTTGCACAAAATAAATGCGAGGGAAATAGGTCTGTACTTGCTCGGTTCCTCCCTTACTCCGAATTTAAATTTAGTCGTTTCGACGCTAGTTCTTTAAATATGTGAGCGGATATTTGATCGGGCCCGGAGGAAATAATAATCTTATATCTTTCAGCAAACTTTCAATTTTATTGTTTGAGTTTTCAATATTGGGCATCGGTTGGCTGTGTAAAATTTTGCAATGTATCGGGGTATTTGGAGAGATATTGACATATACGCTTTGAAAGAAGGACTTTTAATAAATTTCTCTTTTCCAAACTGCTATTTTGAGATATGGTGATAATTTGATTAGTATTTTGAGCAACAGTGTTATGAAATTATGCCAAAAATTCTCTGCTGTCATCCTTTTTGTTCGGGTAACATTGTTTTTTGATGAATGGTTTTTTTTTGTGTTTGCAGTGGCCGGCGCTGCTCTACTTTGGGGAAAATTTACACGTATTCGGATCACGGACGCCTTTGTGAGTTAGTTCTTGGAATTGAGGTTCGGTGCGTTTATTAGCTTCCGCACACTTGAGGGATGGACCATCATGGTCAAAAGACCTGGAGAGAGGTTGGCATCTTCTTCTCCTTCGGTCGAATGGCTGGGCCGTTTTCCTCGAGGGGGAGGAGGACAGCCATGGGGGGGGGAGTGTGAGAGCGGGTGCGTGCGGAGGGCGGGACGTGGGAGAGAGCGGGGGAGGGAAGATGGGGGCAGGGAGGAAGGGATACGGAGTCAGCGGGGCGCATGATGGCACAGTCCCCGCCTGTTGGTAAGGGGATCACGAGGAAGGCCCCGGTGGTACACTTTAATCCCCTACGTCGAAAGTTTAATTGAAGATTCGAACGTCTGTGGAAACGCTTCTTTGGAGCGGGGGGGAAATTTGAGGAACGCCCCTTTCCTTTCTGTTTCTCTCTGCTCCTCTGCATCCCGTCCCCTCCGTCCTAAGCCCTCTCGCTCCAAGCTTGTCCCTCCTCACTCTTGTCATCACAGCGTTTTCTCGTTTAAGGGATTGAGGTAATTGGAAAGATATCGATTAGTCAAAATGATATTGTCTGATTGTGTGCGTGTACTTACATAATACTCGCACCGTATGCGTAATTTCTACAATGCATTTTCAAGTAATTGCACATTATATTTAGTCTTTTTTTTAGTATTGTTTACTATTTAATTGTACCCTGCAAGCAACCCCAGGGGTCTGTGGCAGGAGGGAAATACACGCCGAACTAATTATGATCCGAATACTTTTCCCCCCAAGCGCGGTTGAAAAGTGCTGTTTTGAACCTTTATCATTCGTGTAAAAAATCACATCTCAAATCTTTTTGTTCAACACATCTTTTCCCGAATTTGTATGACATGATCTCTCCTGCCATAAAACAATGGGGCCAACAGCACATTTTCAACATCATTGCTAAAGACATTCTTCCAATTTAAGCAAGAGGTTTACTCAGTAATTTAACCTTGGCTCCATGAAAGATCCCCAGCCTAGGTCTTATAATATTTTTGATACGCTACTCAGTTTATCTGTAAGTTTGTCTCTCCACTCAGTTAAAGTGGTTCTTAAGATCATCTACAAGAGGGTGGAGAACAGGGTAAATAATTGCTAAGAGGATGAACGGTTTGGGTTCAGGAAAGGGAGTGGCACGCATGATGCCATTCCTGTGATGAGATCACTGGTAGAGATGAGCATAGTATACAAGCAGGATGTATTTGCTTGTTTCATAGATTTAGAAAAAGCGTTTGAAAGAATGAGTTGGAAAAAGTGTTAAATGGTTTATAGAAAATACAGGAGTAGATTAGAGGGATAGGCGAGATATCTACAATCCGTACCTTTCTCAGACTCCGAAGTTGAGAATGGAGGATGGATAGTCCAGATGGGCAGCGTTAGGTAGAGAAAGCAGTCAGGGTTGTCCATCTTCACCTGTACTGTACAATTTATTTTCAGGGAAATTGGTTAAAGAGGAATGAGAAAAACTGGAGATAGGACTGAAACTCGGCGGGGAATTCATGAAATTAGTTAGTTTTGCGAATGACCTAGCTTTAATTTTCCAGTTCGCCAAGGTGTCGCAAGAATTGCTGAATGTATTGGAAAGTCATTGCGTTAGATATGGCATTAGAATGAATGTAAACAAAACGAAGGTTAAGCGTTTTTCCATAGAGAGAACGGCTAAGGTTAACATTAAAATAGGAGCGCAAACACTAGGGCAGGTGGAACAGTTTACGTATCTCGGAAATATTTTGGACCGAAATGGCCAAGGTAGTAAAGAAATAAGACGAAGAAATGTTTTAGGCCATGAAGCTTTTGCAAGGAGGAGAGAATTCATGACATGAAAGTTGAGTAAGGATGTTCAGAAAAGGCTCCTTAAAACTTTGATGTGGAGCGCAGTTATGTACGGTGTGGAAACATGGTCATTGAAGCAGGATGACAGGGGTAGATTGGACTGGCTTTTAAAATGTGAGTGTGTGAAGGATTGAGAATGTGAAGTGGAAATAAAGAAAACAAATAAGAGGTGCTGGGTATGGTCGTGGAGGGGAGGGAATTGCTAGGAGGAATCATAAGGAGACAGGAAAGTTGGTTGCCCAGGGTTTTGATTGGCAATGGGATGTTGAAGACTGATATATTGAAGAATGTTAGGAAAACGACTTAGGGGTATGAATAAGATAGGGATGTTGGACGGAAAGGAGGGAGGAAGGAATTATACGATTTGGAAGAGGGGCTTATTGTAGAATAGGATGCTCTGTTGGTTCGTTTGTTGTGTAAGATCATCTCAGCCTAAATTTTCTAGCAAAGTAGTTACGCTACTGCGTTGGTATTAACAATGTTTGACCTATCTAGCCCCCCTCCGCTGAACTTGATTTAATTCCGAAATTAAATGTATCTCTTGAGGATCCCATATATTGGCAGCATATCCTAGGTGGGTCCTGACTAGGACAAAAAACATCGTTCCTTCACTTTTTCGTCGCATTTACCTAGCGCTCTTTTTACAAATTTTTTTATTAGCACGACCGCATATTTCTCGTATGTGCTTTCCCCAGGACAGATCGTGAATAATTGTTACACCCAACAATTTAAAGGAATATACCCTCACGATTTCGGTTTGTTTCAATTTTCAACTAAATGAGAGGGAATTAATCTTTTCCCAAAAATGTATTAATAAGCATTTTTTTAAATTTAATTCCAATTACCTTGTGTCGCACCAATTCTAAATTACATCTAGGTCGTTAGCTAGCGTGACTCTTGTCTTCGTGCCTTCGAATGTCCCCGTATAATACTGCATCGTCGGCGAAAAGACGGAGCCTGCTATTAACCACAGTACTGAGGTAAATTATGTAATCAAGAAACAAGAGGGGGCATATGATCTTTCTTGTGGCACACCCGACGGGACCTTGACAGTATCGGACGATACACAGTCTAAAACGACTGTTCGACCAAGATCTCTTAAGATTTGTCTAATCCAGCATATCTCGTGCATTCCATAAGTTTCCAACTTCACGAGTAACTCCATCGAAAGCTTTTTTTAAATATAGGAAAATCGCATCAACTGGAATATTACTTTCACGGGAATGCATTATATCATGAACAAAGAGTTAGCTTTCGCAGGATCTACCTTTACGGAACCCATGTTGGTCATTAATCAATAAACCTTGGCTATCGAGGTACCTCATTATGGAACTAACAATTTTATGTTCAAGAATCCTACTGGACATAGAGGTGAGCGATATTGGCCTATAACTACTTAGGTCCTCCCGGTCTCTATTTTTAAATATGGGCGTTACGGAATCTACCTTCTAGCCGTGTGGCACGTATTTTTCTGGTAACGATTTTTTAAATATTATATCAAAATAAGGGGAAATTTCAGATTTAAGCTCTTAATACATCCGTGCCGGTATCTCATCAGGTACCGTAGATTGGTTGGGGTCGATGTTTTTACGGAGTAACTCTATTCCGCGGGTGGAAAATTCGATTGCTTGCATTGGTTGCTGAAATATTTTCGGTAGGTTCTCGGGTATATTCTGTGAGTATATACTGAAAATACTGTGGGAGAATGTGTTTAATATGTTGGCTGTATCTAAGCTACTCGTTACTTAATCCCCCTTTGCGATATTCAATGAGTTTACGGTGGCCTTTTTTTCCCCTGCACTTCCCTGACGTAGGACCAAAACATCTTAGGGTTATTGGCTAAAGGTTCACCTATTTTTTTCCTTTTGAATTACACTAATACCTTCCGGAAAGCCCTCAGTGGACCTAGATGCTTTGTAATTCTGTATGGTTTCGTTGATTTTAGAGTTTTTCCTCAGGGGAGGAATCTTTAACCGCGTTTTTCATTCTGACATAGCACACATAGGAAATCTTAGAGATTTCCGTACTTCAGAGTTGCACCAACGGGGTTCCTTATTCTCTCTTATATATTTACGAGGCATGAATCTCTGTATTGCTGAACGTGTTATTGCAGCAAAATTATTCGAAGTATCCTCGAAACTCCTGGTTTTGCTTAATTCGTCAAATCTAAGAAAGGAACTTTTGGGTTCACATTTTAGGCGATATAGTCAGCTTTATTGAATAAATAAACCTTTCTCTTAGGTAATTTTAACTCATTCTACGCTTAGAGTAAATTTAGAGTGTCCAGCCCTGCGATCACTGATTCCGTAAATAACTTCTACATTTAAGACCTTTTCGGGTAGGTTTGTAGCTAATAAACCAAGAATGGTCTATCCCCTTGTAGTTGAAGTCACTAATTGATGTTGGCAATTCGAGGTGAATGTAAATAAGAGGGACTCGCATAAATCCTTGTCTGTACCTCCATTTATAAAACTGTACGAATCCCAAGCTATTGTGGGAACATTAAATTCGCCACTAATAATTAATACTTAGACCATGCTCATTATTGCGGGATGTAAAGCTTTTTATCTGCCTTTCTACTCTAGATCTGGTATTGAGTTAACGCCAGGGAGGGGTGATGTTTAATACGCACAAACATACAGGGTTCGTCCGGAAAATAAGTGTACTGAGCTCAGGAAAAAAAAATTATTACACTTTTACATATCTTAAGCTAATATTCCTCAAAATAGGACCCTTGTGAGTCGATACACTTGTTCCAGCGGCGTTCCCATTCCTGGAACGCTCCCGCGAAGGCATCATCGGGAACCTCTCGAAGACTCGTCGTCGACCTCTTCTCTGCCCTCCACGAGCATCTTGTGCCACCGAAAGATCATGTTTCTGGACATGGCTGACTCCCCGTAAGCCTGGTTAATCATACCGACAGTTTCGGTAGACGATTTCCCAAGCTTTACCGCAAATTTGATGGAATAACGCAGCTCCAAAAACTTCGGCATCGCGTTCCGTGACGTGGGTCGAGCGTGGAGGTTCGCGTTAACAGAGCTCCTCACTACAGCACAGCTCAGAGCCGACTGTCTTTTTCAGCGTCGCTTGCCAACATACCACCCTCCAATCGCAGCCCGTCAGAGCGGTGCTGGGCGCGCCTGGAGCGGCGCGCCCAGCCCAGGAGTCAGTATACTTATTTTCCGGACGAACCCTGTATGTTCTTTTCGCTCTGGGTGTTTTTACTGAGCACAAAACAATTTCTATACAGGTATCAGGAAATGACTTGCTCCACTGAGGCTACAGTTTTTAACCGCAATAAACACTCCTCCTCCGGCTCTATTCTGTGTGTCGTATCTATAAACTTTGACGGCCTTAGGAAATATTTCGCTGCCTGCGATATCATCTGGTAACCAATTTTCAGTTCCTATAATGATATCTGACTCTGTGCTATGAATTAAATGGTGAAACTCCGGTATCTTATTTTTAAAACTTCGGAAGTAAGCTACTACTACAGAAATTATTTCCTAGCCTAAAACCTTCTTTACGTGCGTTGCATCCTGCTTTCTAGGGATGCTATTTAGTCTTTTAGGTGTCTTGAAACCAGATCGGTATATATTCTGATTGGTAATTCTTTCTCCTGTCTCATTAGCAATGTACGTACTTCGAAAAATCCCTTTTGGTAGCCTATTTTTGTGAGACCCACTAATGGACCTACACTTTATAATGTCGTTATCTGGGAAATGTATCTTTAAATTTAAATGTACTCCACTACGTAAACTAACACAGCAGCGTTTACAATATAGATTAAACTTATTAAAACATTTAAAGATGGGTTCTTTTCCGATGACATCGGGAAGATAATGCGAACCCCAACGAATTCAGGTGGAGGGATCACGAATATAAGATTAGAGAGATAGACTGCAAGACTGACAGGTTTAAAATGTCGTTTTTTCCAAGAACGATAAGAGACTAGAATGATTGTGGTTGAAATCCCTCAGGAGTCAGTTCGACACAATAAACATAAACCTAAAAGGTAGGGGTTATATATATATATATATATATATATATATATATATATATATATATATATATATATATATATATATATATATATATATTGTAGGTTCCCTCCACCTTCCCCCACCCATTTAAAAAACCCTAACTCTCTCTCCTTACCCTTTCCTCCTGGTGCTGCACCCCCTGCCACACAACTTTTTTGTAACTCACAGGGTATTGATGTAGATATAGATATGAGCAGTCACAAGGGAATTGTTGCTGTAACGTTCGGTAGCTTGTCCCTCGAAAGCCTATGTTAATCGGTTGATAGCCTTTAATAATGACTCAGCTCATTATAGCAATGTTTTACAAATTTAGCTCCTCCTCGCTGCATGCGTTCCAATTTGGCAATCGATTCAAATTCTTGAGTATCCCATTTATTTGCAGTATATTCTAAATGTGGCCTAAACAGCGAAAATAACCTTTATTTGAGCACATTTTATCACATTATGAGTGTATTTTCGCATAGTGCATCTCGCATTTCAATACTCTGTATGTACTCAGAAATAAATTTTGTAATAACATCTTTGTAACTGTTTTTGTCAGAATGCTATAATTGCAGACTGTAGAAATCTACCTTGCCCAGGAATCGAACCTGGTTCCATGATGTTCGGCTGAGTGCTTTAGCTAGTTAAGCTACCGAAGCATCCTCTTACACTCAGACATTTCTTGGGCTTTTTAAAGGAACAAGTTGTTGCGATGAAATACCGTACAATCAGTGTCACATATATTCTTAGTCTTGAGCTACATGCGCCATGGTCCAAGGCGTTAAAGCCAACTTTTAAACACTAGGTGTGTTCATTAACTTTGACAAATATCAAGAAACTGCGGGAGATATCGTGACAGCGACTTTTAATGGATTCATCGGCTAAATTTGCATTGCAATGAAAAAATTTCAGAGTGTAACATCATTTGAATTTCAGAGTTTAAAAATGTAAGAGAACACCTCGGTAGCTTAACCTGCTAAACCACTCGACAGGGCATCAAGGGGCCCGGGTTCGAATCACGGTCGTGGTGAGTGATTTTTATGCTATTAAATTTTTGCATTGTAATGCAAACTTAGCGGTTGACTCCGTTAAAAAGTTACTCTCGCGGCATCTCTCACTGTGTTTTGTAATTTTGTTATTCTTATTGAAAATATTCAGTTATAAAGGTCATTGTCATTATGCCAATAACATTTATTTAAAGCGTCTTGGTTATATGGCATTCTAGGGGGTAGAGCGTTTGACTACTGCCCGCAGTGTACGATTATGATTCCTGAGTATGCCTGTGGCCACCCTTAGTCTCTCCTAAGTTGTATAATTTTTCGGGCGACGAATTTTCCTGGGAAACCATAGATGGCGGCGTAGGGAAAGGAAATGACCCCCATATTACCCTGATGTACGAATTTGACACGCTGTTGAGCTTGGTATTAGGTGAGTTTTACCATCGCTTATCGAGCTTATGTTTGGGCTGAATACACGTATAATGATTTTTTTTGTCCTGGCAAATGAATACGGGAGAAATCGGTGAGATTGGATGAGAACTGAATGAGTTCTGAAAGAATGAGCGTTGAGTGCACGGGCAGTAGGCAGGCATGAAAGAAGTAAGCCAAGTTGATAACCTTGGAAGAATGGACTGAAGTAGGATCACCAAAACGATTAATGGAAGATTTGCAAGTGGTTTGGGGGAAGAGGCCGTTTAGGTGATTCGGCCGTGAGTGTGTTTTGGGGAGTCTTAAGGAATATTAAAAGTCTTGGGGACAGAGGAACATGTATGAAAAAACGCACGAATATGGCATAGGGGAATGAAATACGCAAAAATATTGCAGTGCAGAAGAGATGAAGAAAAGTGAGTAATTCCTATGCTCACACTTACAAATCTTTCTTTTAATATTATCTATCCCGCAAGGGAACATCGAGAAGTATTATATATGGGCAGTAACCGCAAGGTCTCCCAAGAGACGCCTAACAGATGGTCTTAGGTCACAAGCCTGCAGTAACTGAATGGATAAGTGTTCGGCGCGAGTGGTTTGCAGTGAAGTGGATCGGCTTTATTTTTTCAAGCCACCATTAGGGTCGTTGACAGGGGGTAATGGCACCGGTCATTGTTAATCTTCGTTTTTTCGGTGATCGTGAATCTTACGAGGAAAGAAATGAGAGCCCTTCAATCTGCTTCAAGTACTCTTATCTCTCTTATATTATCTGTAGTACATTGTTTGCATGGAAAGTATCGGGAAAAATATTAGAAAAATAGATTAATTCGGATTTTTATACAATGCCTTAAAATTCTTCAAAGCACATTCCTTGAGTTCAACTTACTTTTTCCATCGGCTTTTTCATGACTCGAAGGCTCCCTGGTGGGTGGATTCCGGAAGACCCTTAAGGGCAGGCGTGCAAGCTTCTTTAATGCCATTTAGGGTCCCACTGTGGTGACTTTAGGGAATATGAAATAGTCTGCTGGTGTCAAGTCGGGACTGTAAGGGGGTTGGGGAATCGTCGCGACGCCATTGCAGGTGTTCGCAAGCAGACACTCGTCTCTGCTCTTGGTCGTCTATCCAAAGATCTTCGGGACGAGATTAGTTTTTATATTTCGCATAGCCAAATTTTCAGTGACAATGGTGTGCTACTGTCATCTTATCAATGCCAATACGATCTGCGATCACATATCCGACGGTTTGAATTCAGCCCTTAACGCGCATGTCAGGGAAAAATCAACGTTTGAAGAACTCGAACAAAAAAAATCATCTAAGGGTGTCCATGTGATTGCTTACATTACTCAGGCTGTTTGTCATACTACATTTATAAAAGTGATGACATGCGTGTAGGTTAAAAAGGTTTGTTTATGAATGTATACGCAATTTCGGGGGTATGTTTGCATAAATATGTTGATTTTGGATGTATTTCCGTTCTCTTTTACGGATGGTTACCTAACACCCCCCGCCACACACCCTTGTGGCGGCTAGAGGGGTTTTATGTAGGTGTAGATGCACCCTGCAAGCCTCCGCTCAGGCGTGTGGTAGGGGAAACCCTCCCTATGCCCTTCAGTCCACTGCCTCGTGCTCCTTCATTGCCGCCCAGTCACCGCCACCGTCGCAACTCTCGCAGAAATCGCCATCTTTCCCGTGATAGCCACCTATTGATGATCAGAAAGGGAGGTTACGGAGTGTGCCAGAGTTTTTAGGCGACGTCATCTCGTGACGCGCACAGGGCAATTCGCGCAGCACGAATGCTGTCGGACAACTTCTGGGAACTTGCGCACTTTCGGGGACACTGTATCTATCCCAGGTGTCGAAGTCGGTTACAAAGGAAGTTTTAAGTTTTACGGCCGTCCTTTTTGTCAGCCTCGCAGCTTGAAATTCAGCCTCATACTCTCAAACTTTTTGATTTTATGTCCTTCGGGGAAATGTGCAGTTCTTTGCGTTGCTTCACGAATACGACGGTAGAAGCGACTCATAACTCGATGGTAAAAGTATTTTGTATATTTTTCTGTAACATTGGAAAACCCCTATCGTCGTAGCATTATTTTTAGGTTAGTTTTTTCGTACTACGCAAGCCACCTCTAGGGCATGTGTCAGGGGGTGACTACATACCAGGCTACAATAGACCGAAAACACCTCCCAGTACAATCGGGTGGCGTGGTTCAGATACATCCTTCCTGGGAAAAAAGACAAAAAGACATCTTAAATCTATCTGTTCTACTCTTAATTTCTCTAATTTTATTGACGTGATCTCTTTTACGTTTGTGCGATGAGGGTAATAATACATTTTCAGCATCATTGCTTAAGAGATGTCCTACCAAGTTTTTGCAAGAGATTTAATCTGTAATTTAACCTTTGCTCCGTGAGTGATTTCCAGCCTAGGTCCTCTAATAATTATGGATTATAACCAAGTCGAAATCTCTTGAAGTTTTTCTCTTGATAAAGATTTATTTTCGACTAGTTTCGATCTACTATATCATTATCACGTCAATTTTTCCAAACGCTACATAGTTAATCAAGGAAACGTTTTACAAATATACCTCCTCTAAGCTGAAATACTAACCATTCCGGGAATCGATCCAACTTTATGAGGATCCCATATACTAGCGGCATACCCTAAATGAGGTCTAAATAAGATAAAAAGATAACAATTCTCTTTGACCTTTTCATCACATTTCCCCAAAACTCTCCTAACAAATTTTAACTTTTTGTTAGCATGTCCAAATTTTCCCAATATATGCTTCATCAAGGAGAGGTCATAGGTGAGGGTAACGCTCAATTATTTAATCCTGATGCAGTTAGCGTTCGGGAGGGAGGTACTCCTAATGCAAAAATTCATCACTACGCAATTTTTGAAATTTTATCCGAAATGTCAAGTGTCGGAACAACGTTGTATAGCATTCATTATAATAATTAATTAATTATATTTTTACCTTTTAAATTTGTTACATATTCTTCACGAAATGCCATTACTAAAATTGTTTTGAAAAAAACTATCCACCTGGCCCTCATTCTATCGGCAAAACTATTTATCTCCACGTATACTTACTTTTTTATTGATCCTCGTCCTTGAGGTACTTGTTTAATTGTCTCTTATATCCTCTGTATTTCTCCCCGTCCAGTCTTACCTTAGATAATTCTTCATCAGGCCATCATCTAACCCAGCGACCATTTAGATCTCTTTTCCGTTCATAGGTTATTAGTATTTATAGAGGTTTCCTCTTTTTCCTATGTTCAAGAACTTCTTTCTTTTCTATTCATCATGAAAGAGGGATTTATTAGTTTAAATTGGCATGCAAGTTAAAAAATGAAAATTAGTTGGTACCCTGTCACAATGCCATTTTAAAGAAATTCGTGTGTTATCTGGCAGCGTCGCTCATGCGGTGTGCGTTTGCATCTGACGGTGTATACTGGTTGTAAAGGTCTATATTCGCATCTACATAATACCTCGGAAGCCACCCCAGGGGCGGCAGTGTTGATGGTGGGTGTTAGGTGACTACCCGTAAAAGGGAACGGAACCACATGTAAAGACAGCGTATTCATGCAAACCAACACCCCTAGAGGCGTATATATTCATGCGGAAATATTTTTAACCTACAAGCATACAAATACATAGGTATGCTCTCAACTAACATACACATGCACACATACCTACGAATGTAATAAAATCTATCCAATAAGGTGGAAATTAGAATTGAAAAGCAAAAAAGGGAACCTCTATTATCGCATGGACATGCACCTCATAGCCACCGCCCCCAAAGAATGGGATGTGACATACCGCAGCAGAGAGGCAGAGGCGTCCTCCTCCCCCCCCCCCACAGAGTGTGACGAGGGATGGGAGGAGAAACTAAAAAACCAAACCAACCATGGCAAGCAATACTCTAACGAGCAATACATCCTTTAATGGCAGTCCCATGCGGTATTTTAGGCATCATTTACTGCATACAGTGTATTAGTTCACGGTAAATGATACCCCGATTTTCTACTTTTCTATTGTATCGGTGTATACCATTTTAATCCTCAATGTGGCAATGCGACAGTTTTGCGACGTTAGCGCTCACACGCAGCCAAAGGAGGCTTCCAAAGATGGTTTTGCAATCCGTGATTATCTGACGCCAAAGCTTGTCGTGGTGAAGTCACGGAGAGCAATGTGAACCTTTGAAAAAGAAGCATCCCCGCATGGTTCACGGCGGAAGGGCGACGGAACGAATGGAGTTTACGAATTACACGGCCAAGCAGGGCTGGGGGGTCGGAAGGGGGTGGTCCCGGGAAGGCGACAATGGGAGAGGTGAAAGGAAATTCGGGAGGAGTTAGATGTCGCGAGGAGAGGTTGAAGGTTGTGGTATATTCGCCTTAACTCCCCCTCCCCATCTCTCCCCGTGACACCCCTGCCTCTCTGTTCTGTTTTCCAACTCACCCCCGGCTGCCCATGTCTCTCTCCCATCCCCCTACCCACCCATCCCGGCAAACCCCGGCCCTCTCGCCCCCCTTTCTTTCTCTCCCTCCTCCCTCTTTGCGCTGGATCCGAGCATAAACCCTGGCATTAAGAGGGTGGAATGGAGTCGAAAGGGCAGAAAGGGCTTTTCATGGGCTTCGGCCGAGAAATCCGAGGAATAAGAGTGTCGCCGGATCGTAAGGGAAAAGTAATCGTCCTTGATGTGTGTGGGCAGGCGGCGTGTGCAAATGTGTGACGTTTTACGACCGTACGTGCGTGCTTGTGCGGGTGATTTTGTGGCGCAAAGGAGGGAAGAGATCCCGTGCGAGGGGAGGAGGAGGAGCGGGAGAGTGAGGGATGATCGCATCAAATGGAATTATGACGTGGGCGATGGAGGACTGCATTCGATCCCGGAGAAACTCTCAGTTCAGAGGTTAATAGACAATCAATGGGCAACTGATTACACATGTATTAGTACTTTTTAGTGTCCTGCAGGCCACCGCTAGGGTGAGTGGCAGGGGGTGAATACACACTAGACTAATTTTGACACAAAAGTATTTTGTGTTAATGTTTTGTGCTATTCTACCGTGGCATTCTAATCCCTATTTTTTATGAGAAAAATTTCATCTTAAATCTTGCTTTTCTTCACGTAATCTCTCTAATTCTATTGACATGATCTCTCGTAACTTATTACGATGAGGATAATAATACATCTACAACATAATCGTTAAATCATCATCTTTCCAATTCATGCCGGAAATTTAATCCGTAATATAACCTTGGCTCCGTGAGTGATTCCTAGCCTAGCTCCTTTAATAATATTGACACGCGACTGAGTTTATCATAACAACGTTTTACTACATATCTAGCTCCTCTACAATCGAAAGTTTCGAGGATCTCATTTACCCGAAGCATATTCTAAATGAGGCCTAACTATCAAAAAATAATAATTTTTCCTTTTGCTTTAGCATTACACTTCCGTCATTTGTCGTCAAATTTTGGCTAAATCTTTTTTGATGTCGACTGTGTAGCAAGCAGAACACGGACTAGGTGAAAAATTTGGGCTATCTACTATCAAAGCTTTGGGCTATCTAATATCAGTATTAGGTAACACATCTGTAATTAAATCTGTTACTTGTAATTATTGCGAATCCAAAAGTTGACCATTACAAATTGAGTGCTGTAAATAATGCGACGTGGTTTCAGAATTTTTATATCATTTGTCAATTAAGAAGGGGAAACTTATTCACCTGATTCTATTATAATTGTATTAAATAATTATTATATTATGCTATTAGATTAAATGTTTTGCATAAAATGGTTGTCTCTTTTGCAACGCTGTTGAAAATACATTATTACCCCCATAGCATTACGGTAGGCGAAATCATTCAAAAAAATTAGAGTGATTAGGTGTAGAAAAGATAGATTTTAGACGCTCTTTTGCCACTAACAATAAAGGGTCAGAATTTCATGGTCCGACCGCGGGAGGGTCATATTCAGGTCAATTTAGTTCGGTGTGTATTCACGCCTTGCCACACACCCTAGTGGTGGCTTACAGGGTACTAAAATATCAATTCATGATAAATATCAGCCTTGACGTGGTGGAAGAGCTTCTGCATTCCGATGATAGACCCCTAGAGCTATGCTGGCGGGTACATTGATGATTGCTCCTGTAAAGGTCACCAATGCCAGATAGGTCGAAGATCAAGAACTAGACGGAAGGTAGTCTTTGCAGCTTCAAAGCCCCTGTGAAACAGCTGCAAAGGTGATCAGACTACAAAAGCGTATTCGTTTTGCGGAAATGACAATGAAGCAAATAAATTCGGGGGAAATGTCTTTATTGCAGTTAAAAAGTCTTGCGTCAACAGGGCTGAGAAAATTCCAGATAAAGGTTTCGAAAATATTTGCAGACAGTTTAAAGTTCTGAATCCAAAAGAATCGACGCGAATTTATGCGCATTTTACAGGCCGCCAGACGACAATTTTCATTCAGTATTAGACTTAGACAAGCATATTAAACGTTTCTCACTCCAAAGGAAATATAGAGGCATTGTAATAGATGGAGATTTTGATGTTCTATCTGTTGATTTGAGAACGTTTCAAATTTGGGTCTCAAATATTTCTTATTCCGTCCTCTCGTTTTAGAAGCTAGAAAAACCGAATATAATTGAGACATAACTCTCTCCCGAACCAAAGATATCACGAACAAAAAGTACAAGTTGTGTCTCTCAGGATTTTTCCTTTCGGAAACCATGCTGGTTTTTCATCTATAATTCTTGACTATTGAAGTGTCCCACTATCAAAATAGCAACTATATATTCCATGACTCAGCTTGTTATAGATGGGAGGGATGTGTGTCAGTATTAGTCTGGTGTGTATTCACCCCCTGCCACTCACCCTGGCGGTGGTTTGCAGCTTATTAAAATATTAAAATATCAAGATGGATTAATATTTCTTATGTATAACCTCAAATGATTCAATAGTGTAAGAATTATCCTAAAATCATGGTCGCGATTGTCCGAGACATTAATGTGACGGATATGGAGTAATGAAAAATAGGTCATAAAATATTTTCAGTCTTTACAAAACTAGAGCCTACTTTGCATATCTCTCAGTATTTGATTAGTAAATCTTAAACCTAGTAATATTGCGAGCTCAATTTCACTAACATTGAAAGGACCTATCGTACCATATCTAAGTACAGTAAATAATTTAGGCGAACCATTAATGAAACATTATCTTGGACTTATCATGCAATTGCTATATGCAGAAAAATAAACTCATCCCTGCATTCATTGAAAAGGTTAAAGCACATTGCTTCCCCCGCCTTAAAGATACTTTTTGTGTCCTCTCTTCTCTTACCCCATTTTGATTACTTTGATGCAGTATACCAAGACCTTTCAGGCAAATTGAAAACCAAACTCCAGAGGACCCATAATTCCTATGTGCGGTTCATATCTGATCTCATAAAATGCGATCATATTTCCGACTAATTGACAAGAATATCCTGGTTAAAGCTAGAAGCCTGCAGGCGTTTACATATTTTTTCAACTTTCTACAGAATACATTCAAAAAACACCTAAATATTTGTACAAAAATTACCTCCCCATCAGCTCAATCCACAGCAGAAATACAAGGGGTAATAATAAACTTCTTGTCCCACACCATCGCACGTGCGTTGGACTCTGTCCACGACCCTAATTTGTTTCAGAGGGTCATAACTGGTGACGAATCATGGGTTTATGGTTATGATGGGAAACTCATAAACTCCCAATCATCTCAATGGAATTTGCAACACGAGCCAAGACCGAAAAAAACGCGCCAAGTTTGGTCGAAAGTGAACGTTTTGCTTGCAGTTTTCTTCAATTGCAGAGGCGTGGTGCGGCATGAGTTCTTAAAACAGAGTAGAACGGTAAATAAGGAATATTACCTGCAAGTTATGCGTAATTTACACGAAGCAATCCGTCACAAACGCCCAGATTTGGGAAAGAACAAAAATTGGCTTTTGCTACATGGCAACGCCCCTGCTCACACATCGTTACTTGTGCGAGAATTTTTGGACAAAAACAAAACACTAATGATGCCGCACCCACCGTATTTCCCATATTTTGCCCCAAGTGACTTTTTCTTGTTCCCAAAACTGAAGAGGCCCATGAAAGGACGACACTACGCTACGATTGACGAGATAAAGACTGCATCGAAGGAGCTGAACAAGATCACAAAAATTGATTTTTTGAAGCGCTTTGAGGTTTGGAAAAAACGTCGGCACAAGTGTATAACATTTAATAGGGAGTACTTTGTAGGGGAAAATAATAGATATTCATTAATAAATAAATAATTTTTGAAAAAACCCAAAATTCGGGATACTTTTTAAGTAGACCTCGTACTACTGAAGCAAGCATTTTTATTTTCGATACGTGCTTATGAGGTAAAATTTTAAAGAGCAGGTGAAGCTAAAAGAATGTCTCAACAAAAAATTCAATTATGAAAATTCTGGCTTTATACATTCGCAAGGAGCTATGATGCTGGTATGTCCCCTCCGTGAGGCCTTACCTGTAAAATTTTTATTCACAAGCCTACTAAGTGATATATTCAATATTTGCTTATATCTGCCTAATCTTCGTGAAAAATTTTATCACAAAAATAGAAAAGAGCTTGAAGCAAAATGCTATTAAACATTAAATAAAATGTTTGGTGTGATTCACTTTCGCGAAGGTTAGTTGAAGAGAAATAAGGAGATAAAAGAGTGATTTCCTGAAAATCCGGATTAGTTTTGTTAAATAATACGCAGTAATATCTTTAAATTGTGAAAACTCTTTAGCAGCTCTAATTACTATAGAAAAATAAGTAATATTGGTGTTCATTTCAAGCAATAAAATTTTAAATATAGTGTTCCTTGTCGTGCTGATGGGAAATGACAGACCAACCCCGGTTCGATTAAATTCATGGCGTCATTGAGTGCATTATGGGCGAAAGAGACATCTACAACCTTCGTCGTGGCTATAAAGGATGGATGGATTAGGTATATCTATGCTAAAACTTTTTTCATATATTTAAGTGCCTGCTTGAAACATAATTTTCATTACAGAGCAGATATTTGATGGACCAACTTTGTGCCCATGGAGGCCGTCTATTCCAGTTTTGTGAACGGTGTTCCAGATGGCTCCCGCATGTTCACCATAACGACGAAGTACAGTAGTTTAGGACCCTATATAGAGTGTGTGGTAGTGCCAGGTTCCATAAAAAGCCTACCCAATCCCCAGGGACCATTTACTAAAATCTAATAGCGATCAATAATCGTATCCGGTTAAATAATTGTGATTTTTTTGGTGAAAAATGATAAATTGATGTTACAATGCAGTTTAAATGGAACAAAGACTCAAGCGAATTATTTTACAATATCAGGCAATAAAAAACAACATATCTATTAGGCTGTCATATCATATATGATGGTCACAAATTCTATGCATTGCTTAGCCTTGAGCTATTGCGATGGGACCAAGGACCGGTGAAACTACAAGGGGTTATGTACGTGGGCGCAAGCATGGCTTACATCAATGTTTCTCAACGTGAGAAGGAAGGGGGGGGGAGGATTTTAAATATTTTTGCGGAAATTAGAAAATGATGCTGTTTGCACTATTTAATCACCGATGTAAATGGTCTGTTTTATAAGTAACGGGAATTTTTTCCGAAAACTAGGTTTATTTCAGATATTGCTGCAATTCCTAAAAAGTCTTCAAATTACACCCCTTAAACTACGACGCAGTTTTACCACAGGATTTTCTACGACTCAAAGACTCCCTGGTTGGTGGGCTGCAGATAAGGGTACTCTTAAGGGTAAGCGGTCAATGTTCTTTGACGGCAATTAGTGTGTTGTCCTATGAGGGAGAATTAAGTTTTGGAAATAGGAAATTGTGTGCTGCTGCCAAGGTGGGACTGTAACGGAGTTTGGAAATTGTCGTGATTACGTAACAGAAGGTCTTCGAAAGCAGACAATCGGCTCTGCTCTTGGCCGTCCGTGAAGAACTTCGGGACGAGTTTTGTGCACATCTTTCGCGTGACCATATTTTTAGTGATAATGGTGAGAACTGTCATCTAATCAATGCCAATATACGATCTGTGATCATGCGCACACTTAACTGACGGTCTGAATTCAGCACTTCACGAAATGTACGCCAGGGAAAAATTGTCACCGATAATTTTCATACAAAACATGAACTAAACAATGATCATTACTTGAAAAAATTTAAAGGAATCGAAGAAAGTTTGATTAAAGCCAGTATTACCAGGGCTCTAGTTGATAGGTTATTTCTTATTCGCTATCTGTGTAATACTTTTTTTCAGAACTTGCATATTAAAATGCTTAAGTGGGCATCAGAATGTTTTAAAATAAGAAGGGGGCATGATATAGCAATTGCTTGGAAACACTGCTTAGCATGGCATGCATTTTCAGTTATACAATGAAATGGAGCTAGCAAATGACCTTTGAAATAAGTAAAGTATGACCCTGAATTATAATGAAGCACTGAAACTTTTTGGAAATTTAACAATCATTCTAAACTGCTCTTATCAATGCTATATTTTTTCTTTTCCTCGGGAACGAAGGCTTTCTCTATTTTTCGTTTAAAATAACCGACAGGGCATTCATGGTGTTGTGGGGGTGCTCTGTTTTATTCTTTAAGTAATAAGGAAATTCATGAAGACAACATTGGCATGCATTTTACAGACTGCATTCCGCTGTTAAAATGCTTTTTAATCTTTGTACTCTGTATGAAGTGTGATGCGTACTCTGTAAATTAGCAAAAAGATGACATATGCAGATCTCCGGTAAAGATGGCAGTTACGTATTTTGAGAGAAAGAAAAATGTTGAATGACCTTCACTGTTCCACATTCTTTTTTCCGTAGGCTTTCACCATGTATAATGCCTTAACGATACATTATACATGGTGACTCAAGAGGAGTCATTTATTTTCATGGTTCACCATTAATCTCATTAAACTATTCACTTCCATAAATTTATTTTTTCTATTGTACGTTTCTTTTCAATTTGATACCTTATGAATGTAAATTTAATGACTATTTACAACGTAAATCTAAATATCTACTTAATATCCCGCATAATTTTATGCGATATTGCCGGCTTTACATGTTCTTTGATGTCGCCATGTTTGTTGTTGACGCATAGAAACTTAAAGTAAAAGAACAGGGACTTTATCAAAGGCCATTTAATTTTTTTTGGGAGATAAGTGAACTAAAGAATAAAACAATTACTGCGAAAAACTAATATTTTAAATTTTGGCATGTTTAGCTCTGTATCCATAGGCTTAATTGGTACTTAGCTTTATTTTGGTTAAAAAAATACAATAAAGGTAATTCGACTACTTTTTGCGGCGTTCCTATGGTGCAAATCAAAGAACGTCTGGAAGGTTGAGAGGGTGTTGACAACGATCTTTGCCAAAAGCCGTCATGTAGAGAAGAGGAAATAGTGGAGATAACCTAATGCGGAATAGCAGAAGAATCTTTATGAATAGTTTATTTTCTGAATTTTCCCACGGGCCTTTAATTTATGTTTCAAAATCAGGTAAAACTTGATTTTTATTGAAGTTCAACTCAAATGAAGAAGAATTGTAATTATTCGTTCCAAGCGCAACTTTGTAGAATAATTCCATAATTAAAATTGTGCTTGATGATGCTGCGCAGCATTAAAATTAAATCTATATTTGGAATTACAAACTTTTATTTTTTTCATCATATATCATTAAGAACTATTTTGCGTATTTGCAATACTTTAATGAATCTGACAAGCAGTACACTCTGGAGACATTCCGCGTGTATTCCCAAAATCTCTTATTCTAGAGGTCGTCCTTTAATTCTCTACTGGAGCATATCTCCGATGAAATCATTCATGAGGTCCAATCTTTGTGACAGACTTATCTATTGCCTGCCTGCTTTGCCAACTCTTCTCCGCCATGCTCTTGAAACTTTTCCGTACCCATCTTCCTATTGCCACATTTTCTTAATATGTCTTTCCCTTGCTTTCCTCACTCTCTTCTCCACTGTAAACTCTGTAAACGAGGAAATATCACGGTTGCATTTAATCTTAGGTTTTTATCACGTTTCGGTGCGGAAGCAGTGTATTGCTTACACGACGGGGAAGAATGCAACATGCGTCCGTAAAGTTGGAGAATTATGTCATCAATTTAAACGCTTTAAAGCCACTGCTATCAAATCTGAAAATCCGCTAAATTTCCTGGGCTCATTCTTCAACAACCTGTTGTGGCAATTTTTAAACACATCACTTTGCTCTCTCCATAAATTATGAGAAAAATAAAAATGTTGCAGTGCCATCGCGATTGATCCCTGAGTATGTTTTGTTATTTTACATATTGGGTTATTTACATATATAACTTAATATTTCAAAACATTCCAGTAGCAGTAAAGACAAACAAATGACTAATGATGAGCACAGTAGGTTAGACAAAAAAGAATTGGGTGACCTTTGAAGCGTTGATAAAAAAAATTCGATAGGAAAGAAAGAATGTTTATTTTTATGGTAAACTATATTATGCATGGTTGAAGTATTATCATTGACTGATTTTATCACATTAGTTTGGGTGCTGCTGTGGTTAGCATTTCGTCCATTTAGCATAACATTATGATTCATATATCAATTGCATTCCTTTAACTATTTTAGCATAGCAATTTCCTTTAGCATATTTCAATTGCCTTCCCTTAGCTCCATATTCTTACTGCCTTGTGTTAAAAGCTTTCTTTCTTATGACCCTGAAAAGGGCGGCGTTTTAAACTTAAAATCGGAATTTTTTAATTTCTTTTGCCAGGAAAATAAAATTATTTATTATTATTTATTGGATGCACGATATCACCGTTGGATTTTACTGACTCGGTACATATTTTACTATATCTAATGATACAGTTCAACCAGTCCTCTTTAGTCGATCATTTGTTTCGACTCCTACTATTAATACATATAGCTATGTATCGAGGGATATATATATATATATATACCGATTGTACGGAAAAACTCACACAAGCGGTACAATAATGGGACGGCGCAATAGAACACAAATAGAATAGCAACATTTGAAGGGGCACTCACACGGTAAATAGTTCGAGGCTATTCGTGTTCTATTATATATATATATATGTATATATATATATATATATATATATATATATATATATATATATATATATATATATATATATATATTTTAATAACAGGAGTAGACCAATGACTGAAGGCTAAAGAGGCTTTACATAGGAGATGAATGTGTATAAAAACATATAAGCGGGTCGTGGTAGTCCAGGGAATCGGCGAATAAATACTCATATATACATAAACAGATATAAGGAAAAGGGATAGGAACACACATAAAGGACGAACACAATAGAGGTGGGGAAGGCGGAATCGAACGGATCACAAGAGTAAAAATATTTCCTTGACCGGGACTCGAACCTCGGATCTTTCCACTTGCCGGGCGGATGCTCTTAACCACTTGAGGTATGGTTCAATTTATTTTTATTCGGTCTAGTATGTTACACTGCTAGTGTTTACATTGTACACATTGCCAGCTTACAGATTATGGTTACAGAATATTTTTTTTCTTATTATGGTTACACACTTACATAGACATAAATTCATATACATGGCATAAAACAATTGTGACCATGAACAATACTGTGGAAGGAAATAATAAAGGCAGGGTTCACAAAATATAGAAGGAATTATTTGGATTAGCGACGGAACATTAGATTTGGTTGGAATTATTGATAGCTTTGAAGCACAGTTATTCAGAAAAACAACTTTTTAACCACGGACGAAGTGTGTCCGGTACCGGGGGCAGCCACATCCGTTCCACCAATGCTTGCATGCCTTTAGCGGAATGTTTATTCGCGGTTCTCATCTGTGTGAATTCCACGATTAGGGTGGTCATTATGAAGGATTTGAAGCTCGGAAAGAGCCGAAAGTTCAAGGTGATCAGATTCATGTCGGTAATGGCACCACCACCGAACACGTCCCAGGTTTTATAGATCTTTTTTAGAGCTTCCCATTCTCTGATTTTATCGTTGCATCCAAGGATGAGATCTGCGACGTTGTCTATTCGACCGCATGACGGACAAAGGGGCGAATCGGCTAGCCGAAGATGGTGCCTCACTTCCCTCGTCATGACTGTGTTCGCGATTAGGTTAAACATTCCACTACGTGCCTCATCGTTCGCCCTGCTGGTCGCCCAGTTTTTCCAAGAAATCGTTCTTTTTGATGTATTTTGTTGCTGCTCGGTAAGCGCTCTGACATACAGGGTCTTCACCCGAATTGCTTCTCCATCTCGCAGGAGAGAAGCGACTTTTTTCGTTTAATCAAATGCCCTCCGGTGGCATACGTCGCGCGCGAGTTCCTGCCACGCGTCCTTGAGGAGTGCCTTGCGCCACGCGTCGTCACCGCCGAGGATGCGCAGACTAAGCTTCGCGTAGACCACCTTCGCCTTTAGAGCTGTATCGGTTAAATTGAGACCACCCTGTTCAAACGGGCCATAGAGCTGGTTTCGGGACACTTTCTTTACGTAGCCATTCCAGATCATTTGGTTGGACACTCTAATAAAGTATGCGTTGTATTTAGTGGGTAAGGGCCATAGATGGGCCACATACCATATCCTTGGGAAGACAATCTGGTTGAGGAGGCGGACGCGGGTCACGATCGGGAGGGAAGGGAGTGAAAGCTTTCCAACACTCCATTTTACATGATGGTCAATAATTCCCCAGTTTCGCTCAATCGTGGGAGCCAACTCCCTCTCCCACCAGAACCCCAAGATTTTGAGCGAGGGCGCTTCTGACCAACCGATGGAGTTCGAGGGCCGGTCGCCCTTCAGCAGCAAAAACCCGGATTTCCGGTTATTGAGGAAGATACCACCCTGCTCATATGACTTTAATATGTCGTGGGCTAGGGCCATGTGGGACGGGTCGTCTACGAAGAGCGTTATGTCGTCAGCGTATGCGACGCCCAGGCAGACGGCGCCGTGACGACGTACCCCGATTCCACTGCTCTGTAGTCGTCTGAGAATGGGGTCTAAGGCAAGGGCGAACAGCAGCATTGACAGTGGGCAGCCCTGCCGAACGGAGTTACTGACGGGGATGGGCGGCGAGGTGGCATTGTTTATCCTAATTATAGAGTATGTTCCGTTATACATCGTTGATACGGCACGAATGAAGTACTCGGGGAAGGCCATCTTCTTGAGCACGGTGAGAATCCATTCGATCCGGACCAGGTCAAATGCTTTCTCAAGATCGATAGCCACGAGTGATAAAAAACGATCACCATACAAGGGGGCGGAAAAAATGATGTCACGAATTAAAAGTGCTGCATCGAAAATGTTTCGCGTTTTCGACACGGCGTACTGGGATGGAGAGAGGACGATGTCGGCAGCAGCCGTCATTCTACATCGTAGGACGTGCGCCAATATTTTATAGTCTGCGTTTAAAAGGGCGATTGGCCTGAAGTCGTTGAACGACTTTGGCCGCGTCTTCTTTGGTATAAGCGTTATCACGGCGGTCCTCTGACTTGCAGTCAGAGAGCCGCTAGCTAAAATACAGTTAAAAAGGTGGGTTAAAATAGGTTTTAAAACATCCCAGTGCGCTAAATAAAATTCAAAGGGTAGGCCGTCCAAGCCGGGTGCTTTGCCCTTCGGGAACATGGACGAGACGCAGTCCAGTTCATCTGAACTTATGTCTCGACAAAAATCGTCTTTTTGATCTGTATGAAGCGTAGGGAGAGGGGGGAGAGGGGGTGCGTCTCCCTCCTTCCATGGAGGATACCTGTTAAAGGTGTTTTGAAAGTGCCGGCCCGCTTCCTTAAGGAGGTCGGTGTCACCGGCGGCAGATTCTCTGACAGGGATTCTGTCTATATCGGAGCCAGAGTTGGATTTCATCCAGCGCCGAAGCTCAGATAGCGTTAGGGGGCCCCCTTTATCCGTGTCCAGTTCTTTTTGCCACTGTTGGGGAGCGTATTTTTGGAGCTCGTGGCCCAGGATAATTTTTTTTAGGGACGAAACTTGGGCGTGGAAACCCTCCGGCGCCACATCCTTACGCAGGAGCTCTTCCAGCGCTCGGCGGTAGAAGGAGATGGTGTAGTTCTTTTCCCTACGCCACTCGAAAGTTTGCCTTTTGATGTGGGTGACAATGCGGGGTTTGAAAACCTCGTCCCACCATAGAGCGAGGTTTGCACCGGGACGGAGTGCCGCGATCAGTGCACACACCCGGGTGCGGATAGAATCACGACGAGTCGCGTCCTCCAACACGCGGAGGTCCATGCGCCACACGGAGCCGCAGCGGTGGACGTGCGCGCCCGGGGTTGTGTCCGGGCACGTAACTGTCATGATCACTGCGCAGTGATCAGAGAAGGACACCGGGAGGTCGTCCACTGTCTGGACATCATTCTTTAGCGATGTCGAGACGAAGAGGTAGTCAATCCCCGTCCGAGAGTTAGGCCCTGATCGCGTGAAGGGGGCGGGACCGGCGCAATAAGAACGCACTGCGTCAATCGCTCTAATGGAGTCGAGCATCAGTGAGAGCGCCCGGCTTGGATAGTATGTCACGTTATCCCTGTTCGAGGCACTATCCTCTCGGCGGTAGATAGTGTTAAAATCTCCGCCCAATATGGCCTTCCCCGAGAAGGAATACAGGTAGGGGAGGAGAAGTTCATTGAAATATGTTTCGCGCTCTGCCCTCGCGCGCTCACCGGAGGGAGCGTAAAGGTTTGTGATATGGATACCATTCACGATAACGGACGTTATTCGGCCCGAGGGGTGGCGGCGAACATGAGAGAACAGAATGCCATTTCGGACTAGGGTGGTGGTGCCAGAATGACTTTCGGCGAAATTGCCGATAGCCTGAAAGATGTTTGCATCCCAGACTATGTCCTCCTTTACCTCTTGAAGGAGGATTACATCAGCCCTAAGGTCGCGGAGAAAACGTTGGAGGACTGCAATTTTTAAAGCGCTATAAACGCCAGCAATATTAAGCGAAACAATATTCATTGGTGGAATGAGAGGACAGCTATGGGCACCGGACATCACTTACCAGAGTCCTGGTCATGGCTTACGTCGCTTCGGTCGCGGCTCGAACCCGGGCGACGAGTGCTTCGCCGCTTCCCGGGACGCTTCGTCCGACGGGTCGACGATCAAGGTCTCGAGTTGCCACCGCATACCTCCCCTCCGACCTCGTCCGAAGAGGAAGACCCAGCCGTGGTTTCTACGAAGAGCGGGTTACTCGGCGGCATTCCACGGGGGGCCCTGTTCGAGCGAGCAGAGCTGTGGGCCGTCCCAGCCCAGGAGGTGGCCTCAGGGGGGGGGGCGGGGTGGCGGACTGGTGGTCTTCTGCCGAAGGGGCCCCATCGGGAGAAATTAGAGGAGATCGGTCGAATTGGTCCGCCTCTAGAGGAGCCCTGGGAAGATCGTCGACACCTTGGCTGTCCTCAAAGGAGAATGACGATGGAATGTCTGGGATTGTTGACGTCGACAAGGTTTTGCTCGTACATGTGTCAACTTCCGCGGCCGGTGATACTTTCTTGATTTTCCGTGATACCATAATGGAGGGGCCCGCCGTTGAGGAAGGGGGACAGTCGCAATCGGATACATCCTCCCCCGCTGTCACCCGTATTTCTCAGGGAGTTAGAAGCCCGTGAAGCAAGGATTGCGGGGAGAACGCATCGTTGGCGTGGCCAGAGAAAGGAAGGACGCAGGATGATCTGTCCTCTTTTGACGGGGTCACGGAGATAGGAGCCGGTGGTCGTGAGTGTGTATCCGAGCTGGTAGGGACCGCAGCTTGATCGATGTTCGAAATCAGCAGTGCAATGTCGTCCGTCCTCTTCTTCTTCGGATCCCTTTCTTCCGTTGACGACTTTCGCTCCCTCTGAAATTTCCCTCCAAGTGGAGGGGGATGCGGGGGTTCGGCGGGAACAGATGGGGGCACACCCTCGATAAGTATCAGGGACCGCGCCCTCTCCTCCACAGCCATCTCGGGCTCATCTATCTCCAATTTGTTGATTTCCAAATCAACAAATCCACTCCTTAAATCCCCAACCCGTCCTAAAACCACTCCAACGCCTTGTAATAAACCCAGATGTAAAACATGCCCTATTTTCAAAACCAAAATCCCATCCCTCTCCCACCCGCTTTTTAACTCTCTCCCACCAATTCCCTCCTCTACTTGCACTTCTAGCAATGTAGTGTACCTTCTGAAGTGCCAACTGTGCCCGGCCTATTATATTGGGCAAACCACCACACCCCTCAATATCAGAATCAACAACCACCGAGCCTCATGCAAAAACTCTTCCTTCATTGACATGCTCCCTATCCCCAAACACGCCTCCGAACACAACACTCCCTTTGATAAATGCTATAGTGTATCAATCATAGCATCCCTCCCACCCTCTGATCCTCCTCTGAAACTGAAAACACTAGAGCAATCCTTCATCTGGCTTTTGGAGTCCTGGAACTGGCCAGGAATCAATATTAGGCACTAATTACCCTGTTCTAATTATATTTTCATCCCCCTTCCACCCCCATCACCTTCTACATTTTCCCCACCCTTCTAACGCTGCCCCTCCAAACCCGTCCCTTCGGAATTCCCTCCCCACCTTCCCCTTCCATCCATCGCTCCAGCCCTCGTATTCCCTTCAGTTCTGTCCCTCTCCTCCTTGATAAAGGTGGCAACGACCACCGAAAATTCGAAAAATAGTGAGTCTCTTTTTTTGTGTGTTTCTGTGTTTTTGTCTGTGTCCACTAGTGCTAAGTGTTATACATTATTATTCACGTCCGTGAGTCTTTCAAAAAGTGTTATATATATATATATATATATATATATATATATATATATATATATACATTGTGCCTCTCAAAAACTCTTGTGCGGCTTAAGGCATCATTTCCATTCCATAATCCTGTTTAATGAGTTCAAGGGTCTTTGACGCGGATTTCCCGAGTTTAACGCATAACTTCACAGCGTAGCGTAACTCGACGGTGCGCTCCATGCTGGCTCGACGACACCACAAATAATACCACGTCACAAAAATCCACCTCCTGTCTCAACGCATGTCCGGAGGTGACTGAACTGAAAGTGCGCCTGAGCGGTGGGGGACGGTGGGTCCATCCTCCGTTCCGGTGAGGCTAAAGCGAACCAGTCACGATACTGATTCTACGGACACTGTATTTCTACGCAAATGAATAGACCGTGTCCATCTGAAACCTACCTTAACCGGCAAATAACCGATAATAATATTCTCTTTTATAGGTTTTATACATATGTAGTGAGAAGATAACATGCCTTTTAAACCATTTTAGCCGTAATTGCGTTGTATTTAAACCAGTAAATAAACGTAGTTAAATTATTGCAGGTTCTTATGCCAGAGTAAATCTAGGAAGTTGTATTCTTCAAGAGATCTAATGAAGAATTGATGAATGGAAAAAAATGGAAATAATTATGCTGTAATGTGCTTATGCCTACAAAGTTCCTTCATGCTTTCGTTTTAGTCCAGCGTGAATACGTATGAATACCCCCTTGGGTGCAGACCAAACCGTACTGGACAGGGTGCGGTTACACAAAAACCTTCTTAGAGACTTGTTTAATTTTTCACTGTGACTATATTTTCATATTGATTGAGTAGACCTTTTACAATTCTACCCTTCGCTATTGCCTTCAATTGTCTCTTATGAATTTGTTTCCTTCACCAATAGACATTTTTTGGTCCAAACATGTAGAATACCAGATCTATTATGACTTACACCCGTTTTTTTCAAGCTCGATGATTTTTAAGGCATTGCTTGTTTCACGAAAGTCAAATTGATCTCAACCTTTTGATATTTTTATTAATGAGAATTAGTTATCCCAAAGTTATTATAAAATGTTGCTGGTCCTATTGTTGATAAAATGTTGCCTATTTTGACAGTAAATAAAATAATTGGACTCAGAATGCACTCAACATTTTATTGCAATTTAGTTTGAAGGACATTTAATACATTATATTTTAATATTAGAGCTGAGGAAATTTGAAATGATTTTTATGCCATTTTGGTGGTCTTTATGAAGATTAATGCATTATTTAGAGATATTCTGTTATAAGGTCGTGACTGCGGATTATTTGAAATTTATTCATATTTTCTCAGGGTTACTTTAAAATATTTTATTTTGGCTTAATATTAACAATAGTTTAGTTTACTTATTATGAAGATGGCATTTGCTCTTGGAATTCAATTTCTCTCTCTAGCACGGTATGATTTTTTCGAAGTCGCTTTGGTTCGATCAATCTTATCTTAAAATCCGTTTTGCAATCATTAGTGTGCCAAAATATTTGCGTTCTCTAGCCATGCCCGCGGCAGGATCGTGGTTTTGCACAAGACCCATTAGGTGCGCCTCATTTGTTATGCACTCCTTTAACTTGGCTCCTTAGCTGTACGGGAGACGTATTTCCCCGTATATCACCACCTCAGCCGCAAACAGGGCTCCTTTAATTGCCGCCCCGGAGGACTAATGGCTAACGGAAGTTCTCGCTTAATAGTGCAAGCCAAACCACAAATGCCTGGCACCTACGCCATGGCGGGAAGATCACTTTTAATGCAACCCTACAGTTTTACGGCACCTCAGTTATTCTCAGTGCTCTTCCTACTGCACTGGTATCCTTTCCTCGTGCAAGGATTGAACCAAGTACTCGTTTTTACAGCTTGAAACCCATTTCTCTATATCACTGTGGAAAAGACTGAATTTTCAAGAGAACTAATGAGCATTTCCTTCCAGTGTCTTCGCTCTCACTAAAGTCCCTGTATGCCGAAAAGATTGTTCTGCCTCTGCTGCCAATGCCAGTAATATTGTAGTTTCCACTTCGAAATAAATATTTCTCATTTATCTTTTTGCTTGTATTAGCCCGTACTGCAATGATGAAAACCTCCCTGACCCTATTCACCCGTTATAAACACCCCTTTTCGTCTATCCCTGCAGTGCTCTTATTCCTCCACTTCGAAATAAATATTTCTCATTTATCTTTTTGCTTGTATTAGCCCGTACTGCAATGATGAAAACCTCCCTGACCCTATTCACCCGTTATAAACACCCCTTTTCGTCTATCCCTGCAGTGCTCTTATTCCTTCCTAATTTTCTTCGGACCTCCTTCTCCTTGTCTAATCATATTGTCTCCCTCATGTATGCAAACGGAACGTCTTTTATGGGATAATTTTATTTTTTGTTAATTTGTACTGTTACCTTAGTTTTATGCATTGATTTTGTATTATGGTCATTTATTTTTCTTTGTTATTTGTCCAATATAATTGACGACATGCAGTATTTGAAATAAATAGGTAACTATTCACAGGCAGCAGTATTCAATCTCTGCATTATAATCATCTTGTTTCTAGTTTTATTTCATGATTTGATATAGAAATGAACTATTTTTCATTTCAAATTCTCATGAACTCCTACTTGTTGACCAATTTTGGTATTACTTGGAACAAATTAAAATTACTATGTTCCAAAATATAGAACAATGTATTTGGAAATGTGTTCATTACAAGTTTTAATTGGTTTTAATTTATTTTGTGGCAATATTGTGATTTAATGATCAAACTTTCATTAATATCTTTAAAACCGCTGTCATTAATTCTTATTCTTTATTAATGTCGCAAATTACACGCATAGATTCAGTCATTACTAAGTTTCGGTCGTTTCCTCAAGCTATATAAGTGGGTTGGTATCGTTAAAAATCGAAGTAGGGTATGCAGACACAAGAGTTGCCACTTTATATTCATTTTGTACGGGCGGAACACTCAATCAATTATTTAGGTTCTGTGTACGTTGTGTGCACATGTCCATCCTCTTGAGACACCGAGAATGCCCTCGTAATGTCCTCATATTAGGAGAGATAGAGGTTATTGGAGGCTAAAGACGGCAATACAAGAGAAGAGTTCTGTGAAGCGGAGGCAGAGGGAGGGAGTTAATAGGTATATCGGATGACTGTAAGCGAGGTAGAAAGTATCTACCTGTAGAGTGCCAAAAATATTATTTTCTCTTCGCTGCCATTGCGATTAATATTACGCATAGTTTCCACTTAGAAAGATACATCTCAAGGCAGCAGTAGCGCAACCTCTTCATCGCAATCATCTAGTTTCTTTTTTTATCATAGAATGTCAATTTAGTATATAGTATGAAATTAAATTTTACTTGTATCATGTTGATTATGACTTAGGTGTAGCATGTAGAGCCGGGATCAAATCGAAAACCTAAATTAAGCCAGTAGACTACTAGTAATAAATAATAATACACAACTTACTTTCAAAGTAATGCAAAGGAATTTCAATAATTTTTATAATTAGAAATTTTTAAAAGAATGCGTATCGTCCATATGCCTGAATGTACTTACAGTTTTCTTCATAGTACATCTAAAGGACAAGGATGCGTATTTACAAGAAGCATGTCGCTTTCCAGACGAGTGGGATCATTGCTAAGCAGCGGAGTAACAGTGTTTCGGGGACACTAATAGAGTACTTGATGAATCTCTTAGGATACCTACCCTTGCAATGGCACACATTGTATGAGATTAACATTTCGTATTGGGAGATAAATTTGGAGATTTGATTGGAGGCAAAAGAGGGTGGAATGGATTTTAATTACTCATGAGTCTACTAGTGACGATTACGGGCAATTCTACTGAGAATAGGCCCACATTTTGGAGTCACATTCAAAAAAGAGCTTTGCTCATTTCTATAGAAAGATCGCTCTTCACAAGCTGCCACGCGGGAGATTTTAAACCACCACCGAAAACGTGTAGGGTGCACTGGAAGATGTACGACGAAATACGTATAATCCTTATTACATAGGACTCGTAAGATCTCTTGTTTCCACTTTTGGAGCGGAGAAGACTTAAATGACACCTCGGCTATTGTTCTGTGCACCACATACGAGGAATGGTGAAGGATTTGGAATGCGTGGGTGGCGAGGAAAGAGAGAGGGAGGGATATAACATGAGGGAGTTCTCATACCCTCGCCCGTGAGATGCGAGTTGAAAGGCTAGGAATGCGTGAGTCTTGCGGACAGGGCTTTTCCGGTATGGGGGAGATAATTTAAGGAAATCCGGTGGGTTAATTTTCCATGCAAACGATATCGCAGTCATCTCTTCCCCGTACGAAAGGGTGTCACCGTCGGACGGGGAGCACCAGGGAGGACGTGGAGGGGTGCGGGAGCGAGAGGTCAGGGGAATGCGGGAAGCGGGCCCCGTGGAATTCTGGCGCGAAACATTCCTTCTCCCGAATGTGGGTGTGGGGAAAGGACGAATGTGTGTGGAGGGGGGGTTGGGGGAGGTGAATGTGCGGGGAGGAGATGGGGAGGAGGAGGCGGGCCGGACAGCGCACTTGCAGGGAAAAATGTCTCTATCCTTATCGCTGCGGCGGTCGGAATTAAGAATTCCTTGTGGACGAGGAGGGATGTTGGAGGTGGCGTGAGCAGAGGGCTTTGCAACCCCTCGCTTTTAGTGAGCTGATGTTAGCATTCACGCCGCCGACCTCTTTCCTGCGATCGTGCTAATTTTTCTGGGATTTTTTCCGTTCTCTTAGTCGTCGCAATAAATCGTTTTGCGTTGAATTACGGTTTTCTTATCGTTGATGACGGTCGTATTTTTATATTTTAGAGCGTCCCGACACCATAAATGGTTGATTTGGAGACAAAAAATTAATTTTAAATGGTTTTAATGAATTAGAATATTGGCGAAAGAACAGGATAGGGATGTTGGACGGGATGAAGGGAGGAAGAAAGTACTCAGAGCTGAACAGGGACCTGATGTAGAGTAGGATTTTGTGTTTTCTAGGGGCCACAAATTATTTAATTAGTAATTGTGTCCATCCAAAAACCTACCTTAACCGGTAGATTACCTAATATTAATAATATATGTATACAAAGTTTGAATAAAAAGTATCGGTAACAATTTTTTCTTGACGTGTGCGCGTAGTGCTGAATTCCGACCGTCGGTTAAGTGTGCGCATGAGCTCAGATCTTATTGGCATTTATAAGATGATAGTGCACACCACTATCCCTGAAAATTTGACGATGCGAAAGATCTTAAAAAAAACTAGTCCCGAAGGTCTTTGGGCGGACAACCAAAAGCAGAGTCGAGCATCTGCAACGACATCGCGACGATTCCCCAAACGCCATTACAGTCCCGACTTGGTACCAGTGTACTATTTCATTTCCTATAAAGGGAAATCCTCCCTCCCTCAAAGGACACCACCGCCATGGAACCCTAAGTCAAGCAGTCAAATAAGCTTAAAAACCCCTAAGAACCTTTCAAAATCCGCCTGCTAGGAAGCCTTTGAGACGTAGAAAAGCCGCTGGTAAAAGTATGTCGACGATCAAGTGTTGTATTTTGAAGAATTTAGAGGAATTGTTGCAATATCTGAAATTAATATATTTTTTCCGAGATTTTTCCAGTGCCTTTTATACAAGCATGTATGTGTTATTTGATGAATCAGCGGGTAATTCCAGCTTACGCAAAATTATGCAAACGAATAGTCCTAAATATTGCAAAAGAAGACCCGAAGTCATTTGAAATGACTTCGGGTGAAGTTTTATAACCAACATTTTCCTGTTTCAACTCAAACCGCCATTTTACAGATTTCTTGTTGGAACATTTTTCAACAGACGGTGGACATATCTGAAAAATATTTCAGATTTTACATACTGCTCAGTGTGGCGTATGAAGGGCCTTGAATATAAGCCAAAGGATCGCGTTGCGGTACACACAACTCTGCGTTATACGTATTTTCTTCTGAACTCTCTCGTCTTTAATCGAAGTTAAAAAAGGATGCTATGTATTTAGAGACATAGTGCAAGGTTTGTTGGTATGAATTATACTGCACTGTCACTGTAATCCGTTGATCTAATAACTGAGTATCTTAAATGTCAAAGTTTTATGCGTAACATGGTGGAAATCCTGCGTGATGAAAGAAGATACTTTGCTTTTCCGCATATGCTTTTTTTTTAATGCGACCTAGGTTTCGTTGCAGCGTGGCATTTTCAGATGTTACACTGAGGATGTTACGCTGTAACGAAACCTAGTTCGTAATAAAAAAAACTCCATGTGGAAAAGCAAAGTGCCTATAAACTGTCTCTTAAGTTAAGTGGCGAAAATCCTTCATGATGAAATACGTTACGTTGTAGCAAAACCTAGGTCGTAGATAGAACTGTTTCATGTGGAAAAGCAAAGTGTCTTCTTTAGCGTATTTATTATTTTGAAGTATCTAAAAGAGTTACTACTTGTCTCTAACCGGAAGTTGTTATGAGACTGAGTATCTGATATTATCGTTGGAAATATTGTCATAAGATAAGATATGTTTGTATCGCTCTACTAGTAGTAATCGGTGTTGATCATAGTTAAATGCATTAATCCTCACTTCTGCATTTTAATTCAGGCAATTGGAGATTGTTTCGTGCGCAGGGGAGCAGATCGGTACAATAAGTTTATCGAGGGGTATGTTTTAATTTTTAAGACCACCTGCTTAAAGATTTTTATGTACTGTTTGTAATTGCATTCCTACAATTTGATGTGAGACACATGAGTTTTGTCACCACTTTCGATTTCCCAAAGATTTTTACTTGAAATAATTCCTTATTTCGAAATAACTTTCGCCATTTTACGTCAAAACATTGATTTGCTAAACTTGCTTGAATTTGTAAGACTTAGAAGTACAAAGAAACCGATACAGACAACTTATTGTGTGTTAAATAGATACATAAAATATATTAAAATATTTGAATAGCAAATATGATTATCCTAAGGTTGATAGAAAATTAAAATTCGGTAATTATTAAGCAAACATCATGGTGTTTGAGGAATCGTTTTTTTTCACAGATCTCTTGGTATTTTTGTTGAAGCTGAAATATTATATTCGGTGTGAATGTCTTACATTCAATATAGAAATATACATACCCTCGTTTCATTCCACCATCTAGTTACTTTAGAACTGATTTCATTATCGGTGTAAAGCTCGCTAAGTTCAACTTTCCTTGGTTTAATCTTTACTAGTCTCTAAAGAAGTAAACTGTGAATAACTTGAGCTTCAATATCGCCCAAAATACTTCCTAAATATTCCCTATAAACAGACACTGAGATAATATTGTAATGGTTCTTATATTTGCTCTGCGAAAGTCAAAAACATGCCTCTACCTAGAGGTAAAAATTTCCATACTATTTTCATTCTAGTTTTTTATTCGTACCAGCCTGGTATTGTCGCGGAATATCACCTCATTAAACTGTACAGTCTTCTCTTATTACCCATAAAGCTGTCACGCCATGTTTTTCTTGGTATTCGCTTGTAACTTTCAAGGAAAATGGTAGAGCCTAATCTGTTCCTCATCCAAGTTCCTGTACGAATATCATGCAATTCCACACTTGAGTCATCCATTGATTCGTGCGGAATTTGATCCATGTTACAGGGGATTTACCGAAGCTGCAGTTAGTATTCTCTTATCAACGCTCTAGTTACTTGTCGCATGTGATCGCGCAGTCGATCCCGAATGGATTTTATTCCTCCCGCTGTACATTCTTTCCTCTGCAATTTTCTTTCTTTCATTCCTCCCTATCACCTCATGTCGCCACTCCCCCTCGCCCTTGGTTTGACACCCGCACAGATCCTAGCGGGTGCGCACCGTCCACCTCCAGGCCCACGAAGGCCGCCTTCCCAAGCACTCCGCTTCCTGGCCGTGCCTCCACTCATTCTTTTATAAGCCGGAGGGATTATCGCTTCCCCTCTTAAGCACGACTCCTTGCGCGCTGAAATCTCCCCATTACTCCCATTGACCTCTCCCTCTCCACCTTCTCATGATCTCCGCAGGCTTCCCCACCCCTCCGCCCCCTTCTTCTCCCTTCCGTCGTCATGCTCTCGTCCATTCCCACCGCACTCCTTCGTAGCATTATGCTCCTTCTCTCGACACTTCGCTTCTGCACGTAATCCTATCGCTTTTCCAAATCTCGTTTCCCCCCGCCCCAATTCCACCACTCTCACTCCCACTTGTGCATCCTCTTCCCCTATCCCCTCAGCCAACACTCCAGGGGCTGAAAATGCTCCCTATCCTCCACTCCCACCCGACGCCCGCCCAGACATTCGATTCCTAGCACGCCCGGACGGCAAATTCTCTCCGCTCCCGAGGCGCGGAGGGTGGGCGCATGCATGCACACGCGCTCCCCTTCTTTCTCTCTCTCTCTCTCCATAACGCACGTTACATGAGATCCCTCCGATGCGCCGCCCGCCTTCCCAAATCGCCTCCTGCAGACTCCCTTCCCCCGGTCTTCCGCAGCCTCGCCACTCTTCCGGATTTGAGGGGATTGGGTCGCGCTTTAATTTATGGCCTCCCCGCAACCCCTCTCGTCCATTTCCGAGGCAATCCGAGAGATGCCGGTTGAGTGGCGGGGGTTGGGTGACGGGGGGGAGGGTGCTCGTTTTGGGGGGCGGCGTGGTCAGGGAGTCGTAGGGGGATGGATCCCGGGGCGAGGGGAAGATCGGAAGGGTGGGGGCGGATGATGGGCCTCCAGGAAAATGACATTTTCAAAGGAGATGAAGTTCACTCTCTCGATTTAGGTAATTCGGGGAAATCACTCACCTGAAGGCAAGTGACTTGGAGAAGCTAACGCTTGGAGACGAAGGAGGAGGAAATAAATAAATGAACGTATTTTCAGTCGGGGGAGACTTTTTTTTAAGTTTTAATTTATCCTCAACCGAATAGCTCTTAGCCATGAAATAACTGATTAGATTACAATGTCTAGAGTAAGAAGGGGTAATGAATCCACAATGCCCTCAGAATAAAATTCTTTGGATACTTGAAAAGCAGATAATTGTAATTTTTTTAAAGTAAGTATCACTTACAATACGTTATTTCTAGTATATTTTGCGTCATTTTATGATACGTTGGTGCATCGCCTTGTTCCAACGAAAACCTACTCCAACGCGATATACTGCTACTAATAATATTAATGCGACTTGGGGATTGGATTATTATTTGAATTCATTTTTGATTGGCAAAAACAAAATCAATCCATTATTACTTTCCTTCATATAAAAATTTAAATTATCGATTTGCCCTTTCATCCATGAACCTATTTATTGACTAAATCTTAATGGTTATGTGGGCGATTGCAGGCTACATGAAACGCTAGAATATATATCTCCGAATCTCAGATACACTTTTGGTCACTAAGCACGGTAAAAAATGTCTGCCAATGTCATGGCTTTCTTTAGCAGAAGTGATTCATCGATATTATAATATTCAGGGAATAAACGATTGTTAATTTGGAATACCGTGCCTTCATGTTTAGTCTTTCCAGAATTTAACTCCTTTATCCACTTTCACCGCGGATCATTTCGCCGTTTCTCATCCCTTAGATTTTACTTGCCGTAAGGAACTCTGTTTTAGCCAAGCACTTTTGTGGTTATATCGTATGGATAGCTCCAACGTTGGTGCATAACAATTAATGTGGGAGTGATACCTGAAAGATAGCAAAGGCTGATTTATTTTGGCGCCTGTAAATCACATATGTTTGCGACCAAACATTGGACGATATATTTTAACTGACGTGTGCACTTGATCTTAAAAGTCTAAGGCATATGAGTTGGTCAAAGTGTTTAAAATTTTTAGTTCGTAGCAGTAGAGGCAAGTAAACTCACCCCGAAGTAAGGAATTCATATTCTATTGCAGATCCGTGGGCATACGTGGACCAATGGAAAAGTTCATTCTCTAACATTTACACTCTTCAATAAAAGAATTATTTGGTCTAATAGATTTTCAGATTCTCAGTCTCCATTAGCGGGGAGTTCAATTAATCAGCTCAGTAATCAAATCAACCGTCATCGTGAATACCTAATTTCAATGTCCCCAGCGCTCTTGTTTTGGCGAGCGGGTACTTGTCCCGTCTTGAGTGTGGGGAGAGGGTGGTTGAAATTCGAGGAAAGAGGAGAGAGGGGATGGAGGGGGTGGGGAGGGATCGGTGGGTAGCAAGACGGTTGGGGGGTCGTCGGCGAAGATGCAACCGCCGCAGTCCGTGTCTCACTCAGCAGATGGCTCCAGCGTCGCGCCAAGAAAGCTCGGGAATGCGGAGGAATGTGCGTTTTTGAGCTGGGAATGGGAGTGAGTACCCAGGGGTAGGGGGTGGTTATAAAAGGGTTGAGGGAAATGGTGGAGGAAAGGAAGGCCAGCTGCACCCTCCCCTTTAGCATTCCACCCCCAGAAGGCATTTCCATTTTCGTGTCCGTCTAATGTGAAATATTCTTTTCCACCTCATCTCCGAGGGAATTTCTTCTTTGTTCACCGGCGGCAGCACTTCGAGGCCAAGTTTTGACGGCGAGAGGGGAAGAGATGACTGTGGAGGGCGGAGAATGTAGTCAACGCACACTCTTGCACGCACTCAGTCGAAAAAGAGAAAAAAGTGTCCGTTCTGGGGAGTGTGGACGTGGCTCGATGGTAGGGGCATATCGTGGAGGTGAGACGGTTGGTCTAGACGGTTGACGATAATTTTTAACGCACGGCCCCGTCCCTTGGGTGGATGGGGAATGATGGTGGGGATGGAGTTGCGGGGACATTTGGTGTAAAAATGAGGCGAGCACATTTTGGTTGTGACTGGGACCAATACTCTCGCAGATTTTCATTGACTGCGACGAGGGTTGATACACTCCGAAACGGAACTCAATTCCATTGGAGTTACCATGTTAGCGCCAAACAAGAGAGATTGAATGGAATATACGAGCTCGTAAATTCTACAAAATATTTAGAATCAAACTTGTTTTTTTAAGAAAATGAAGGCACAGAGGGATGCTAAAGTGATAGTTGGCTCATTCAAATTCTATTTTAGAAAAAAATGCCAAAGTGGTTTAAGGTTGAGAGATTCATGGCAAGAATTCTCCTAATTCCTAAGAAATTTGAAATTTTAGTTCAAAGTTAGAGCGGGGAGATATAGACTAAGCCAGGTGAACCAGTTTACGTATTTGGGTACTTCTTCTGAAGGAAAATAATAGAAGTAGGGATTATGCAAAGAATAGCCTCGTCGAAAAAGTATTACAAGAAGGAAATTGGTGGCAAGTTCGCCAAGTAAAAAGGGGAGATTATTAGAGACTTGTACATGGACTGTAGCATAATGAAAACTTCGTTGCAATTTTCCACAGTTAAAACTTTATTGCCGACCATGGTTTCGATACACTGTATCATCATCAGGTTACATCACCTGATGATGATACAGTGTATCGAAACCATGGTCGGCAATAAAGTTTTAACTGTGGAAAATTGCAACGAAGTTTTCATTATGTCTCGATTCCACAACATCACGCCTGACTCTTCACTTTTCATGGACTGTAGCGTTTTTTGGATACATAGCTGGTCTTTAAAGCAACAGAATGAGGGTGAACTGGAGGCTACGGAAATATAGTATGTGTATTTGCGTGTGAGTGGATAACGATGGAGAAAGTAAATGTGACATCGGAGGATTAACGACGAAGTGTACAATTATTAGGAGACGAGATGACATTGCTAAAGAATATCCGAACAAGGTAGAGAACATGGGTGGAGGAAATTTTAGCGGTAGTCGCATGCTCAAGATCCAAATGGGAGGAAGAAGAATCCCATACGCATAATCGGGATAGAGGAAGGAAGGCAAATGTACATTCAGTCGGCATGAACGCAAGTAGAATATGCAACGTATTGATAGTTCTCAAATATATATATATATATTTTATTCGTGCTTTTTAAGAAAACTTCAAGTTTCGACCAATAGAAATCAACTCCGAGTCTCAAATAGAAACAATCCTATAGAATATACATGGAAGACGATCATGTTTACCTTTGACACATGCAGCAAATCATATAAAAACATTCATATTTTAAACTTACATCACTTTACAAGTGATGTAAGTTTAAAATATGTAAGTTTGAAATATGAATGTAGATTCAACTACATTGAGTAGAACATAGACTCACTTTATTCATTAAGTTGAAATGAATCAAATTTTCGAGTGGATACTTTTCCGATATCAAATAATATACTATTAGGATTGTTACTACTTCGGCCACTAGAACAGTATTTATGATATTTCATACCTCTGCCACCCGTAAGCTCCTGCATTTTCATCTTTCCTATTTTAGATTCAGTCATTCGTACAAGAACCATAGTGTTCTTCTTTTCTTTCGACTATTTTCTGATGCTTTTGGTTTTCCGTTTTCTTCCATTATATGTATATTTCTATTGGTCCATTACTATTTCATTTTCAGGAATTTCATCTATCATCAATAGATCAGTCAGTAGTTGCCTTCTTTTAATTTTACCACACACCAAGAAGTCTTCGTTATCTTTTCAGTTTAAACTAAAACTAGACGCAATATATGAATTGTTGACTGTTTTCTTCATGCTTGAATTCCACAAATCTATCTTTTAATTATAATTTAATTTTTTCCCTGCAAGCCTACATTTGGTTTAAAATACGAGTTGCTTTTCCTTTTATTTCATTTTGCTCGCTCAATACATATTTACCTTTTGGCAAAATATTACCGTGCTCTTTTCACTAATAAAATATCTGGTAAAGATAAGTATTTGAAATATTACTTTGGCATCATCAATATTTAATCCATCATCTTTATTTTTTGATTCTGTGAATCTATCGATCATTTGGCTTTGAAATATTAATAGTATGTAAACTCTTAATTGGCTGTAATTGATTTGAGGAGGTGCGGGGCTTGAATTTGATAGTTTTCTTGACGCAGGAATTCCCTTTATTTGAATAGATTACGTGCAATTTGGCTTCAATTAGTTGAGATACTTATACAGAGCAGAAGTGCCAAGAAGCTAAACAGAATTCCAAGAGAAAATTTATTACATCGCCCAACTGCACTCGAGTTCACGAGTTTTGTTGTGGGAAAGGTTTAATTAGTCAAACATGACTCGAATTTACTGGTATCACGTCTCTTTCCATTATCACTGCCTAATGATATTCGACTGAAAAACTCATCCAGCATTGAAAAATTCACGCCGGTGCCAAGAGGCAGAAGTTTGCAGTGAAGATGGGGGTTTTGCCTCCTAGGGCACGTGGCTCGTCAATAAGTAGGTGCACGGCCGACGCGACGTCACTCTTTAAAACGCCAACTCGCGCCGCGCGCGCACTCTTGCAACGGAGTAGCGTAGTGCATTAATATGGCCGACATTAAATCTATTCTTGGGTTACAAAGCCTCTTTCTGCTCGTTTCATGGTCCTTTACATCATAAAGATCCATGTCGTTTAGTCGGGGGAATAAATTTCATGGAGCAAACGTAAAGTTGGCAGCATGACAAAGTATACTTTATTAGTACGAGGCAGAGTGAGAAGGGGGTCAGGAGGTGCGAGCATAAACTAGATAGGTTTTTAGTGTGACGTGGGCGGGCGTTTTAATGAAACATTTATAGCGTTAGCAAGCAGCTGTCCAGCGATAAAAGGAAAGTTGGTGTGACATTGAGGAGGAAATTTTAGAAACATGCATTTATGAAAGGTGAAAAATATTCCAACCTTAAATTCCTTTCTTTAAGTTATTGCTGATTCGGCAGGTTATTTATAAATAATTTCATCCCCTAATAAACCTTCCTTTGTTCAAAATTTGGGAATTATTCATTAAAATATTCTACGACTTCATCAAGAAGATGCCTTATTTTAGGAACCATGCGGTTTTTCGTCAATTGAAAAATTTTATATTTTTTTCACGTCAGGATATGAATAATGAGATGACGAGGTAATTTTACAGTTGATACTCGGAAGAGAAAGTTGAAGGTCAATGAATACGAAAGGATAGTCACCTTAATTTCAAACCATTTAAAGATTTTCGAGTACATTGAATTATTTCTCAAAAATGCAATGGAAAATGTTTAAAATAGCAAGGCTGAGCCTGTCTGCGATCTTCTAAAAGGAACATAATTTCCCTTTTAAGTAAATATTACACTCTCATGCAGAATTATGATGGCCTACGATGATGATATGCTGAACTGTAATCATACATATGCTTTTATTTGTTCACTTTTTTCTGCATTTACCTTCAGATGCATCTTGACCATTTCCATGCTAATATCTTCCTTTGAACATTTTCTTACAGTTGGTGATACTTGAAATATAGTTGAAAGGCAAAAATTCCAATCCGATTAAGTGCTGTTTTCATTTATGACTGTAGCTTTTGCTGTAGATATCCTTTTCAACGATGGTATTAGTATTTACGGGGTAGATAACCTCTGAAGAAGCTAAATCCATTTGTGTTGTCAGTATTTAAAATCAGAGAAGAAAGAAGTTAACCCCTGTTTTGAATTTTCTTTTGTTTTATAATTACCACATGGTTGATTCAATTGAAGAAGCCACGATGTAAAAGACCACTCGTTCCAATTTTTGGGACAGGATTAACGATAATTTTTGCTTTAAGTAATGAATACTCGAATAAAATATTTTTTATTTGATTGTAGAAGTTAATTTTAATCCTTTTACCTCATGAAATATTTATTATGAATACGAAAATTTCTGCCTCTCTTAGATAACTAGGCATGCTATTTTCTATTGCGATTATTATTCAGTGAATACTAAACTTAAGCTTGCTAAAATCAAAGTAAATATTCAAAACTTCCCGAAAGTGGGATCTTGAGGGCTAGACTTGAGAATTAGTGGGTTTAATTACTCGCGCATTGCTATGTCAAATACTTGAGTCTAAATGATAAAATTAGAAACCTGACTGAGTCCTTAAGTCATCTTCATTATGTCGTCGCCTATGCTTTTATGGAAGGATATGAATTAGAGGCTTTTCTCTATCTCACCTTATTAAGACTGAAGTTATATCTGAGATTGTTTGCATGGATGATAAATTAGTCAGCGTCCTAAGTGCCCAAAATTTTCGCTCATGCGATTATTCTTTTACGGTATTAAACACAGCTAAATGCATGTTTTCCATAGTAAAAATAGCACCGTAGTCGATTTGCCGAAAGGGCATATGCGAGGCTTGGATATCAGTCCTCGGAGAGGAGACCGTTTTATGTTTCCTGTCCATATGGTAGTGGAATTTCGCCTTCCTACTTTTCAAATTGCACGTTATTGGATAAATTTCTTAATACATCCTAAGGTGCCATTATTTGTTAGATGATAGTATATGTATTTGCATGCGAGTAGAATGAAAGAATTTTTGCATGAATGTATATACCCCCGTGGGCATAGTTTTGCAGTAAAAAAACATTGTACATTCATAAAATGGTATTAGTATTTTGGATTTGGAGATGAAAATATCATTGACCCAGTAATTATTGCTTGAAAAGATTGTATTTTTAATAATTTGACTGCGCGATACTAACGAAGACACCGTAGCAATGAACTAAACTGGAAATATTTTTTCCTAAAAAGTTGTATTTTCTTCATATTAATATCTAAACTCCTGAGTTAGTTCCGGTTTCATGAATTTATTGGATTGCAAGTTATTTATATTATGTCATCCGACCTTTATTTCTTATTTCATAGGCCTGTGGAATCAAAAATAAATAATTCGTGTTATTTTAGTGGGCTGAGTGCAAACCCAACCCTATATAAACTAAGTAGAGAACTTAACGACGGGCTTGGAATTTTTGAATATCAAGCTTAAATGACAAAAATGCGCATGAAAACAATTGTCCATGGAATGACGGATTCTTTGGTTATCTCGGAATTGTGAGATTTGTCAAATTAATGTCCATGGTCCTAAAATTTCAGAGTTATAAGAATGCATAGCTTTTCTAATCGTTGAGCGTAGAACTCCTTAGGTTGACTGCCCTAGTTAATTATAGAGCCACCTATATGTCACCCCTACTGGTCGCCCATAGGTGGCAGGGAATCTCGAGTTAGATCATTAGTGATCGGGGTTGGGAAGGTTGCCTTTTGAAATTGGAATCGCCAGGCTCGGCTGCGTTCCCCCACCTGGCATTTAAGGGCAGACGAACCCAGCCAAAATGCCACCTTAAATGCCAGAACACCACGCCTCAACCTACCCCCGCTTTGCCGCGAGGTACTACACACCCTATATCCATTTCTCACGCTTTCCACTGCGGTCAATTCCCCACCCCCCCCATTCCTCCTTCCTCCTACTCCCCCCAACCCTTGCTTGGGGCCTCGCTGCGGGATTATCATCCCGAGACTGTTTCCAAAAAGTCCCTTCTCCGCTTGCTTTGCCTCTTCTCCGTCTGCTTTCTCTGACCTTATCCTGCGCACATCATTCCTTGTTCCTTCCCTACCAACTTACCATTTAGTTGACGCGCATAATATAGTATATTCTTCCATATAAAGGTGCTATTGTCGCAGAGATACTTTCTCAGGTCACGCTTACATTTTTGCAAATTTTTTCGTTTATCCTCGATGCGGAGCTGGAGGTAGAGTTTCGTGCATGCGAATGAGGAAACATCTTAAATTTGTGTATTGTTTTTACGAGATGCTTTTTGCAAAATATCCAAACTAATAAAAACATCCGAACATGATATTCTCACTTCTTTTATTCTGAGGTATTTTCAGAAATGCAATTGAAAAGGTCGGTAGGCCAGAAGGTTATACTATAACGCTAGTGTATTTGTTTTTCACCGTCATGTCTCTGTTATATGTAGTTATGCGGAGCTAGGAAACTTTCCTTTTGCGAAGCAAGGATAACATATTATTTGGTTAGTTACAGCATACTATATATCAGTCAAATTCCTTATCTTTATCCTTGAGGAGGAGATAGTTTTATGGTGCATGTTCATGGGGTAGTGGAATTTCGCCTTCTTACTTTCCATATTCAGGCTTGATCGTCGGTGGATGGGTTTCATGCAGCATCCTGGGGTGAAATTGTTTGCTGGTTTATGGTATATGTGTTCCCATGAGTGTTGAATGAAGGGATTTTTGCATGAGTGCGTACGTTGCTGTCGGTGTATTTTTGCATGCATGTGTTGATTTTGCATGTGGTATCGTTCCTTGCTACGGGTTGTGACCCCCCGCCACACGCCCTTGCGGCAGCTTGCGGAGTATTATGTAGATGTAGATATATATAAAAGGTAAATTCATTGCTTGTTGTTGGTACTCGTCCGGTATATTTAACCGATTATGACAGATGAATAATGTTACTGACGTAAGTCTTTTGCGTATAATTGTCTACTCCTTTTAGTAATTTCTCACTTATTTATCACTCAACCTTTATTTGTGTGCTTCCCTTGTTGTAATGTTTTCATTCCACTCATTCCGCATGCTTTATACATTTGATTTGCTATCTCATTCTCTTGTTCAAGGGTCGAGGGGACTCTAGTCCACTGCCTCCCGGATAGAAGTCTTACTCTTGGTTCTTGAAGGTTGGAGATATTAAGGTAGTACCAGTGCCAATTAGGTTCCATGTAGGGAAGAGCAACAAAGCGACTCACTACTCCATACCAGACTGTAGATCCCTTGCTACTACCCTCGCGGACGCCCCTTTTCTCCACTGTCACTCCCCTCTACTCTTAAATAACTATGCGTTCAAATATTCCGAATTGATAACTTCCTCGGGTGATGGGGGCCTCTCATTTGGAAACCATTATTTCACACAATTAATGTTCTCCCAGTTCCAAGCTTATATTGTGTCAAATTTACTTAATTTAAAATTATTTCAATCAAAACGATTACATTCCTTTCATAAGTTAATACTCAATGTGCTAAACTGCGTCAGAAGATATTAAGTCATTTAATTTTGATATTATCCTTGTAAAAATCGCTAATTCTAATACCATTTTCAGGCGCTCTAAGTCTTCTACGCTACGGTTATTTTTATCATATTATTTTACCAGCAGCAAACTTTAAGCATTTTAACTTCCACTCCGGCCAAAAACTAATTTTTCCCCTCTCTCAGCTCAACGTTTTTAGCATTCACTCGCACAGCCAAAATTGAAGTCTCTCTTCCGTTGAGAGAATAATCCTCGTTTCTCAGAAAGGTTTCATTGTTCGACCGCGGTAGGGGCATGTTCGGGTGAAATTATTCTGGTGTATATTCAACCACTGCCACACACCCTGGTGGTGGCTTGCAGGGTTTATATAAATAAAATAAAGGAATATCGCACACGCATGTCAGAGTGAAGCGAAATGAAAAACGTAGAGAGAATGGAAGAAGAAGTGCTCGGACGAAAACAGAAAAAACTACAGAATTATTGTTAAGGGTAAATAGCGGTAGAGAATAAGCATATGGACAGAGTACCATGGAAGGCTTGTCTGAAAATTTTCCAAACCAACAATAAACAAGACATTTTTGCTTAAAATTTATTTTCCACTTATTCTCCCGTAAGTCGATACATTTTTCCTGCGAAGTTTTAACATTTTTAACCCTTCCAAATGGTAGCTTACTTTTTTATTCACAAAATAGGCGTTTACGCATGTGATAACCTCCTCGTCCAATGAAAATCTTTGTCCTCCAAGTGAAACATAAAGTTTAGGAAACAGGGAAAAGTCACTGGAGGCAGATCAAATGAACAAAGTGGGTAGCCAACCAATTCAAACTCCAATTCGTGAATATTAGCCATGGCAACCACCAAAATGTGAGCAGGTGCGTTGTTCTGATGGAAAAGGACTTTCTTCTTCTTTGAATTCGATAGTTTTTTTTTCAAGTTCTGCCTTCAACTAGTCAAGTAATAATGCATAAAACTCTCTAGTTATTGCATTATCTTCTATAGGTAATCGATGAACACCATTCCGTGATTACCCCGAATAAACAGCCGCCGTCAACTTCCAGACTGATGGAACCGTCTTTGTCTTTTTCGGAGTAGGTTCACCCTTGGGGAATGGTTGTCCACGGTTTTCCGAGTATTTTCGTCCCTGGAGGGTAGTGGTGGATCATTGTTTCATCTGCAGTTATGAATTGACCCAAAATTCTTATTCGCCTCGCTTCAACCGCTCCAATAAGGCCTTGGAAATGTTGAGCGAATGCGTTTTTGGTCCGAAGTGAGCAAATACGCCATCCAACAAGCGGATAGCCTACACATGTCCAAATTTTCAGCCAATATATGACGAACGCGTTCTATTGATATCCCCATATCCTCTGCCAGCCTTGACACAACAATCATATAGTACCGCTTGGTAAATCATTTCCACGTTACCACCGGTTTTCGCAGTTTTTAGCCATCCCAAGAGCTCATCAGCCAAGTTGGTACATCCACGTTTCAATTCAGTTGTACAAAATTTCACGGTCGTAAATGCTGCTGCTTATTCTCCGTATACAGTATCCAACTCGTATTTCAGACGCATTGCGTATAGGAAACTAATATTTAATGGCCAAACATACGATTTTTTCCATTTTCACAGAAACCGGAGCAGCGACTCACTCAAAACGATTTGCCAGCAACTGCAGAATGTTCCAACTTTCGTGAGATCATATCAAAGCATGTGTAAACACATTCCCCAACTTTTTTTGGCGTGTGGTACCATGTTAAGGTTAAGGTGGGAAACTTGTCAGGAAACTCTCCTACAGTTGCAAGCCCATGATAAATAAATATCAAGACAAAGTGAACGAAATGACAGGAATCAACATTATTACAATTAAATGTACGTTACGAAGGTAATTCAATCAAATTTCCAGCGCCACTCCTATTGGTTGGAGTGAGATCAATGTACTTAGTAGGTGGGGAGGGGGCGAACGCTAAGCTTTGCCGCAAAACCAGTCTCAGTGTTCTCCAATCTTTGGAAGCGGCAGGACGTCAGCTATTGTAAACCTCTGCGCGCCGACCGTGTCACAAAAAAATGGAATTACTTAGTATTAGTACTATTCAACGTACATGCAAATGGTCTATATGTATGATACTTTGTTTTGCTAAACTTAGCAACGTGTCTTAATTATTAGAGGAACTAGGTTGGGAATTAATTAAGAGGGGGGAGAAACTCCAATGGCCGTAATAATTAGCCGCAACTCTCTCGTCAGACCAATTGTTGTGTTGGTTTAAAGGGAAACGCGTCAAGGACCAACCACAACCTCTCGACCAGAATACCCTCTGTGGTGGTTTACGGGAAATTAATCCGCGTCAGGGACCACAAACAGCCACACGCACATTATCCTAACTGAAATCCTTCACGAGGCTATAGAGTAGACCCCGTTAAAGATTCCAGGATATTCTTAAGCACACACTTTGTGACTAGCACAAACCAATCACACACACAAGCACTCAAGAGACACACACACACACACTCAAAAGGGCCCAACTTCTGGGAGAATCTGGACACAGGTAAAGAGCGCAACCGAGGATATGCGTCGAACACGCGTGCATCGACCACAAAGTGGCCCCCTTCTGCGAACTGAAGGGAAAACACCTCCAACACAAGGTTGAAAGTCAGCAAGGTGGAAAGCAAATGCCATGAAATATATTTTTTATCCCTGAAAACGAAAATATTACTTACATTTAATATAGTATATTATATTAGGTAGTAAGTTATATAATATTAGCTAATTAAAACAGAATATCACTTATTTTAAATACGCTTCTTGCTGAAGATATGAACACCTTGTTTATTTATTTATCTAGGTTATTAATCTAAGAAAACATTCCAGGCATGCTCTGGCCGAAAATCAACGCATAAATTACAGGTTAAACAACTCCAGGGAAATTTGTTACAATTTAATGTAATCCGGCGCTAATCGTTTTGGTAACAAATAGAGCCAAAGAAACGTGCCGGAAGACGGAATGAGAGGATGTGGAAAGTTGACATAGGCAGGGTGAAACTGGTATACTATACAGGAAGGTAAGGAAATAAGCAGGGAAAATCTGTGTTATCAATCAGAGATGAATCAGTAAAATATGAGTCGAACAAAAAAAGAGCAAAGAGAATATTGAAGGAATATTTAAAAAAAATGTGCAGCATAGTTAGTCAAAGAAAATGAATATAAAGTAGAAAAGGAAGGCTTAGGTTCCGGCTAACTTGATAGCAAGATAGAAAAGGCATGAAGAGTTGAAACGAAATAAAGTCTTACGGGTAGACAACATTCCTACTATTCCTAGGAGCTACTTACAGGTTTAGAGAAAGGTGAAAGGAAGAGTCTTTCTGCACTAATTCTTACAAATTCCAATGGAAGATTTCGTCAGAACAGTGTTACTTCCTATTCCAAAAAGAGTAAAGTCCATATTGCCTGAGGAGTGAATAAAAATAAGTTTGATTTTGTTCACAGCTAAATAGGTTCTCAATATTGTCAACAAGTTAATGGCGAGCGAGGTCACTGATGACTTAGGAAATGGTTAGCAATGGTTCAGGAAGGGAAGAGGCACGCGTGATGCTGTTGCAGTAATGAGGCTACTAATAGAGAGGACAATGTAATGCAATGAGGAAGTAGCTTTGTCGTATATTTCGCAAAGACGCTTGTTAGAGTAGGTTGAGAAAACCAATGAGTGTGTTACATAAAACTGGAATAGATTGGAGGGCTAGGAGGGTATACCATAACCTGTACATGTCTCAATGCTAAGGTGAAAATAGAAGACGTAGAGCCCGAAAGGGCAGTGTTAGGAAGAGGTATAAGGCAGGGTGTTCCATTATCAATGGTGCCGTTAACGTCCGCCAAGAGGTTGCAAGCATTGGTAGGGGCAATGGAAAATAATTACAATTGATATGGAATGAGGACATAAATATATATATAAAAATATATATATATATATTATATATATATATTATACATATATATATATTATATATATAATACACATATATATATATATATATATATATATATATAAATAAACACGGATGTAGATTTGTAGAATATAGAGACACATAGAAAGGACACTCACAATATGTTATTTGACGTTTCGACAGCACGGCTGTCGTCTTCAGAATCTGAAGACGACAGCCGTGCTGTCGAAACGTCAAATAACATATTGTGAGTGTCCTTTCTATGTGTCTCTATATACTACAAATCTACATCCGTGTTTTAATATATTTGGACGTCACAGAAGAGCGTTCCATTTCGAAGATATATATATATAAGATATATATATATATATATAACCTTGACGGGGTTGAAGGGCTTGCGCGTTCCGATGACCCCTAGAGCTGTGCTGGCGAGAGTAATAATAATTGCTTCTGGTAGGGTCACCCATGCCAGATAGGTCAAAAGGAGCCAGACGAAAGGTAGTACACGCAGCGTCTGTTCCTCAATGAGGCGGCTGCAATGGCGTCTGATCCCAGAGGAGCGGCCAATAAGTGATGTTGCCACGATAAAAACACTATTGAGGAAGGCAACGGGAAACCACCTGAATAATCCATCCTATGATTTAAATGATGGACTGTAGAGATATTTTGAGTCCTGGCAGCTACGGGGCTCGGCCGTGTGTCGTGCCCGGCAGCGTGAGAGGCAAGGCTTCCGCGGTCGTCATCCCACGAAACCCTTGCAAGGGAAAACCAGCAGCAGCAGGACAGAAGACGCAGGAGAAGAAGACCAAATTAGTTAGAATAGGAACGTGGAATGTTAGGACAATGATGAGGGCAGGGAAATTGGAGAATGTTAAGCGAGAGATGGAAAGGGGGAAAATAGATATTTTAGGTCCATGCGAAGTGAAATGAAATGATATGAGGGATAACTGGAGTGATAATTATAGAATAATATACAGCTGCGGGGACGAGTGCAAACGAGGGGCTGCCATAGTTTCAAAGAAAGGGGTAGGAAGAAGCGCAGTCAACATAGAACAGGTAACGAATAGAATATTACTAGTAAATATAAAAGCAGAACCGACGAACTTGGCTATTGTTCAGGTATACATGCAACCGAGCAACCATACAGAGGAAGATGTCGATAGGATATACGATCACTTAGATCTCATATTCGCATGTGTTCCCGCAGGGAAACGTTTGATAGTGATGGGGATTAGAATGCGACGGTAGGCGAGAGAGGAGATGGTGATGAAGTGGGGGACTACGGTTTAGGCACGCGGAATGACCGCGGGGAGAAAGCAGTTGAGTTCTGCAGTAGACAGGGCTTAGTCATTACCAAAACTTGGTTTAGACACCACAAAAGACGCAGGTATACATGGAAAATGCCAGGTGACTCAGAAAGGTATCAGCTAGATTATATCCTGGTTAGACACAGGTTTAGAAACAGTGTGATAAACTCGCACAGCTTCCCGGGGGTGGATGCGGACTCAGACCACAATTTAGTGGTCATGAAATGTAGCGTCCGTTTCAAAAAGATAAGGCAGCGGCGGCGAGTTAGAAAATGGATGTTAGAAGAATTAAATGGTTTGAAAAGGAAGGAATTCAAACAGGCGGTAGAGGAAATCATGAAGGATGGTAAAGAGCTAAGTACTATCGTAGAAAAATGGGAAAGAATCAAGAAAAGGTTGTCTAAAGCCGCAAAATACACTATTGGAATCGTTAACGCTAAAAGGACTAGGAAACCATGGATCACGGATGAGATCATTACAAAGATGGATGATCGGCGAACATGGAAGAATGTAAATACAGAATCAGGCAAAATGAAGTACAAAGAATTAACAATAAATTGAGGCGGGCAACAAATAAAGCAGAAGAAGCAAGATGAAAGACGCAGTGCGAGGATATGGAAAGTCTGCAGAGGAAGGGTGAAATCGGTGCGCTGTACGGAAGGGATAAATCTTCATCGGGGAGTAAGAAAGGGAGATCTATGCTAATAGTTAGAGATAAGGCGGGTAAGGTAATAGTTGACGCAGGAAAGATCCAAGAGAGATGGTAGGAGTATATAGAAGAAATATATAGTAATGAACTTAGACCAACAAAGTTAGACATTTAAAAAGAATATGACGTAGAGGAAGACAGCTTAGGTCCAGGCATACTAGACAATGAGATAGAAAGGGCATTAAGGGAGATGAAACTAAATAAGGCCGTGGGGGTAGATAACATTCCCGTGGAACTTTAAAATGCTTAGGAAAATGTGGGAGGAAGAGGCTATATGGGCTGATTCATAGTATTTATTAGGAAGGAATCTGGCCGGAAGACTTTGTGAGATAAGTTTTAGTTCCTATTCCGAAAAAGGTAAAGGCTACATCATGTGAGAACTACAGGAAAATAAGTTTGATATCCGACGCAGCTAAAGTTGTTCTCAGGATCATAAACAAAAGGATAGAGTGTAGGGGAAATGATTACTTAGGAGATGACCAGTTTGGGTTTAGGAAGGGGAGAAGTACGCGTGATGCAATTGCAGTAATGAGATTATCAATCGAGAAGAATGTTTAATACAACCAGGAGATATTTGCCTGTTTCGTAGATTTCGGAAAAACAGTAGTAGTAGTTTTTAGGGGAGGCGACCGACTGCTGAGGTCGTTTGCGACATAGGGGATGGACAGGAAAGGATGAAGGGTGGAGAGAGAGACCCGGCGTCGGCATTAGCCTATTCTTTACGAAAGGCGTCAAGGGGTCCGCAGTTTAACGTCCCATCCGACGGACGGCGTACTCACTCCAAGTGCCCTCCACAAAACACCTCAAGTAGGGATCGAGATACCTATGAAAAATATTCAACACCGCCGGGATTCAACCCACGCCCTATGGGTGGGAAGCCAGTACATTAGCCCCCACACCATCTCGATCCCCTTCGGAAAAACGTTTGATAGAGTGAATTGGAAAAAACTAATGAGTATATTGCAGAAAATAGGAATAGATTGGAGGAAAAGGAGGCTAATCCGCAACCTGTACATGGCTTAGACTGCTCAGGTGCGAGTTGGGCAGTGTTAGGAAGAGGTGTAAGGTAGGGTTGCCCATTATCACCGTTGCTGTTCAACCTGTATGCAGAAGAAATGATTAAAGAGGCATGGGAAGAACTTGAGGTAGTAATCAAAGTGGGCGGGGAATTCGTAAAATCAGTTAGGTTTGCTGATGACCAAGCTTTAGTTTGTCAGTCAGCCAAGGGGCTGCAAGCATTGCTTAGTGAATTGGAAATTCAGTGCGACAGGTATGGGATGAGAATCAATATTAATAAAACAAAGGTTATGTGATTTTCCAGAAAGAAAAAGGCTAAGCTTAACATTGAAATAGGAAGGCACAAAATAGAGCAGCTAGAACAGTTTACGTATCTCGGTAATGTTTTGGACCAACACGGTCAAAGTAGTAGGGATGTAAGGAGAAGAATTGCGCTAGACAAAGAGGCTTTCAGAAGGGGAAAGGAGTTGATGACAGGGACGTTGAGTAAGGATATTAAGAAAAGACTCGTAAAAACCTTGATATGAAGCGTAGCTATGTACGGCGCGGAAACGTGGTCATTGAAGCAGGAGGATAGACGAAGACTGAAGTCTTTTGAAATGTGGGTGTGGAGAAAGATGGGGAAGGTATAATGGACCGAAAGAAAAACAAATGAGGAAGTGGTTAGTATGGTAAGCCAGGAGAGGGGATGGTTTGAGGACACAGGCAAAATGGATAAAGAGCGTTTTGATGTTGAAGACTGTGAGATAGAGTATAATGTAATGCAAGCTCGAAAGGGCCAGGAATAGGATGGGGATGTTGAACGGAAAAAGGAGGACAGAAGTATGCAGGATTGAAGAGGGGTTTGTTTTAGAATAGGATTCGGGGTTGATTTTGCTCTAAGAGGTACGGGAATCGTCACTGTATTGATTCAAAATTTAACTTAACTGGTAGATTACTGATGATAAAAATTATAATAATATTCGTTTTGAAGGATACCTCAAGCCTCAAAGGCTGATTCTATGAAGAGACTCCTGCACGACTCTGGCGTTAAGGCTGGCTGGGAACGACTTGCGGATTGTGTAGCATTTGGTTCTTTATAATGGGCTCCTAACAGAATACATAATATGTCTTATCATGATTGGAGAAATTTCAATGCATTAATAAATCGGTAAAAGCAGGTGTTGCCTGGACGGCTTATTCATTCATTGGTGTACGTGGGCATGTATGAAGTTTAATTTAAACAACTTGTCAACAATTTCTTATTATAATAAATGTTGAAACACTATGTTGGTTATGTGCTGTGTAGATGAGAAAATATCATTAGTTTGTCCAAAAAGACACCTATATTTTTGAATAACTTGATGGAAGCCCGGCACAACGCCATTGTGATTGTGGTACTGTGAAACAGGGGTTTGATGTTTTGTTCTAGCATTGATTTACAGTACAAATCTAAGTCTTTGAAATGGAAAACTTGGCGTTGCCATTAGAAATTTATACAAATTTTCTATCCATTTTATCCGCAAATCTATGGGATTTGTGTGTGTTTCAAATTTAGGTTTTAAAAGTTTTCAAACTACGTGTCAGAAAACTTTCCATTTCAGTGAATTCAGTTCTTGGAAATTATTGCTCCCTATGGTTTCCTCTTTGCTCCTTGAAATTTTAATGTTTGAAACTTTCATAGTTTGCCCTTTACAGTCATTAATTATTCATTTGAGTTGCGTGCTTGACTGAGCGTGTACATAATACCCTTGCCGATTTTCAACGTATTAAAAAACGAAAGGTTTCGAAGAGTAAAATGTTCACAAAGTTTTTACCTTTAAATTCGGGAAAAAAATTACAGCTACTTTATAAAAGTTGAATTAATGTTCTGTTTAAATCGCAATCGTATTCACGAATGGTGTAATATTATCCGGGCCGAACAAATTGAGCTTGAGCGTTCATCGAAAGCGGTCTAAAGTCTGCGCGGCTTCGCTCGTCCAAATTATCGTTGGTTGACAACATCCACGTCGAGAAAAGTGCATGTGGTGGTTTGTGAAAGTATTATCCAATTATCCTTGAATTTTCTGGAAATGAAGACACCTGGAATATTTCTTTGCGGACTATTTGGACTCAAAACTGACGATGCATCGTGTTGTCGCAAAACACGAGTTCACAAAGAGTGAATGCGGAAAGTGGGAGTGGTGTTCATTACACATGAAGATGTATATCTTAAGATCGGGAACCAAAAACTGAGAGCGATAAGGCACTACTCCTCCTTAAGGATCCAGTGTAGTTTAAATGCTATTACGGATGGCTTAACAAAATGAATGGTATTTTCGTACCTTCAATATTTGAGAATACTTAATTCTATTAATGACTAAATTTAGGCTATTATAAAGCGAATCATCGCATAAAATATGTGAGTCAAGGAAATATGAATTAAAATTATCCTAGTTTTATTCGGAAACTTAGTTTCTATTTCCCTCCCTCTGGACTAGAGACGACGTGGTGGAAATATCTCTACGTTCTGAAGACCCCCTAGAATTATAAAGGCAGGATCAATCATAATTTCTCCTGGTAGGGTCATCCATGCCAAAGAAGTCGAAGTGTGGGAGCCAGACGAAAGATTGTCCGCGTAAAGTGTATTCTGCAGCGAGAAAAGAGGGATTAAACGTATTATTAAGGGAGGAAATACCTATCTTAAACTTGACATAGATCAGAGTACGCGTCCTGGCAAATACCGCAATCAGCACGCTGGGCCGTGTCGTATCAGGTAGCGGGAGAGGCAATGCTTCCACAGTCGTTGTCTCACGGAGCCCTTGCAAAGCGTAATCAAAAGCAGGAAAACAGAAAACAAAGAAAATAACCAAATTTGTTAGAATGAGGATTTGGAATGTTATGACGAAATTCAGGACAAGGAAAATATGAAAATATGTGATGGAAAGAAGATATGTGTATAGATATTTTAGGATTATGCTAGGTGAGAGAAATCATAGCGCAAGTTACTGGAACGACTGAAAGATAGAACACGCAGTACTAAGTGGCGGGGAAGCCACCAAGGGTTGGAAATAATTTTGAACTTAAAGGTAAGAAGAAGAGGTGTAGTGAAAAAAAGCATATGGGTGATAGAATACTATTAGTACATATAAAAGCTTGATGAAGAAACTTGGCCATCGTTCAGGTGTATATGCCACCTGGAAGTCGTACAGAGAAAGAAGTCTATAGTTGATACACACAGGCTATGATTGCTGGTGTTGTTTGAGGGAAGCATTTGATGATAATGGTAGACTGGAACGCGACGGTAGAAAAACAAAGAAATGGTAGCGAGGTAGGAGAATAAGGTTAAGGAAAAAGTAATGATCGCTGGAAGAAAGAACTGGAGTTCTTCAGGAAACAAGACGAAAGTGTTATTTGAACACCTCAATAGTTCTTGGTTTACATACAAGGTTTGTATAAATAGTATCGGAAAAAAAACATTTTCTTGACGTGGGCGAGAAGTGCCGAATTCAAACCATCGATTAAGTGTGCGCATTATCGTAGATGGTATTTGCATTGATGACAGGGCATACCATTTTCACTAAAAATTTGGTGATGAGAAAGATCTGTGGTAAACTCGTTCCGAAAGTCTTGAGCTCTTGAGGCTCCAAGGTAATCGACTAACTGACGAAAAACGGCACCGCGACGATTTACCAGCCCCAGAGTACTGACTTGGCACCACCAGACTATTTACTATTCCCAAAAGTGAAATACTGCCTCTAAGGACACCACCAGCGAACCTTAAGTGCCATCAAATAAGCTTGCACGCGTACACTTAAGGACCTTCTGGAGTCCGCCTACCTGGGAGCCTTCGAGTAGTGGATAAGGCGCTGGCGTGAAAAGTGTGTCGACGCTCAAGTGATGTACTTTGAAGAATTTTGAGGCATTGATGCACTATTTGAAATAAATCTATTTTAGGCGAAACTTTTCCTCATACTTTTTATACGAACCATGAATATGGAAAATGCTCAAAGGTTCAGAAAGACATGTTGGACTATGCTATTTTTGGGCAAAGATTTAGCTACAGCATGGTTCATTCACTCATTTTCCCGGGAGCAAAGGTGGATACAGATTATAATATAGCACTTCTGAAGTGCCACGCCTTCTTCAAATATATGAAACGGGAAAGACAATGTGGGGAGTGCAGGACCATGAACCGGAGCGAAGAAAAGGAGATTCATCACACAGTAGAGAAAAATATGAGTGGAGAAAGGGAGCTGGTTACAATAAAATAAAAAGGATAATGTATGAAAAAGTAGATATATTAAGCCGTCAACGAAGCTACGACAAAATAGGAATAGAACCAGAAAACCATGGATTACGGACTAGATGATTGGAAAAATGGACGAGAGATGCAAATGCAAGATGTAAATAGAGAGTTAGATAAAAGGAAGAATAAAAAGGTAAGTAATAAATTAATGCGGGTAACATTCAGAGCAAAAGAAGCTGTGGTGGCAGACGATTTCCAAGGATATGGACATTTTTAAAGGAAGCGTGAAATTAGTGTACTGCACCGAAGGATTACAACATTTTCAGTAGGTAATAAGAGAAAATCTGTAATACCAATCAAAGATAAGTCAGGAAAAATATTATTTGAACCAGGGATGATCCAAAAGAGAGATGGAAGGCATATACTCAAATAGAGGAACTAAATGGTAAGGATATTAGGCCAGCAAGGTCAGACGTATGTTATGCGCACAGCACTACACTCTTTTAAATCTAAAATGCTTAGCGAATATCTTGAGGAAAATCCAAAGTCATTCTGGTCCTATGTTAGGGAAATACGGGGTAAACGTCCCACTGTTCACTCTTTGAAGACGGAAAATGGAGAAATCATTACAGATAGCGTGAAAAAGGCAAATATTTTAAATCATTTTTTCCAGAGCGTCTACAACAAAAACACAAACGCAATAAACGATCCTCCACACCCACCCGGGGAACACATGAGCGATCTTACACTGACCAAGCAGGGAATAGTACATCTGCTCCGTAGTATCAAAGCACACAAGGCACCTGGTCCGGAAGAAATACCTGCTAGAATATTAAAGGAATTAGCTGAAGACATTGCCCCATTTTTACATATTGTTTTTCTAAAATCGATAGAAGAAGGCTCAGTGCCTCGCGACTGGAAGCTAGCCCATATAACTCCCATCTATAAAGGCGGCGATAGGGATAAACCAACCAATTACCGACCCATTTCTTTAACATCGATCTCTTGTAAAATATTGGAACACGTTATTGTCACTAACATTATGAAATTTCTTGATAGTAGGAAAATACTAATCCACAACCAGCACGGATTTAGGAAAAGCAGATCTTGCGAAACACAACTTGGTCTCTTCATTCACGATATACTTAGATCGGGAGAAAACAACACCCAATTCGATGCAGTATTCCTGGTTTTCAAAAAAGCCTTCGACGAAGTCCCACACAATAAATTGTTACATAAACTTAAATGCTATGGGATCAATGAGAAAATAATTAATTGGATTAGAGACTTCTTGTCAAACCGCAAACAAATAGTAGTCATAGATGGGTTGTGCTCAACGGAGAGACCCCCTAAATCCCCTAAGAGACCTGTCACACTTGTGTTCTTATCATAACAATTTTTAACGAATCTAGCGGATTTTCTCTGGACTTTATCTAATTCTTTTTGCCAAATTTTCTCCCACGGATCCCAAATTCTTGCGGCATATTCCAAATGAGGTCTAACTAGAGAAAAACAACACCTCTCTTTAACTTTTTCATTACATTTCCCCACCACCCGTTTTATGAAGCCAAGTTTCTTTAAAGCTGATCCGCATATTGTCCTAGTATGTGCTCCCCATGAAAGGCGTGGGGTTAGAACAACCCCCAAATATTTGATATAATATATAGATATTTAGATTTAAATATTTAGATTTAAAAGAGTGTAGTGCTGTGCGCATAATACGTTTCGTCTTACTACGACATTCTTTTAGTTGCTGTTTGGTTGTATTCATATAAATTATATCGTCACTTTTTAAACTCTTTTTAAAATTTGACTGTAGCTTTCTTTGCCTTCTTAATGCCGATCTGACTTCCCCGTTGTACCATCTAGGTTCCTTACTGTCGCATTTGAGTTTGGACGGGATGTACGTCTTCATTCCTTCGCGTAAAATATTTAAGAAATAATTCCAAGTGTTCTCTGTATTTGTTGTCAGTGTTTTTGTCTTGTATTCTGGTATTTTTATGTTTAAATATTCTCTTAGTCCGTTAAAATTTGCCTTGTTGTATAGGTATATTTTACGCTTTTCTTTGTTTATTTTGACGAACTTAGTTTTTAACTCTACAAGAATAGCCTTATGGTCACTGATTCCGTCTATTATTTCAATGTTAGTAATGATTTCGGGCATAGAAGTCGCAAAAATGTCTAGTATGCTTTGGCCCCGTGTTGGTGATTTAACAATTTGTTCTAAGGAGTGTTTTGTGAATATATGAAGGAGTTCTTGGCATGAATCTCTGTTTTTGGCAGATTTTCCTACGCAGTAGTTGTCCCAGTCAATTGACGGTAGATTTGTGTCACCAGCGATTATAGTAATACTGTTGCTTTGTCTGCTGCTGATAGTGGATATTTGTTCGTCGAGCTTGTGTAGGACATCTGTGTTAGAATCTGGGGGTCTATAAAATGAACACACGAATAGGCTTCTGCCGTTGTAGTCCTTAATGTTGCACCAAACGCTTTCCATGTCATCTACGTCGCATTCATATCGTTGGCTACTAAGATGTGACTTTACTGCAATGAATACTCCCCAACCCAACCTATTTGGTCTGTCCCTTCTGTAAATTGTGAAACCGTTTGGAAAACCTCATTGTTTGCTATATCTCCCGTGAGCCAACTTTCCGTTCCAACTACTATGTCTGCGTTTGTACTGACAAAAATATGTTCAATATCCGATATTTTGTTTCTAATGCTACGGCAGTTTAATGTTATAATTTTAATATGGCTAATAACTTCTTGTTTTTCGGTTTTATGTACACTACGCAAACTGTTTTGAGACGATTCGTGGTGAACAGAGACAAAAGAATTACATTCACTTGCATTGCTATCTGTTATGTATGTAGCGGGACCAATTTTATTAAATTTACGTGGGTTATATGTTGTTTTAACGCAAATGTTTGTTAGTTCAATTTTTTGGGGATTTGAGAGGCATTACATGAACTGAATTGACAAAAAGCGCTGGATTCTACTTTATTTTTCCCAATATATGACCTACGCTCTTGCCTACCAGCTATGCTAAACCCTCGACACGTGTTCGTGTAACCTACGCGCTACCACTGCGATGCCTCGGCAGTATAATGGACCCCGGAGCGATTAAGGGGTACCCGACACGATGAGAGGACGGGCCTCAGATCAACGAAGTCCGCTCCGATTCCCCGGCAAAATCCCAGCAATCTCTGATTTAAACCCTCAATGCGGCTCCAAACGAGCCTTCCGCGGTCTACACACGGCACAATACTACATATACTTAATTTAATTGGGACCTTCCACTCTGCCTCGACTCGTTTCACCTCCGAGTGCATCTCCTTAAAGGAGCGCAGGATCTCTTCAGATCCACGTTCCGAGGCGTCGTTTGTCCCGACATGAGCCACAATTCGTAGCTTGGAGCAGCCCGTATTACTGACGGCCGCCTTCACCGCCAGCGTCGCCTGGGGTACCCCGCCGCCTGGTATACACCAGGATGACAAAAATCCAACACCTCCCTCCTGTTGGACTCTGCGGCGCAGCGGATTCATTATACGCCGGACATTTTAACTACCTAATATAACGGTTCCCTCCCTCCCCGACCGCTGATGCCTTACCCTAGGCAGTGCCCTCGGAGTAGGGGTAGGGGCTGCAGGTACGGTGGTGCTGTCATCCGACAGCACCTGGTACCTGTTGGAGACGGGGATGGTATCTGCCTCCGCAGAGTCCAATTCTCGCCGCAGCGTTACCTTCCCCTTGCCCCGAGAGACGACCCTCCAATCGTCCGACCTACGGACGTGAGACACTCCCTCGTTGAGAGATGGGACACGGGGTAGATCTCTAATCGCCCAGCCACGTGTTGCATTCGGACGAATCCGTGCACCCCTATGGGCGTGGCGGGTTTTCGTATTCCCACCCTGAGCACCATCTCTCCTGAGGGGAGCCCTCCGGCCGGCGATCTCCGATCGAAGCTCCCGCACCATTCTCTCCAGCATGACGATGCGGGCCCTTAAAGCCGCGCATTCGCCAGTGCCTTCGAGCATGGCAACAGGGGACCTGGATGAAGCCATCCTGATTTAACTACCGAGTTCCCAACAAAAGCTAACCTGTATACACTATGGTAAAATTTCTAAAAGGGGTTAGCTAAATTTAGCTCAAACAATAAGTTACGATTTGACACGACATAAATTACTTAAGCACACACGTTAGTAGCAATCTAAGGTTATTTGCTGACGACACGGTGATATACAGGGAAATAAGGAGCCAACTAGATCGCGAGCTACTCTCTAGAGACTTAGACAATATCTCGGAATGGTGCAATAAATGGGGATTAACACTTAATATAGATAAATGCGCAGTTTTGAAATTTTGGAATAAAGGAAGCGAGGAACAGGATATAAACTACAAAATAGAGGGTTCAGTATTGACTACGGCAAATCAAGTTAAATATTTGGGGGTTGTTCTAACACCACGCCTTTCATGGGGAGCACATACTAGGACAATATGCGGATCAGCTTTAAAGAAACTTGGCTTCATAAAACGGGTGGTGGGGAAATGTAATGAAAAAGTTAAAGAGAGGTGTTGTTTTTCTCTAGTTAGACCTCATTTGGAATATGCCGCAAGAATTTGGGATCCGTGGGAGAAAATTTGGTAAAGAGAATTAGATAAAGTCCAGAGAAAATCCGCTAGATTCTTTAAAAATTGTTATGATAAGAACACAAGTGTGACAGGTCTCTTAGGGGATTTAGGCTGGGAACCACTTGAAGTGCGGAGAGAACAAGCGAGGCTTAGACTTTTAGAAAGGTTCAGAACAAACGAGTGTAACTATGACACTGAAGGAATTATAATGGCCCCACACTACTTAGGTAGATCAGACCACAAAGATAAACTAAGGGAGATAGATTCCAGGACAGATAGGTACAAATACTCATTCTTTCCCCGAACAATAAGAAATCATAATAGTAAGAAACCGAAGTCACTTTAGAAATATTAAAAACGTTGAATTTACAAGTCGGAACAAAATTAAACACTATAGAGATGTTAGGTATACTTTCAGGTGCATGTGTATGTAAGGTGTAGATTGAGTGTTTGCATGTGTGTAGGGTGTAAGTTTTCATGCATGAATTTATGCCAAGTTTTTTTTTTTTTTGATATATGATTTTGTGGTTATTGCATGCGGTTTTTTTTTCTCTTTCTTTTCTAAATTACGCGTGGTGTCCTAACACTCCCTGCCACATGTCTTTGCGGCGGCTTGCGGGGTATTAAGTAGATGTAGATGTAGACGTAGAAAGCGAAAATGACGTAGATGAAGATAGCTTCGATCCACCCTTACTACAGAGGAGGTGTAGAGAAGTTATGAAAGAAATTGATATCAAACAAGGCCGTGGTGGTAGACATTCTCGCAAAACTATTTAAATATCTTTGAGAACGTATGAGGAAGAGTTTTTAAGGACTAATTGGTAGCATTAATAATGGATTTGCCCGCTAGACTTCGTTTCAAGTTTTTCTGCGAAAAGGGTAAAGGCTACATCGTTTGAGGGTTAACGGACAATAAGCTTGATTTCGTACTCAGCTAGGGTTGTTGTCAGGATCATCATAAAGAGAACGAAGAGTAGAATAAATGAATGCTTACGGTATTATCAGCTTGGGTTCAGGTAGAGAAGTGGCGCGCTTGAAGCAATTACTGTTATGAAGTCACTAACAGAGAGGAATATGGAATACAATCAGGACGTATAATATATAATAATATATTACCTCTATTGGAATGCTGAAATACACATGAAAATAACAAAACTCGTTAGGGTTAAGGAACATAGTCATCTCCTCTGTTACAAAGAAATCATTGTAAGCCTTGGGGAAGCTATAGATTCCCTATGTTCGTATCCAGGAAAAAATTAGCTTGTTTCTTGAAGGAAAACACACAAATTTTCATATTGAATATGTGCTCAATTAATGGTTCTTGCTAATCAATAACCTTTTAATATCTTTCTATTTGACGTTTTTTTAACGCTGTATAAATTAAATGGCAATAATAAAGTTCAATTCAATATCCTACGACTCGACACGCGCCCTTGTGATAGCTTGCAGGATTTATCTTAAAGTTAAATTTTACTGTTCAAAATTTACTTAAATTTTTTCCCAAGAGCTTATAAATTTCGCTATTTGGTTTAGATTTTATATGATAGAGGTTTTATACCCTCTCAATTGTGCATGGAATGTAACATAAAATGAGAGGAGTCCTAATATTCTGGTGCAAAAACAATTCTTACTGAAAGCCTTAAGCAACTTCGCATTGAAACGTTTTTATTCTGTCCAACCAAGAAAGAGAACAAACGTATTGGACGTAAACGTTGGACGTAAGTCCAACTAAGAAAGAACAAACAAACGTAAGCCTGGTGTTGCTGTTTGGTCTCCAGTGCGTTGTTATCACTTGATTATACGACTTTTCTCTCCTTCGAATGCGCTTCTTTCTTATGTAGCACAGAAATGGTACAATTATGGGCACTCTCCCATCGGAGCGATTCATGCAACATTAAGTAAATGCGAGTGAAATTACTGATTGATTGTAAGTTCAAGACGCCCTGTTTTATGACGCATTACTGAGGATAGTTTCTTTTGATATCGTGGCAATTGTGCAAGTGAAATGAAAATCATTCGACGGGCTCATAAATTCCACCGAATCCCATTCGAACAAATCTTGCCACAATAAATCAAAACGGTTTTGTTGGTTCCATCTCTTTCATTCTGCAAAATCGACATGCAAGGCAATGCAATGAGCCCAGGAATTATCTAACGCAGGACTCCTCCTCAACTCCACTTAAGACTTTGAAAGTCACTTTATTTCATTTTTCTGGTATACCCACCAATCTTCAGCTGAATTTATTTCACAATTTAATCGATTCTATAACTATTGCGTCCTACAATTTTGCACATTTTTTTTACAGATTCCTATAATTGTTGTAGATTCCAGATGTACGAGGGTCATCCGGAAAGTAGTACCCGTTCGTGAAATAAAGACACAAAAGTAAATATTAACAAACATAAAAAATTTTATTTGAAAGAGGATACTTTAAACTACTTCTCAACATAATCTCCAAGCAAATTAAGGCATTTGTCATAACGTGTGACAAGTTTCTGTATTCCTGCTGCATAGTCCTTCGCCGCCAGCTCATTGAGATACGCGAGGGACCCATCTTGCACAAATTTTTGCATAATGCAGATGGTGTTTAACAATTTCATGAACAATTGTTCGAGAAACATTGGGAAAATGCTCACAGATGTCATCAATTGTGACGCGCCGATCGTTCCTCACGAATTCGTCAACTGAGCTCACCAGTTGGTCTGTAATGACAGACGGTCTCCCCGAACGCTCATCGTCGTGTGTGTTCCCCCTCCCCATGTTGAAGTTGCGACACCACCGCCGAACAGACGACTCGTCCATTACATTGTCTCCATACACCTCCTTTAATTGGCGATGAATATCACATGGGCGAACGTTTCTTGCATTGAGGAATTTAATCACTGCCCTCACTTCACAACTGGCGGCGTTCTCAATTTTTTTAAACATTGTAAACAATCATAGAAACAACACAGGCAATGCTAGCGTCACGCAACTTGGCTCAGAGAAGGCAGACAAGCCACTGAAGCTATCTGACCTCGTCCAGCGGCTACTCGCGTCGTCAGCACTTCATGCGGCACGAACGGGTACTACTTTCCGGATGACCCTCGTAGATTCTACTATTTCTCTGGGAAATGCTGAGGAATAGGTTTCATGAGGGTCTGGGTGGTGTAAATTATTTTGAATTTAATGAACCCCTTTCAATAGCTTTTAGGGAAACTGAAAATGAAGAGCGGCCAGATCAAGTCCAAAATTTTCACAGAAGTAAGACGCAATGGGAATATCTCATGCGAGTAACTCTGTGGATAAAGTTATGCTGACGCTTTTAGTTTTTTGAGCGAAATGCAAATCCCACGATAACCAGGAGAGCAGTGTGAAACCAGACAGCTAAATAATTCCTACTACTGTGTGTTTGCTCTACTTGCATAACTCTCCAAACTTCTCTCCCCATAGCGCGCTAAGTCTATTCCACGAAACATACGCCGGTTTCCTTTGATCTAATTCAGTGGCTCCACGGAGAATAAGGCGGTAGTAACCAAAGCAATGTCTCAGGGGTATTTTGGAAATTTGTGGGGCGCGTTGGGATATCACTGTGATTGAAGGGTGTAGGGCATCAATGAATTCCATTTGGCCACGGGAAAGCAGATATTCCACTCCCGTAGTACTCCCTCCCCCGACACTCCTTATCTCCATTTCCCCTTGGCATTGCGAAATGGGTTAGTACATCGATACTGCTAGCTCTCCACACTGTTCATTCCCTTTTAGTATTGGAATGCTCAAAGGAATCTATTTTTGGGTTATCAATGAGGAAACTTTCTCTCTTTTTCTCCTTTGTTTGAATGCTGAGTGATTCGAAGATTCCTCGTCTACCTCTAATGTTCATACCTAATATTCCAAAGGTTTTTATCTATCCTCCTCTTGACGGATTCTCAGACCACTTTCAGGCATAAACTTTCTTAGTGTGCTCCTTCCTTTTCAGCCGTTATTTCTTCAATCATGTATGTTTTTGGCAATTTGAGTCTCATCCATTCTATGAAAATAACCGAAAAAGTGAAGCACACATCTGCCATACTCCCCTTTATAACAAGGATACCCATTCCAAATGCATTATTCGTAGAACTCATATCTCTTTCAATCAATGCTGTCTTTAGAAACACCTGTGGGGCTTCGTGAAAGTAATATGTGCTATTCAACCAACTGTAGAGGTTAACGGCATGAAATAATTTCAGGAAATGTATTTATTCCCGTTTTGTCAAACCTCTCCTTGAAGAGGCATTGACTTCTTCGGATTAAGCTTAAGTGCCTAGTTTTTCAATTAAGAAACTGCTGAGTAAGATGTGCCAGTTTATGTATTTTTCGTTGTGGACGAACAGAAAACGTCTCTCCGCTATTAGAAAACATACGTTTGGGGCCCATAGGAAGTTAGAAATTATCTACATGCACAAATGCGTGAAAACATGTCGTGAAAGTTAAAAGTCTATCACAGTGTGCATTTTACCGTGAATATAACCTCTTTGTCTGAAAATAATGAAGAAATAATCAAACACTCAAACTATAGAACAAAAAAAAACTTGCCTAAGCGGGAATTGTACCTGTAACCACCAGGTTGGCAGGCGGAGAGTACCCCGCCTCCATCGGCGATTAGGTTAATTCAACGTACGACAGGTCGATCATAAAATCTTATTCCATGGCTTTCTATCTATCATTCTATTGTATCACTTTTAAATTCTCTCTGCTTGGTTCAAGCTCATCGAAGATAGTATCAAGTTCCATGCATTTGCTGGAAAGTTTTTGATAGTTGTGGCATGAATGCGGTTCCCATATTCTTCATCGATTTTTCCCACGCTCTTTCAAATTTTAGCCAAAAATTTAACTTTTTATTTACTCAATAGCGTTCTGTGTGGTTAGTAACTTTGCGACTGAATCCGTTCATATGATTTGCTGCACTCAAAGTCCTCTCCTCGGAGGAAAAATACATATACAGGTAGATAAAAAAACTCATTCTTTTCCGTACAATCAGGAATCATAATAGTAAAAAATCAAAGTCACTTTAGAAGTATTGAAGACACTTAATTTACGAGTCAGAACAATATCAAACGGTACGCAGACATGAGGTACGATATATTCGTAGTTGCATGTGTACGTTAGTTGATAATATATTTATTTATACGTGTGTAAGTTATAAAGGTTTTTGCATTGATATGCACGATTTTGTTTGTGTAAATTAGCATGAATTTGTGGGTTTTGCATACGGCTTTATTGTCTTTTACGGGTGGTGACCTAACACCCCTCGCCACACGCCCTTGCGGTGGCTTGCGGGGTACTATGTAGATGTAGAAAACCGAACGATCCCGTGGGTGGATTCGTCTGAATTACGACTCGAACTTTATTAGGTTGGGCAGATTAAATTCGAGGTTTCACTTCTTGTACGTTTTGTGCGGAAAAATGAAACTTCAACTCGCTGTTAGAAAATTCAGGTGTGTAAATTATCATGAAATCTGGATTTTATAAAGCACTTATGTATTTATGCGTGGTACCTAGTATTTTATTTCGTTCCTAGATTCCTCCTCGACCTGTATATACCATTCTCTCGAATTTCGTCTTCCGTAGACCTCACCTTAAAACATACGACCAGCCGTTACATTGTTTCTACCTCCTAAGTTAATTTGAAAGCTTGAAAAATATCTCATTAGACCAAGAATTGCTTCTGGATCCTCTAGTGTGTATTATTCAGACTGACGTCACATAAGTCGTCTTCAACCTAAATGAAACAAAAGCCTCCAAATTATTCCGAAGGCAGTATTTGGAGCTCATATGCAACAGAAAATAGCATCACACTTTTTCCTTCATCACGTCTTTTCCGGAAGAATGGAGACCACATGGGAAGAATTTAAAGGTTAGCGTTGGCATAGAGACTCCGAGGGAAGCGGGAAATGGCTAAGAGAAACAAATGGAGATTGGCCGGAGGAGGGACCGGGGCAACGGTGGGTCGCGAGGGCGCGGAGTAAATTTCATTTGTTTTACTTTCATCCTTTCCGTTCACTCACCAGCTGGAATGTCTCTATTTAGTGCCTTAGGACGCCCCATAAGAGGGGTTTGGTGTTATGGACCGCGAAATTGGATGTTATTTGGGATCCCTTCGTGGTATTCAGGACCCGTTGAAATGTCATCTCAGCGATTTTTGGGCCATTAGAGATGGAATTCGGTGAAGGATGCGAACGTGCAAGGAGCACGGGGTCAATAAACCGTGCTTAAGTGGCGTTTTGTGCTTATGGACTGCAGAAATGAGTGGGGTTGCGTATGAGTGGCCCGTAAATATGTAAATCATTCGCATGAGAGCCACGCATTGGCTTGGAATGGGCATTCCAGTGATGCATTTAAATAGTGCCTTTCTTCACTTCGTTTGGAGGTTTAGCATAATATTCTAACCAGAATATAGTTTCGAACAGAGTCTTATACTTTCACCCCACTTTACATTTCCTTAGTACGATGAAAATATGAAGTATTAGGCAATGCCATCTTTCCGACATTAAACACGTGCACATAAACACTGGTGTGGTTAGTGTCATGATACACACCAAGCCTACACACTAGAAAGTTATAACATATTTTAAACCGACAGTATCCGAAAACCATTGGAATTACTGATAAATATAATCGTGCAATGAATTTTTAGGAGCAATAGCTGTTGATAGATAGAGAATTTGACAATAAAGTATTGTAGTTTTTAAATAGGCTACAATTACTGAAATTTACCATTTAAATGATTATTCCATTGGGGAAATAGATAATACGACGCAACTTTTATCCTTTCCCAAATAGGTTTCTTAGTATAAGCTCATCATGACGTGTGTTGAACCTCAATCCCCAGGTAAAAAAGCGCATGATCACTAAGACTAGCCCTAGTTGGAGGACATCACGCGAATCAGTCTTATAGTGTGTAAATGGTTATTTTTTGCTCTCATAGGTAATTTGTCTTTAAAAGATTTGGTTATCAGCTTAGTGAAATACCCTCAATTCAAAGATGAGCGTAATTAGATAAGTTATAAATTTTGTGCTCTTTTTTACTGGTCTTTCGTTTTTTACGTTATTATTTTATGGGTGGGTTTAATTTAAGATTGGATTTGATCTCAATTTCTCCCAAATAGAGAACTCTATCTATGCATCTGCTTTATCACTTTCATGGGGTTGAGAATTGATATTTAAAATTCCTCGATGTGATATTCCTATATTAATACTAGAACAAACAATTTAATTACCTAGCATGTAATATCTCATCAAAAACATATCTGGAGCTACAGAATACCAAGAAAAAAAATAAAAAGGACTCCTCCATAAAATTAACAGAACGATATTTCTTTAAACATTACTTTATTCAAGTTTAACATGGAACTTCAGAAAGCGGAAGAAATGAAATTTCAAACTGTTGCAAGAAAATTCAGTGACGCGCCTTCGTTGACATGGGCTGAAAAAAATTAAAAATACAACTCGTGGAAACATTGGGATATTGCAGACGGTAGTAGAGGGGAGAATGTTGGGACAACGAGGAAAGGAAAGGAATAGGATAGGGATGTTTTCTATCTAACCAATACTCTGCAAGCCGCCGCAAAGGCGTGTGGCGGGGAGTGTTAGGTCACCAGCCATACATGCGCAATCGCAATCATGTCACCTCTACACAGATGTTAGATTGAACATGCACTCGAAAAATTCAAATCAAACGAAAGAAAGTACTTACACGTAACACAATTAAATAAAGAGATACATAAATTCAAATCACGCTCTAGAAATGTTAAAAATATGGGTCTATTGAATAAGAGGGGTAGCATCTACACGTTGGACGGAATGAAGGGAGGAAGGAAGTATACGTAGATAAAGAGGAGCTTGTTTTATAGTATGATATTGGTTTTTGTTTTGTTAGGAAATGCAAGATATTAATTTGGTAGTTGTGTCCATCCAAAACTCACAATAACCGGTTAACCGGTACCTATATTAACGCTCTCAAAACCTATGAGGAGCTCCTTGAATTTCACTTCTCCAGACCACTGCCTATTTATTATATTTAAGAATTTGGCCAGTTGCGATGCGTACCTTCCGTATTTGGTTGACTTGATTTTTTCTATCTCTTATATGGCTTCACCCCGGGGTGCTTTTACGTACGTGACCTTTGCCCCTATTTGACGGTCCAGCCCTGCCCAATTTTACGTGACTCTACAGCTTCATCAGGTGTTGTTGCTCTTCTCGCACCATCATTCCACTCTTTGGCGGTGTATGAGCGTTTATTTTTCGATGAAATCCTTTGAATGAAACTCGCCACGTTAATCATCGAAACACGGTGGATATACTAATTCATGGGGAAAAAATGTGGACGGAAAATCTTGGGATTACTCTTGAAAAAAAATATGTACATTATAATATGAAAGGAAGACTTTATTTCCATTTGGTTTGAAAAGTCTGCAGCGGAATTCTACTGACTTGTGTCAAATAAACTGTCGCGTTATGAATAGAGGATACCCAATTCCTCTCTCTTAGAAGACCATTCAAAAGCAAGGCGACGCAATTCGCAGCGATTGATGTCCCTTTGATATTTTCGCCACACGAGGGGAGAGGCATGGGGAGGTTCTCCGATGACGAACCAGGGCGCGTGTTTAATCGAAATCCTCCCCATCCCATCTCCCGCCCCACCCTAACTTTCCCTCTTTCCACTCGACCCGCCGCATGTGGCAACCCTCCCTCCGCACCCGTTAATCCTACACCCATTTTCAGCGATAATTTTCCGTTAACCGGGTGGCTCTCACTCTCTCTCTCGAATGAGCCGTTTATGATGCTGCTGCCGCTTTTCAACAGGCGCGTCAAAATCCACGTTGCAGTCGGCAGGACGGAGGGCGGCGTTGGCAGAGAAAGGGAGGCTGGGAGGGGGGGTAGAGTCGAGAAGCGAAGGAGTAGGACGAGAGGTGGAGGAGATCGCAGAAAGGGCTTGATATTTAGAAGAGGAGAAAGATAAGTGTATATACATGTGTGTGTATATACATCTATAAACACACAACACACACACACACACACACATATATATATATATATATATATATGTGTGTATATATATATATAGAGGTATATATGTCCCCATATATACCTCTATATATATATATACATATATATATATATACATATATATATATATATATATATATATATATATATATATATATATATATATATTCATTCACAAGGAAATAGAGATAAGGAAAAGGGACTGGAACGCCTATGAAATATGATCAATATATTTGCGCTTGTGATAAGCTTGATTCTGCCATCCACCTCTCATGTGTTCGTCTTTTATATGCGTACCTATCCCTTTACCTTATATCTTTTTCCATGTGAATGAATATTTGTTCGCCATATGGCAGGATTACGTGTTTGAATAAGTGTGTATGTGTGTGTGTGTGTATATATATATATATATATATATATATATATATATATATATATATATATATATATATATACGAGGGTGATCTGAAAAGTTTCCGACCTAATAATAATCCGACCTAATAACCCGGCATTTTTTCTGAAATTTTCTTTGTCGGAAACTTGTCAAACAACCCATGCATACACACACACACACACACACACATATAAATATATATATATATATATATATATATATATATATATATATATATATATATATATATATATATATATATATATATATATATATATATATATCCCGCACACGCAACTTCCTGCTAGGTTAGTGTGACGGGTACGAGAGAAGTAAAATGGTGTGTTGTCCTCCTGTGGAAATTCCGCCCATAGTCGGCTTTTAATTCACGTTGCCCCTTTGTGTATGTTTACGTGTGCGTGCAGCCACCAACTACATAACCCTCCCTCTCGAAACCTGTCCAATGGGCAGTCTCCTTTTGATGCCATCGAGGGAGGAAAATCCGGGAGACAGGTACACCTCGCTCTTGGGTGCGTGAGGGGTCGGGTGGATGTGGATGGACTGCCAGAGTTGATGGAGCCTCAAGCGGGCTAACCCCCTTTTTGTCCCCATCCTCTCATCATCTATAGCGTCTCCATACGTCGTCACCCTACCGCCCCTTGGCCCTCTTCATTTCCCGGGACAGAGGGGCGGTGGGCACACCGTGGAGCGGTATCTACCTCGCCAGTGTTCCCCGGACGCACTGGTGAGCCGAAAATATTCTAGCAACTGAATGACGCTGGATTCTTCCGTTTTGATGTGCCATTTCTGATCAAAACTCTTGCATTTATTGGATGGATGCCTTTCTAGCAATGATGTTGAAAATATATTTTATTACCCTCATCGGTACTACGGTAGAATTGACCAGGTCAACAAAGTTAGAGAGATTAATGGTATAACAAGTAGATTTAAGTTGTTTTTTCCACGAGCGATAAGGGATCTGAAGAACATTGCCCGATCATGGCAGGTAAATTTTCGGTTCAAAATTAGTCTGGTGTGTATTAACCCCCTGCCACCTACCCTAGCGGTGTCTTTCAAGGTACTAAAAAATACGAAATACAAAAAAGGTCATCATCGTGGAGGTGTCTTCAATTTTAATTAGGTTTGGTTCGACCCCTAACAGACAATATCTTCCACGCATAGCGTGAATTTTGCTCTTCCCAACCTTTGTGTTATTGTCTTCTTCAGCCCTTCCTACCACATTCACGTCGTCTAAAAGAGCTGCATTCCCCCTGCTATCCCACTTACCCATCAGTATTCCTTCTATTGTTATGTTTGATACCTCAAAACATCTAATTATTTCCTCCTAATATTTTTTGATTTTTCCGTTTAACACCTATCAACTTCCTCTCATCTCCAATAACATTTACGAATTTGACTCAAATTTAATAATCCTCTTTTTTTCGACTTATTTTCTTGATACGCAAATTTCATAAGTATCTTATCTACACTCATTCTCTTTCCTCGAATGCCAGATTTCGGATCGCTGCACTGACTGAATAAATCTATTACTCCACACATTGTTCCTGCCATCTCGCCTTGAAAATGCTTCCTTTGCCAAGACTATTCTTACTCTAATATTCTTACTAATACACCCTTTTTCCTCCAAAATGCTACCGAGTTACGTTTACTTTCTATTAACTATCTTTCTTGAAAGTTCAGTCATTTTTAAATTCAAATGCGTTCAAATTGAGGTTTTCTGGCCATATTTTTATTTACGCTGGATGAATTGTGAATAAAAATATAAAGTTATGCATAATTTTTATAAAATTTCTTTTTCAACCTAAAAATTCTGAAAGCTACAGTTAACTCACCTACGACCATGGAACGAGGAAGAGGTTAGCAGCAGCTGAGAATGGTCAGAAGGCTTTAAAATATACTGCTACAGAAGAATGGTGAAAACTGAATTGGTGCATGGTGCAAAGAACTGCTTCAAAGTGTGAAGGAAGGGGTGTGGAAATTGGGGAAAAATTGGAATATTATCCGCTGTGCAAACTTTTCCGTAGAACTTAACGGAATAACTACCAAGTACGAACTACCCTGATGCCAGTAGTAGTAGTAGCTGTCGCTTTGAGTGGAGGCGACCAAGAGCTGAGTTTAATTGCGCTATTACCAAAAGCATAGCTGGCAGGGCTGTAATGTTCGGAGAATGCAGAAAGACTGAAGAGAAACCCAGCGCCATTATTGCCCAATTTCTAAAACAGTTGCCAATGAGTCCACAGTTCCCTTCCGACAGGCAGTGTTCCCTTACTTGAAGGGCTCTTTGCCCGAGCAGGGATCGGAATACGACTACAAAATCCTATCACCGCTGAAATTTTTTACCCCGGTCCTTTGAGTGTGAAGTCAGTTTACCAACCAGATAATGTGAATTAATTATTTATGAGAAGTAATAAGGGACGCGTGAGTTAGGGAAGCTGTGAAGGGAAGAAGATTTTTCTGGAAAAAAACTTGGTCGGTCCAAAGAAGGAAGAGACAGTTATAAACTATAAATAATGCCAACTTGGGCACGAAGCTCAAACTCCTTTATTACTTGCATGTAGCAATGAGGTACGGAAGACAGAATTAGGGAAGGAAGCAATCGGAAAAAAAGGTTTTGTGCGTAAAACTTTTGATACTGAAACTTGCATGATGTAAGAAGTTTCAAGGTCGAGAATCATTGCGGTGAACGGATAAATTAAGATGGCAATGAATGTCACCGATGCAAAAACAGACATTATATTTTGCACACTATAAGTCTCATTGGATTCCAAAAATCAATGATGGAAACAATCACGTAAGGGAGGATCTACCTAGAATGGGCATGGACCAGGGGTAAGAGGATCATATAACTGGTAGAAGCAGTTATATGAAGACACATTCAGACAACAGGGTGCATTTAACAGTTTTTGAGGCAATCCTAAGATTAATAACGTGTGGGGATGACGTATCTTGTCTATCCAAAAGTTTAGAAGCACTGGTGTGAGGGATAATTGGAGAAGATTGAAGCTGAAGGGGGAGAGAGAGAGAGAGAGAAGGAGATAGAGAGAGAGGAGGGCCCTGAATTCGACCGACTGTAGACCAGAATCCAGAATGCTAGCTCTCCTCAATGTTGCCGATGGACAGAGTGTCTTAGAGTTGGCGGAGGGAAGGGAACGAGCAAAGGCAAGGCGCAAGAGACGTGGAGACACTTTATCTCTTTCGCCCTTTGCCCCCACTCTGCGGCTGTGCTGCGTATGCCCTATATCGGCGGTGCCGCTGCTTGACCACCGTGGCCGACTGTTCCTGCGTCCGTCTAATTCCCTTCTCCCCGTCAACACTCCGCCGCTCCTGAATCGACTTCTCCTCGGTCCGCGCGTGTCCTCCCTCTCTTCCGACCCACTCACCCTCCTTCCATAACCACCCTCCCCCTCTTCCCCCCCACCCTCTCCCGGGGGCACTCAGATGTCACCGGCAGGGTAAGGGGGCCACACGGCGGATATGTCCCGTCGTCGTCATAGCAGCGCACTTCTCGTTAAAGCGATCGCAGGTGATGATGGAGTCTGGGTGCCTGGGGTTAGTTTCCATGGGGAAAACGTGGGGGAGGGTTGTCATTTGGAGTTGTGTCATGGTTGGGAGGAAGGCTGTGAGGGAATCGATGAAGGTGACGAATGTTGGCAACTACATAAGCGTGGAGGTTATAAACTAAAGTCCGAGGTGGAAACACTGAGTATATGATATATGTATATTGATCGTAAGATGGATTTTTTAACGATACCATAATTAATTTTATCGGGTGGTTTTATCGTTTCAATATCCAACACCTCGAGCAATCGATATAAAACTCATTTATCTGAAATACAAACCAATTTAATTGGAATTCCTAGCATGTAACAAAGCAGGAAACCATAACTTAATAAGAAATGTGTCCCTAAAACAGAAAATCTTACGGTGATATTTATCTTCCAGAATTACCGGTTTCTATTTCATGCGATTTATGACCAGAGATGAATTTAATAACTTTCCTAGTCTAGTGACCGAATTCCCAACACTGCTAAGTTTTCGTTTCCTCATCGCCTTTTTCTCCCTCTTCTTTGACTCAGGGATTTCCAGTAAATTGCCCCGCGTTATGAAGAAGATTGCATTCCGAAGGGAGATTTTCTTGTGAAAAACTGGACTCACTGCAAAACGCAAACAACAGATTCAGTCAACTTTGAATAACTCTGAAGTTTACCTCGTTGCATCTCTTACGAAGAAATTCGTGCAAAGCATATGTAAATTACTTATGAGTAAATTTCCTTCATTTTACATATAAACCTATTCAAATCAGATGGCCTATTAAAATTAAATCCATTTTTTTCTTGCATGCTTGGGACCATTATCATAACCAGAAAAACAATAACTAAAATCTGTTTTAATTCTCCAGAGCCGGAGTAGTAGTTTTTAGGGGAGGCGACTGACAGCTGAGGTCATTTGCGCCATCAGGGATGGACTGGAAAGGACGAAGGGTGGAGAGAAACCCGGCGTCAGTCAGTAAGTCTGCTCATAACGAAAGGCGTCAAAGGGTCCGCAGCATAACGTCCCATCCGACGTACGCCGTACTCACTCAAAGTGCCCTCCACAAAGCACCTCAAGTAGGGATCGGGATACTACTGAAAAATATCTTCCGCGTTCGGGATTCGAACCCGGGCCCTCTGTGTCGGAAGCCAGTTCGTCAGCCAGCCCGATCCTACCGGGTTATACATCACGGTGATCTGCTGTGCCTGGTTCACTCCAGGTGTTATGGCGGAAGTGTATTCGTCCAACGCAGTTGATGACTTAAGTGGCGGCGGTTGTTCGGGGAGAATGTCCGAATGAATCTGCCCGTAATCTATCCAGTCTGTCCTCTCCAGGCAACGCACCCTCAGTGGGGGAAACAGCGTCGGGTAGCATCCCAGGCGCAAACTGGGTAGCGGTCGCTGTCCAGCGTCGGATACGCCACGAGAGCAAGCAAACTCGTGAGTCTGCTTTGCAGCGCGATGTCTAGGACATATTTAATCCTGCCGTGGTGCTGATGCTTTACCCGTGTGGTCACACGACGCGAACTCCGATGTTCCAAGTCCAAGAGAGCAACGCTTCCCCACGGGGATTTGGTGCAATTGAATGCCTTGCAGCATTCATCGCATTCAGATCCCCGAGAAAAAGCGTCGGCCGTGACCCAGAAAATGTGATGTTGAAGTCCTGTGGGGCTAGAGGTCGTTTTGCTGGAATGTAGAGCGGCCCCACAGTGAGAGGGCTGACCAAAGTATCCACTTCAACTGATTTTGCCTCGAGATGTAGCTGCGCTGGTAGGTCGATTCTGTCGCAAGTATGCGACATGGTACTCCCTTCCTGGCTCCTCCGAATACCCCAAGCGATCAAAGACAATGTTGCAAGTATGTAACATAATATCCCTTTCCTGGCTCCTCCGAATGCCCCAAGCGATCAACGACACAATGTTGCAAGTATGCAGCATGGTATTCCTTCCCTGGTTCCTCCAAAACTCCTACGTGACCAAAGACAATGTTTCAAGAGTATTCCTCCCCCGGCTCCTAAATTGGGTATAAAAGTCCTGATCGCGGGGCGAAAAGTTGGTTATCTGGCGGTGACCGGTAGAGCACGATGCTTCGGCTATGTTGCGCTTGTCGCGACAGCGTGCCCTATTTCTGACTCAACTTCGGACGAGGGCTCTGCCTAGGTTACGTTCGTCGTGACCACGTCCGCCCTGCCATACTTCCTTCCTTCCCGATGGACGAGGGCTCTGCCTAGGTTATGCGTGTCGTGACCGCGTCCGCCCTGCCATACTCCCTTCCTTCCCGACGGACGCGCGTTGGTTTACTGAGGGTCTAGCCATCCATAAGTTGCGTATACCTTTGTGATTGGTGCATTATAACTGTATGTTGTATAATAAACGATTGTTTGGGTAAGACTCGGTGTAGTTATTCTGACTTTCCCCGATACCCTTTGTGTCGCACCATTAGGAACGCCCCTTGCGACAATTCTTCTCGTAGCCAGGTCGTTAGTGAAACAAGGACCGCCGTTCCCCCTCTTGTCTACCGATCTTCTCGGAAAACTGCATAGCCTGGAACGCCAGCGGCACGTCAGGGTGACAGTTAGAGCTTGCAGCAGTTGTTGCAATAGTGCAGCAGAGGACCGTAATGCTTCCAGGATGGAAGAGAGGAATGTAGCCAGAGTTAGAGTCCGCACCTACGCAGCTGCAACCCGCCTCTCCTAGAGAAGAGTAATTTTTATTTCCTCCCCCTTATCCCTGATGACTGGAGCAGGTAACGAAAATGAAGGAAAATCAAGGCGCTTGCGCATGGTTGGACGTTGAGCCGCGTTGGTCGGTGGTTCCGGCTTCCACGTATTATGAGTGCCAAGCGTCTTCTGTTGATGCGAAAACAGGTCTGTGGCAGCGGCAATGTTCTTCTCTCCCTGAGTGGGTACTCCTTTCACCCGAAGGCTCATTCCTTCGGATGCTTTCTTCATATTATTCTGCTGGGGGTAGACCAGGTAGGCCTGGAAGAATGTCAGACGGTTTCATCCGCAGTTATAGCAACAAGTCTCCTTCCTCTCCAGGTCCAGACAATGGATGCCTTCGTGTGCACCAGCACACTTGAAGCACCGCGGGACTACCGTGCAGTTGGATAATATATGTCCGAATCAGGTGCACCGGTAACACATTTGTGGCTTCCTGGACTGCAATTTAGCCAACCTGACACGACGATTCCCAAAGTATCGTATAGCAAGCATTTCCTTTGCTTGCCATTCAGGATTTTCTTTAACATCGAAAAGAAAGAAGGTTCCCTACCGCACCAGATGCACTCTTTCCACCGAGACCCTCATGCTGTCCATGCCCTCTTCAACAGCTAGGCTGGGTATGCGGACGGAAGTCCACGTGCCTTGTAGAAGTTGGCTCGTTGAAATGTATGGCCCAAGGTCGAGATTTTTGCGATTTACTGCACCAACTCTTTTAAGGCCGCATAGCTGGCCACAGTCTTCGGCTGAAGTCTCATCGAGTTGGCTGTGTGGACCGCAGTAAAGGGCTTTTCCTTTGCCTCGGATCGGACAAGTTTAAATAAAGCTGCATGGCCCACCACATAATATATGATGATTGCCGCGGGACGCAGTTTCTTTTTTTAGTTTTGTCGGGGAGCCAGATGTTGCAGTTGAAGTCTCAGGCGCCATCGCCACGGGAGCAAAAGAGATGTCCATGTCCGGATTCTTGACAAGTGGTGGAGATTTATTACTTGTGCAAACCGGGTGCTTGTTAGCTGCTTCCTCGACGGAAAGAAATGGTGCACTACGCTTCCCGGCCCCTTTGGGATCCTTGATGTGTCGCCAACCGTCTTCAAATTTGCAGAAATGGCTGGAAGACCCTCCGGAGGCGAGGTAACGTCCATATTTACGACACCATCACAATAAACGGAGTGCGAAAACGTATTTTCCGGCAATTGGTTGAACAGAATACTTCTAATGTCCGCTGGTAGCGGCACGATGTTCAAATTGGGCGCCGTAGGCGTCACGCTAGTTTGTCCCTCGATTATACAAGTTCGTCCGCAGCAAAGTCCAGTAAAATAGTGAAGGAGAAAAGTGGACGTCAAAATCACTGTACAAGATAGATAGGTAGTACAAGGCCGTATGCTGCTAGATGTAAACTCCGGTCTATTCGACTTGGAACAATCAATGTAGTATAGTATTTAGGGGAGGTGACCGTCAGCCGATTTCATTTTCGCCATTAGGGATGGGCAGGAAAGTATGAAGGGTGGAGAGAAACCCGGCATCGGCATTAGCCTACTCTTTACGAAAGGCGCCAAGGGGTCCGCAGCTCAACGTCCCATCCGACGGACGGCTCACCCAAAGTGCCCTCCAAAAAGCACACTACGTAGGGATCGAAGAAGAGCCGTCGCAGAGAGTCATCTGTGGTATCCTACCATTTCGGAGCAGGAGCTCCAAAACGGTGGAGACGGTGGCTCCAGTGATTCGCAGGTAGATGCGCCCCAGGTGCGTCTACAATCAGCTGATGGTGATGATAAGGCACCGAGCTGAAGCGCCGAGTGGCCGTGAAGCGGTATGGTAGTACGAGAGATGCGTTGACGGAAAGAAGGCTAAATTACAAGAGAGAGAGAGAGGCCGTGAAGCGGCAGGCGGCTATCACACAGAGGAAGTAAACATAGGTTTTAACGAAACAAGGTAAAATTAAAATGCCATGATGCGGTTTCACTTTGGGAGAAAACATACAATAAGAGAAACCGGAAATATTCATAGAGGAATGATATCTTTAGGCAGTGTACATGCTTTTTTGCGAGAAGGCGCGTAATCCCAAATATTGCGGAGCAGAGGGTTACATGTATGGGCAAGCCGCAATCTGAATGACGTCACTGACGGATTAATTTCACGATGGAGGGGAGGTTGTGGTCTGCCCATCCGAATATTGCCCATCCGAGTCAGTTTACTGAAGCGTAACATGCCCCGGATGGTTTTTTTTTTTGGAAAATTATCAATTTAGTCCAGAGTGACTTGCAGGCGTTAAAAACTTGACAGCCCTCAAGCAGCTACGGGCAAAATATCACCGTTTAGAGGAGCATTTCTTTTCCAATCTTTTCTTCGACCAGTGTTTCTCCCTAAACTTAGAATCCCTACCCGATTAAGTCACCAATATAGAGGTGAGAACTCGAGAACCCGCATACATACTAGCTTTCCGGGGTTTTGGGATTCCCACTCCTAACTGCCATTGTTAAGAGTGTATTCCCAGTATTCCCTGGCGCCTCCCCTCCCCAGACTCAATGTTTATTCTGTCTGAGACCTTGCAGTTTTATCTGAAGAAGGCTGAAAGCTCGAACTTTCTAAAATGTGATTGTCCTTCTACGTTTTACCTATTTTAATTTTGTACTCTATTGTGTGGTCTAAATGTTATATTGTTCTAGTGAGTGCTTCCATGTCTCAGGTTGTTCAGGTGCGAGTAGTAGACGTAGAGCTCAGTGTCAATTTTAGGAAGGTCAATGTTAGGAAGATGTATAGGCAGGGTTATCCGTTATCACCACGATGAGAATTAAAAAAAATAAAACGAATGTTATACGGTTTTCTGGAAAGAGAAAGTCTCAGTAAAATTTTAAAATAGGATGACAAAGCTTATATCATGGGGAACAGTTTACGTGTTTTGGAGCGAAAAAGTCAAAGTAATTAGCATAAAAGAAGAAGAATTACGTAAGCCAAGTAAGCTTAGAAAGGAAAGGAATGGATTGCGAGGACGTTTGTAAAGGATGTTAAGAGAAGGCTCGATAGTTTTGATAGGGAGCGTAGTTATGAACAATGAGGAAACATGGTAATTGAAGCAGAATCAGAGATGTTAATTGGAGGTTTTTGAAATGTGGTTGGGGGGGGAGAAAGGGCGGAGGTGAAATGAACCGAAAAGGAAGTAAATGAAGAAGTGATAGGAATGCCTGGGGAAAGAAGGAACTCCTCAATTTCCAAGAGAAATATGGTTTAGCCATCGAAAATTTGAAATACGTGTGGTAGCCATTTGTATGTATTTCTCTTTTTCTGTTGTCTAGCGACGTCTTACGCGTTCGTTTAAAATATACACACGAACGCATATACATATAATTATAAGGTAATCTACCGGTTAAGGTAGGTTTTTAGATGAACGTAATTACTAATGGAATAATTTGTGGCCCCAAGAAAACACAACATCCTACTCTTCATCCGGTCCCTCTTCAGCTTTGAGTACTTTCTCCCTCCCTTCATCACGTCCAACATCTCTATCCTGTTCCTTCCTTTCCTCGTTTGCCTGAAATTCTCCCCTCAATTACAGTCTTGAACATCCCGCTAACAGTCAAAACCCCCTTCAGCCACTTTTTCTGCCTCCATAGTATTGCTCCAAACAAACCCCTCTCTTCGCCCACCATACCAAGCACTTCCTCGTTTGTTTTCTTCTCAGTCCATTTCACCTTCTCCATTCTTCTCCACACCAACATTTCAAAAGCCTCCAGTCTACGCCTATCCTCCTGCTTCAATGACCACGTTTCCGCGCCGTACATAGCTACGCTCCATATCAACTTTTTTACGAGTCTTTTCTTAACATCCCTACTCATCGTCTCCGCCATCAACTCCCTCCTCCTTGTGAAAGCCTCTTTGCCTAGCGCAATTCTTCTAATTACGTCCTTACTACTTTGACCGTGTTGGTCCAAAATACTACCGAGATACGTAAACTGTTTTATCTGCTCTAGTTTTTGCCCTCCTATTTTAAACTTAAGCTTAGCCTTTTTCTTCCTGGAAAATCGCATAACCTTTGATTTATTAATATTGATTTTCATCCCATACCTTTCGCACTGAATTGTCAATTCACTAAGCAATGCTTGCAGCCCCTTGGCTGACTGACAAACTAAAGCTTGGTCATCAGCAAACCTAACTGATTTTACAAATTCCCAGCCCACCTTCATTCCTACCTCCAGTTCTTCCCATTCCTCTTTAATCATTTCCTCTATATACAGGTTGAACAGCAACGGTGATAATGGGCAACCCTGCCTTACACCCCTTCCTAACACTCCCCAAACGGACTCCCCGTTTCCCACTCGTACCTGAGAAGTCTGAGGTATGTACAGGTTGCGGATTAGCCTCCTTTCCCTCCAATCTATTCCTATTTTCTGCAGAATACTCATTAGTTTTTTTTCCAAATTCACTCTATCAAACGGTTTTTCGAAATCTACGAAACAGGCTCATGCCTCCTAGTCGTGTTCTATATTCCTCTCGATTAATAATCTCATTAGTGAAATGGCATCACGCGTACCTCTCCCCTTTCTAAACCCAAACTGATCATCCCCTAAGTAGTCATTTGCCCTACTCTCTATCCTTTTGTATATGATCTTAAAAACAACTTTAGCTGCCTGGGATATCAAACTTATTGTCCTATAGTCCTCACATGATGAAGCCTTTACCTATTTAGGAATAGGAACTAAAACTGATCTCACAAAGCCTTACGGCCAGATACCTTCCTCATAAATACTACGAATCAGCCCATATAGCCTCTTCCTCCCACATTTTCCATAGCATTTTAAAAGTTCCGCGGGAATGTTATCCACCCCCACGGCCCGGCCTTATTTAGTTTCATCTCCCTTAATGCCCTTTCTCTCTCATCATGGAGTATTCCTGGACCTAAGCAATCTTCCTCTACGTCATGTTCCTTTTCTATGTCAAACGTTGTTGGTCTAAGCTCTTTACTATACAGTTCTTCTTTATATTCCTTCCATTTCTCTTGGATCTTCCCTGCGTCAAGTATTACCTTACCCGCCTTATCTCTAACTGCCATCGTTGGTCTCCCTTTCTTACTTCCCGAAAAAGATTTAAGTTTGCTGTACAGCGCACAGATTTCACCCTTCCTCTGCAGACTTTCCATATCCTCGCGCTGGGTCTTCCACCATGCTTCTTTTGCTTTATTTGTTGCCGGCCTCAATTTATTGTTTAATTCTTTATACTTCTTTTTGCGTAATTCTGTATTTACATTCTTCCATTTTCGCCGCTCATCCATCTTTGTAATCTTCTCATTGGTTATCCATGGTTTCCTAGTCCTTTTAGCGTTAACGGTTCCAATAGTGACTTTTGCGGCTTTAGACAACCCTTTTTTGATACTTTCCCATTTTTCTTCGATATTACTTGGCTCTTTACCATCCTCCATGAAATCCTCTACCGCCTGTTTGTATTCATTCCTTTTCAAACCATTTATTGCTTCTACGTCCCATTTTCTAACCTTCTGCCCTTGCCTTATCTTTTTGAAACGGACGCTACATTTCATAACAACTAAATTGTGGTCAGAGTCCGCATCCGCTCCCGGGAAGCTGTGGGAATTTATCACACTGTTCCTAAACATGTGTCTAACCAGAATATAATCTAGCTGATACGTTTTTGAGTCACCTGGCATTTTCCATGTATACCTGCTGTGGTGTCTAAACCACAGTTGGTGATAACTAAGCCCTGTCTCCTGCAAAACTCTACTGCTTTCTCCCCACGGTCATTCCTCGTGCCTAATCCGTAGTCCCCGACCTCGTCACCATCTCTTCCTTCGCCTACCGTTGCATTTCAATCCCCCATCGTTATCAAATGTTTCCCTGCAGGAACACACGCGGTTATGTGCTCTAGCTGATGGTATATCCTATCGACCTCTTCTTCCTTATGGTTGCTCGGTGGCATGTATACCAGAATAATAACTAAGTTCGTTGGTTCTGCTTTTATCTCCTCTAGTAGTATTCTATCCGTTACCTGCTCTATGTTGACTACGCTTCTTCCTACCTCTTCATTTAATACTATGGCAACCCCTCGTTGTCTCTGGTCCCAGCCGATGTATATTATTCTATACCGATCACTCCAGTAATCCCCGCTATCCTTCCATTTCACCTCGCATAGACCTAAAATATCAATATTTCCACTTTCCATCTCTCTTTTAACAAACTCCAATTTCCCTGTCCTCATCATTGTCCTAACATTCCACGTTACTATTCTATCTAATTTGGTCTTCTTCCTCTGCGTCTTCTGTCCTGCTGCTGCTGGTTTTCTATTGCAAGGGTTTCGTGGGGTGACGACCGCGGAAGCCTTGCCCACCGCCCTGCCGGGCACGATACACGGCCGATTGGGTCGAGCCCCGTAGCTGCCAGGACTCAAAATATCTCTACAGTCCATCATTTAAATCATGGGATGGATTATTCAGGTGGTTTCCCGTTGCCTTCCTCAATAGTGTTTTTAACGTGACACCATCACTTACTGGCCGCCCCACTGGGTTCAGACGCCATTGCAGCCGCCTCGCTAAGGAACAGACGCTGCGTGGACTACCTTTCGTCTGGCTCCTAACCTTCGACCTGTCTGGCATGGGTGACCCTACCAGGAGCAATAATTATTGCTCCCGCCAGCACAGTCCTAGGGGTCATCGGAACGCACAAGCCCTTCCACCACGTCAAGGTTGTATTCCGAGGAGGGATATATATGTGTGTATATATATATACACACATATATATGTGTATATATATATATATATATGTGTATATATATATGTGTATATATATATATATATATATATATATATATATATATATATATATATATATATATATATATACACGCACACATTCAAATACGAAATCCCGCCAAACGGCGAACAAATACTCATTCACATTGAAATAAATAGGAAAAGGGATGGGAACACATGTGAAGGACGAACACAGTAGAGGTGATAAAGGCAGAGTCAGGCAAATAACAAGTGTAAAATATACTGAAACATAAACACTCAAACATGTGTGTACGTAAAATGCCCGGCATCTGCCCAGCCCAGCTGTGAGAGGAATTAAATCATATTTTAGGCCCTTTTGAGAACTTGGGCAGTTTCTTTGCCACGATATTGTAGAAAGTAGTTTGGGCAAATGTAGTTTGCTACGGGTGATTTTGAATCCATCTTTTCTTCTTTCTTTTGATTTCTCCTAGCAATCCCCTCTCTTTCCCTTTCACCATGCTGAGAATCTCCTCTTTTGATGTTCATTCTATTCACTTCACCTCTTCTATATTTCTCCACACCCACATTTCGAAAGCCTACAATCCAACTCCGTCATCCTAATTCAATGGTCATGCAGGTCACCTGTAGTTCCGTACTGTTTTACGTGCTGAATTGTTGTATTCTTACCTGCTGGTGATTTATCAATTTAATGCATTAATTATGGATAGGTAAATATTTTTAGTAGGTGGTAGTAGTTAAAACTGATTTGACTTGCAAAAGTGTTTAATATTATGTTAATTGCAATTATTCTGTCAATTCACAAATAATCCAACGTGCAATGTAAATTTTGGTTTATCAAAGCGTGCATGAAAGCCATTTAATTTATTTGCATTGGGACATATTTTCCCTCACATTTTTCAAATTATTCTTAAATTACTTCCTATGATGTCAAGGAAAAATATTCTTCCTAAAAATGATTATTGTTCTTTCAAAATAGCCCATTGTTTTATCCAAAGAAGAACAATAGGCTTGGTAGCTCAATCGAACGGAGAACTGGAAATTTTACTTATGAAACGTTCATAATATATAACTTATCGAAGTATTTTTTGCCACATAAAATAGAAAGGTATTCTGCGGATTTTTAAGGTTCTCAAGAAAGAGACAAATGCCTGATATTGAGTGAGAAAAAAATATATTTTTTAACTTCTCCAATGTTCGTTACAGCTATTGTGTGGCAAAAGAGGCAAAATGAGTTAGCAATTACCAAAGGGGCTAATAGAGGGCTACTAATTTGTCAGTGCTAAGAGAAAAGGCGTTTAGCACTTGACGAAAAAGACTGTTGGACCTTGAGCGACATGAAGACTTTTAATGAAGGGAAAGTAAGAGATGAAGGGGTGAGACTTGGAGGGGAGACGAAATGCAGTGGCTGAAAGGGAAATTAGGCGGAGAAGACGAGGGCGGAGAAGGGAGCTTTGAGAAAACGGGAGGGAGAAATGCGTGAAATATTTTTGCTTTCTGAATGTCAATTAGTCGACTTCACCTTTGGGTTGTCAAGGGAATATAAAATGAAGATGGACGAGGACACGTATTAATAGCTGGGTCACGGTTTTTATAGCTGATATGCTCATGTCCCTAAAGAGTCTTTCAAATTTGTGAATTATTTACGGTTTTTACTTTATTGGTCGTTTGAGGAAAGCATAAGTATTGCATGGATCAGTTTTTCTTATCCTTAAGAAGAATACATCAAATTCCGTTGGGTTACATGAGATTTTGGAAACTTTTTATTAATTTCTCTTTCTAATGTTCTAATTTGTAAAAATATCCCTAGGAAACGTGTTGACTGAAAAAAATGGAAATGATAAATTTTTGAAATATCCTTGTGTACAAGTTTGTCCATATTAAATGAGTTTGTAATTTTCCGTGGACTTTATTTCAAAGTGCAACTCGTTTCACTGACTTGCGGTATCATCAGCGGCAATTTTAGCTCACATGCAGCAATTTTACACATACCCTCAGGACAACCTTAAGTAAAATATGTAAAAACAGTTCCACGAAGTGAAGCCTAAAAGTGTAAAGTATATCCTTGTCTATCTTTAGAAGTCTTGCGTTGCCCTCTGCGGTGAAGTAATTTTCCGTAATATTAAATGTGTTCTGGTATAAAGTGATTGTGTACTAGATATTTCATTTGTTTGTTGGATTTATCTCAAAATCTAGAGTCGTAATATTTTACGCCCCATGAAGTTTCTGGTATTTAATAACTGCATTTGATTATACATAAGTCAGTCCTCGTTTTTCTTTTCTCTCAGGAAGGTGGCTATGCCGCCGAAAATTCTAATTGTTGTGCGTTTCTCTTTGTGTGCCCTGCATTTCTTTTTTGATTTTTTTCGCGTGTTCTTACACCTATGTTTTTCAACTCTGCAACACCCACCTGGGAATATGCAAATAACAAAGGCAGACTACAATTTTTGGTGGCCATACCACCATCGTCGACGATGCCCTTTTATGCCCGGTAATGGTCGTCAATCCGCAGTAAAACTCAAATAAACGTTTCCGATTCACATTAGTTTAAAATAAATTAATTTTTCGTCTGCTGGAAGATAAATATTTTATTTCAGATGATTTTAATGTTTGCTATGTATCCTACTCGACATTGGTCATATACAATCTACGATGATTATCTAATTGATCCATTCGTCTGGATTTTAGCTCAGGAAGAACGCTTGATGGAAAATTTGTTTACGATAAGTCTTAAACATACTTAATAGAATTCTAATGGAAGCCGTAAAAGTAAATGAATTAATTACCTTAACAGTGGTCCAAAGTGATAATAAACGGGCATAGTGGATGTAAAACTCTTACAATTATATCCGTCGCATTAAATTGTTAATTACCTACCTTTTCAGGAAATGTTAAAACAATTATGGTGGTGGTTTAAAATTTAGCTTATGTACTCATCCGTTGTTTAATTCAGACAGTATTTCTGTGCAAAAATTAATGTCCCTGATTTTGTGCTCTATTAGTGGAAAAGACATGATTGAAGGTACTTATTACTGTAATAATAGATTATAACCGTCTGTAAATCATTCTTGATCGGGAATACTACTGGATAGCTAATAACTAACAGCTAATAATCACCATTACTGATGAAGGATCTCAGGCTTTCCCGGCGAATAGTATTCAGGAATTTTTCTCGGGTTTCCAACCGGGTCAGGTTTCGGAGTACCGACGTTTCGATGGCTGACTCTGCCATCGTCTTCAGGGTTGAAGTGCAGAGCATGTTTTTCAGTTTCAGTTTTAAAGGTTTTTATTTCCGTCTCGCAAAGTACAGATTGTAAGGAGAGTATAAACAATATATAAACATAACAATAACAACACGGAAACCCCGTTATAGGATAATGATCCTCTTCGGGGTGGAAAAGAAATAAATAAGGACAGGCTACAAAGAGGGTAGCGTTTGCGGAAAAACCTTTCTTTTCTTTTCTACGGGAGCGGTATCGGCCCGGCATTCGCCCAAGGGCGGAGGGAAACCCGCAAAACCTCCGCCAGACCACCGGAGAAGAGAGAGCGAAGACAGACGGTATAAGAACAACAGAAACAAAACATTAATAGAATATAGATAGACTAACAAAATTTGAAACATAATACTGTTTTTGTTACACTGGAAGGTTCACTGGGATCTCACTTTTAGGATCACTTCATTTGACTAGTTTTTCGGATCACTTCACTTCACTTTTCGGATCACTTCTTTGATCTACGGCGAGGGGGGGGAAATAGTGGAAGGTCCGGGTCCGGAAGCAGACATGTGGGTGTTGGTAGCTCCGTTCTGACGCGGTATGTGGGCAAGTTGATGTCCGGATAATAGCTGGGGAAGGTGGAGTGGATGATCCGTGCCGGTGTCTGTAGCTTAATCACTGGCCTGCGACGTAGCAGGCCTCCCATGCTGCCCATGATGGTCGTGAGCAGCTCCACGTTGTAATCCGCGAGTCGGGCCGCGGCTCTGCATCGGGCGCGGCACAACCTGTGGAGTATGGGTTCAACATCAGCACGGTCATATATGTATTCGCTGGGGGTGTCGTGCGGGAGTGCAGAGCATGGAAATTGCCGGGTATTTATACATGTTGCGTGGGTCAGGTGTGGCCTGATTGGTCGGATGAGTTTCTTCGGCCCGCTCCGGTCAATCGGCCTTGTTCCCGTGTGTTTCTCATCTTTTTTAGTATCGGCTTCCAAATATTACTTATCTGGAAGCCGGTGTCTCGGTTTAAGTTGTTTTTCTCCAGTCGGATCTCTATTCCTTCTTTTACCACGCGGTCCCAATAACCGTTGGCATGACATAGCCTCTTTGTGGCTTCAAAGTCGATTCTATGGTCATGGGTGATACTGTGTTCGGCGACTGCCGACTTTTCCGGGTAGTGGAGTCGTATGCATCTCTGGTGTTCTTTTAGGCGTTTTTCAATTGTGCGGCCCGTCTCCCCGATGTAAACTTTGCCGCACTCGCAGGGAATTCGGTAGACTCCCGATGACTTCATTCCGCGTTTGTCTTTGGCCGTGACAAGGAAAGATTTTAGCTTCCCTTGTGGTTTGTGAATCGTTTCCACCTTGTGTTTTTTCAGTATTCTTGATATCTTGTGTGATACTGAAGATGTGAACGGGATGCATGCTCTGGCGATTGGCTTTTCTTCCTCCTCTCTCCTACCCTTAGGTCCCGCGAAGGCCCTTTTAAGGGCCAAATCGATTTCCCGAGGCTTGTAATTATTTTGCCGGAAGGTCTTCCTCAGATGTTGTAGTTCCGCTTCAAGGTTTTCTTTGTCGGAGACTGCACTTGCCCGGTGTATGAGTGTGGATAGAACCCCCCTTTTTTGTGCCGGATGGTGATGACTGCTACCGTTGAGATACAGGTCGGTGTGGGTTGGCTTCCTGTATACTTTGTGACCCAGGCTGCCGTCCTCCCTTCTTTCAATGAGAATATCGAGGAATGGTAGCTGTCTGTTTTCTTCCATTTCCATGGTGAACTGGATACTAGGATGTATGCCGTTCATGTGGTCGAGGAACTCGTGGAGGGTCTCCGGTCCATGTGGCCAAACGACGAAGGTGTCGTCCACGTATCGAAAAAAGTGTTTCGGTCGTAATGGAGCGGTTCTTAGTGCTCTCTCCTCAAAGTCCTCCATGTAAAAGTTGGCGATGGCTGGGGAGAGAGGAGAACCCATGGGGACCCCCTCCACCTGCTCGTAGAATTTCCCATTGTAGAGGAAGTACGTCGAGGTGAGGACATGGCGGAAGAGTTCGACAGTCTGCTGATCAAATTGTGCTTGAAGGAGTAGCAAGGTGTCCTTGACCGGTACTTTGGTAAATAGTGACACAACGTCGAAGCTCACTAAGATGTCTCGGTCTTCTAGGTGAATATTCTTCAGCGTCTGCACGAATTCAGCGGAGCGGGGAACTCCAGCCATCGAAACGTCGGTACTCCGAAACCTGACCCGGTTGGAAACCCGAGAAAAATTCCTGAATACCATTACTGATGTTTTTGCCGGAAGAGAAAGCAGATCTCATTCACAATAAAGAATTTGATGGGATTTTTATGGATGCATACCTTTACAAGTTTTTTATTACTCGTTAAGGCTTACTCGTATTCAAGTATTTGAAATATCTTAATTCAGTCATTTAATTCATTCATTCTGAAAACATATGACAATTTTTTTGATTCTACCACTTGCTAATCCCCTATAATAAAGGGGATTGATGATTGTGTAATCTTTCTGCTAAACATATAGTTGCAATCGTTTATTCCTTTATTTCGGAGTGTGAAAACAAAATCGGTAAATGTTTGGAATTTGTGGCCAGTAATTATTCTTACTTGCAATGCCTTCGAGTGTATTCAACTCATTTTTCGGATGCCAGATCTTTCATGTGTGCCGCAGGGGAAAACTACTCAGGCCTAATGCGTGAATATATTACCCTAGCACGAGAAAATCCTTGCCCTCAACTATCCATGCCAATATCCGTCTAGATAATTGACGCTTAATTAACAATATTAGTTGAATAGTTCAATCAATAATATTTATTAATAGATTTATAACCTTGACGATGGGCACATAAATTCTTACCACATTATCCATATTCATGTAATGACTCAGAAATATATGGAGCAAATTCGCTTTTAACCTATATTAAATATATCCAGCCGTTTTAACACACTCAAAATGTTTTAGATAATTGACCTCGAAGTGTATCTAAAATTAAAACAACTCATAAACTCTCGATGAAATCCAAAATTGGTTATACTATCAAAATAGTTTAGTTGACTCAAATGTATTTATTTGGTGAATTGTCATCAAAATATTTTCATTCTCTTAATTGGAAATCTATATTATTGTTTTCTGTCATATTCATATTCGTGGCGGTCGGTGTGATTTGAAGAGTCCCTGCAGCGATGCCTTAAAACGTGTGGCTTTGACCGCTTATAATCCCGATAATTTTTTTTTATAAAAAGATGAAAGTTTAAAAATATTCTCACTTTCATTGCAAATCAAAAACGTCAGCGAGTGCCCTATTTATGAAATATTTATCGGAGTGACAATGTATTGGAAGAAATTGCACACTATCGGAGGTGATCGAAGACATTACGACTTAATCGATATTCATTTATGAATATAGTATAAGAAATTCAGCATGGTAAATGTCATCTATCTGCTAGAGGCCCCTGCCTAATACAGATAAAAAATATGTGGCTATTGTTGAAAGAGAATATAACAATGCATATATTCCATTGGAATGTATAATTACCGTTCTTCCCAGGTATTATCCATTATTACTTTCACATCAGAGAAGCGTCATTTGGTAAGAAAATGAATTTTTCATCACGGTGTTTAACATTACTAAGTATATATATGTATATATATATAAATATAAATATAAATATAAATATAAATATAAATATAAATATAAATATAAATATAAATATATATATATATATATATATATATATATATATATATATATATATATATATATATATATATATATATATATATATATATATATATATATATGCTTTCGTAGACGTAACACGGAAGTGCCGAATAGTACAATACACAGTAACACACAATATAGAAACACAAAAAAAGAAGAACACTCACACGTTATTTCTTGATATTTCGACGGAAACACTCCGTCTTCATCTGAAGATATAGTAGTAATGACTGCTGGAATTGTAGAGGTGAGGGGTGCGAGAGAAAGGGAAGGGGGCCAGGGGAAGGGGAGAACGGGAGTTGGAGGAGGGGCGAGAGGAATAGTTGTGGAGAGGAAAGGGAGAGGAGAGGCTAGAGGGGAGCGGAGATAGGCAAGGAGGGAGAGGGAGGAGGTGGAATTGACACAACATCGGAAAATAGAACAACATGCTCACCGCAACTATTGCAACATACGAGACCCAGGTTATATATATATATATATATATATATATATATGTATATATATATATATATATATATATATAATTTATATTAGTAATCTAACAGTTGAGGTAGATTTCGGATGGACAAAGGTTAAACAAAGTTACAACGATAATTCCCTGGCTCTTCCAAGCAACAAAACCTGACCTCCAACACACCAGCTCTCTAGCCCTACAATTAGTCCATTTTCCATTCTGCATACTTCTTTAATCCCTTCTTTACTACCATACAGCATCCCACTTCTATTCCTACTCCTTCTTTGCTAATCACGTCAAGCGAATCGCTAATCAAAATGCTCTGTAAAACGCCATTTTTCCTGTCTCCTTATGATTCACCCCAAAAATACTCTCCCCCCCTTACCTACCAGCACTTCATTGTTTGATTTCATTTCTACCCACTTCATCTTCTCTATCATTCTTCACACCCACATTTTAATAGCCTTCAATCTATGCCTATTGCCCTGATTTAATGACCATGTTTCCGTGCCGTGAAAAAGTACGCTCCATGTCAAAGTTTTGACGAGCCTTTTCTTAATATCCTTACTAAATGTGCCTCTCATAAATTCCCTCCTCCTTGTGAAAGCTCCATTGCCTAATAAAATGCTTCTTTTTACGTACCTACTACTTTATCGATTTTAGTCCAGAACACTTCCAAGATACGTAAACTAATCTACCTGCTTCAATTTTTGCCTTTATATTTAATTTTTAGCTTAGCCTTCCTCATCCTGGAAAATATAATAACCTATGTTTTATTTATTTTGATTCTCATCCCATATCTATCGCACTGAGTTTCCCATGTACTCAGCCATTCCTTGGCTGACTGATGAACTAGAGCTTGGTCATCAGCAAACCTAACTGATTTTATGAATTCTCCGCCAACTTTAATTCCTTTCTCCAGTTCATCCCTTGCCCTTTAATTATTTTCTGCACATACACGTTGAACAGTATAGGCGATAATTGACAACCATGGTTTAATGCTCTTCTTAACACTGCCCATCCGGAGACTTGCACAAATTGCGGATTAACTTTTTGTCCCTCCAGTCAACTCATATTATCTGCAATACATTCCTTAGATTATCCTATTTCACTAAATCAAACGTCTTTTCGAAAGATACAAAACACGTCAATACATGTACAGGTATGTCCTGATTGTATTCTACTTCTTGTCTGTTGGTGATTTTATTACAGCGGGCATCACGCGTGGTTCTCCCCTTCCTTAACCCGAACTGATCATATCCTAAGCATTTATTTACTCAGCTCTCCATCCTCTTTTTGATGATCCTGAGAACAACTCTAGCTGTCCACAGAATCAAATATATTGCTCTGCAATCCTCAAATAATGTTGACTTGATCCTTTTTGGCAGAAAAAATAACACTGATGAAACGAGGTCTACCGGCCAAATCCTTCATTAATGCTACTAATTGGTCCTTAAAAACTCTACCTAACAACCTACAGGGTTCGTCCGGAAAATATACCGTCCGTCCGTGACATTTTCACTCAAAGGACCGCCTCTCTGTGGTTATGCGCCTTTGCAGCCACCTCTCCGAGGAACAGACGCTTCGCGAATTACCCTGCGCCTAGCTCTTACCCTTAAACCTTTCTCCATTGGTCGACTTTACCAATATCATATATTATTGCTCCCGCCAACTCAACTCTAAGGCTCATCACAACTCGCAAACCCTGCAACCACGGCAACGTTTTATTTCATGGGGAGGGTCTCTATATATTACATGAAGAAATAGGAGTGCGAAGTGATTAATATAGAATTTTTTACTGCTATTTTATACATTTCATGTCAGGTTTTTTTTGTCATCGGATTTCCTAAATAATGATCATAGTAGTTTATCTCAGAAATTGATATTTTCAACCTGATAAAACATAAAAGAAAAATTAATATTATCCACTAGTGGAGTAGAAGTTATCTTCCCTATTGCTTTTGCTGCTATTGGAATACACAATATAGTTATAAAAATTTATCTTTGGCATTTAAAGCGTGGAATAGAATTTAACTTGGATAATTCTGTGATGAAATTATTTAATTTTCAACCGTCATGTGACCTGTTCACGTGATGTCTAATGCGTCCATGGCCGAGTATCCGTTTTACTGGGTCTTGTGTCTGGAGTGCTTCCTTTGTGATTCATTTTCTTTCTTGACGAATCGATTAATTAAAACGGGTAATTTCGCCACAATTTAAAAGCATTCCACTTTGTTCCCAAGGCTATAAATAACAAGTTCTGCGAATTAATAATCCTCAGTAATCCAATTGTAGTTAATTGGAATTTATGTTTTACCATTGTGGGAAATGCGATTCGAATATTGAAATGAACAGTGGGCAATTAAGCTGGATGATTCTCGCCTCATGCAATGTAAATTAATTCCCATCATGCTTCTCTTACTGTGCATAGTGAACTGGAGGTCAAAAACTAATAACAGAAATCTCCTGTTAGAAATCGAACGAGCGTCTGCCTTTCCTGGTTCCAAATTAACTGCATGTAATCTGAGGTAAGGGGCGGACTTCAAATAGACAGACTACTTTTATTTAAACAATTCATTTTCAACTAAACCATTTCCTTACGTAATTGGTAGTTGTAAGACGTGAATGCGGTTAATTTTAAGTTCATACAATAAGGTACTTTAATACTGCCGTCCTTTACACTCTTTGTGTGATTTTTCATGCGAATATTTACCAAATTAGTTAGTTTTATTTTAGCATTAATTGTCTAAAGCATATCACAGTGTTAATCATTTATATCGTAACCGCAGATCGCTTTTATAAATTGACTTAATTTGTTTGTTTTTGTATTTTAATTTTTATATTTGCTTCTCGGAAGTTGAAAATATTCACATACAGGTATTTATGTAGGTATTTATTTTGAAAATCTGTCATTGTTGGGAAAATAATCGGACTTAATCTTTTTCATCGTTTCAATTCAGCCAATAGGCATATGAAGTCACTCCTCTTCCAAACATTTGGGCAATGGTAATTTTTTCGAAATTGAAGAACTGAATTGGACTTATGGATCACAAGAAATACGCGCATACTAAGGTTTATCGGCCCTACGATAATATTATGTCGCAGACTAGCTATGAAGGCCTCCGTAAGATCGCGTACTTTTCATTTGGGAAACTAAAAACTAATATTTTTACCATGTCGTTGTTTGGAATTCTCGATCAAAAAACCCTCCTTATTTGATGGACTGAAAATTTAAAAAAAGCGATGAGTGCTCCACCTAAAATTACAATGTTTATATCAAAAGAATCGGGAATATTCTCGGGAAAGCAGATTTATTTCAGCTATTGCTACATGCCTCAAAATTCTTCAAAGTATATTTCATGAGCGTCGACAGACTTTTGCCAGCTGCTTTCCCGCGACTCGAAGGCTCCCTGGTAGGCAGATGGCTCTTAATGGTGGGCGTGCAAGATTCTTTGACGCCACTTAGGATCCCATGTTAGTGTACTTTGATGGAGGATTTAACTTTTGGGAATAGTAAATAGCCTGCTGGTGGCAATTCGGGACTGTCAAGGGGTTTGGGAATCGTCGCGAATCCGTTGAAGAGGGTCTTCTCAAGTAGACACTCGACTTTGCTCTTTTTGGTCGTCCATCAAGACTTTAGGGATGAGTTTAGCGCAGGTCTTTCGCATCGCCAAATTTTCAGTGATAATGGTGTGTGCACTGGCTTCTGATCAATGCCAATATACGATCTGAAATCATGTACACAGTTAACCGAGAGTCTGAATTCAGCACTTCACGCAATAGACGTCAGGAAAAATTGCTACCGATACTTCTTGTGTAAAACATATCTGCAAAAAAGTCACACAAAAGAAAAGAAAGAGCGCGGGTTATGAAATTGGTTTTTGTGTATGGGGGGTGGGGTTGTAGTTTTTGGGGAAGGTTGGAAGGAAGTTGAAAACCCTGGAGTAATTTGTCTCATGCAAAATGAGAAAGCACGATCGTGACAGAACCTCCTGTTTTTTCAGTCCTCGAGTAACTGCCGACGTTAACATCAAAATCCACCTCCGTGTGCCTGTCGCACCCCCGCTGGTCAATATGCATGCGCGACCCCCCTCCTCCCCCCGCTAGCCATTCTCGCTGTTGCCACGCTCCTCTCTCTCGTCCCGCCTGCCAAGCAACGCAGATGCACGCGGGGGGAGGGGGTGGGTGGCGTTCGATCCGGGAATGACGAAGGGGGGGGAGTTGGGCGTTTGAGAAGGAGGGATGATGAACCCGTGACAATGACTGATTATCGAGGAGGTCGTTGCGGGTCCATTAGCGCGACGGGACGCGTATTCCTGGGAAATGGGAGGGAGAGAAGGCTTAGCAGTTGGGTGGGATCATTGTTGGGAGGGGGAGGGAAGGAAGGAAGGGAAGCATTAGGCACTTCGTCCCCTCGTCAAAATCGACCCTAGACATTTTTATTCAATCACGCCCTGTCAATCACCCGGTGGCTCCACGCGCCGAGGACTTTATGCTCCCAATGATATTGTGTCCAGTCGATTGGCGCTCGGAATGTTTAATCAAAAGGCTTGAGGTATCTCTTTTGCGTGTTTCGCATCTCTCATAATTGCATTCTGTCCACCCTTCACATATATATTTGGCTCTCATTTTAATCCTTACCGGTTCTCCTTTTTATGTCTACCTTCGCATTAGTCCCTGTCGAGGTCCCTCATCTCTCCGGGTCTCCAGGCTATATCGCTGACGTTTACTTTCCCCTAAACACGGTTCACAAGCTTAGTTTTACGTGAAAATGAGTTCTTGCTGGCATCATTTTGAATTTGTATTTATCTAGCACTTACTCTTATCTGGTCGGGGTGTTTTATTATTGATTTACTTTAAAATAATTTACAAAAATGTCCTAGTTTAATTTTCTTGTAAATGCGGGTAGTTCAGGCCAGTTTTTTTCTTGTAGACAAACTCATACATGAGAGATCTAACTATGCCAAAGAGCTGGTCATTTTGTTTAGCAATTTAATATTATCTCATGTAAGTGTTGGCGAAAACCTCTTATTTTATCATTATTGTCCTCGGTAATTTTATTGTTACGGTAGGTTTTGAATGGCCACAAGCTACCTACATACACAGCGACGATTCCCTTGCCTCTCTCAATAGAACACAACCCAACGCCCTGCACTTCAGAGATTCCCTCTTCGATTTTGTATACTTCCTTCTTCCTTTCATTCCGTTTAACATCCCTATCCTAATCCTTTCATATCTATGTAATCCCATCATCTCTTCCTCGTTTGCCGAACACTCCCTTCTTTTGCGACGGATGTCCGGGAAGTAACCTCGGTATTCTATAAAAACACAATGGAATATATACTGAAAATTTATTCTTTTCAACTCAAAACTACATATCTCTACCTTTTTTCATAAATAATTGCCAAAGAGATGAAAAAAAACTCACATATCTGTACTAGTTTTTTAATTCCTTCAGCATAAAATTCTACCGCCTGACGTCGCAGCCATTGATGATGACATCTTGAAGTTCCTCGCCAAGACGAGCACAAAACACGTAGTAGTCTAGCTCTTCAGTCGTGTTTCCATGCAACAGAGTTGTAGAAATCTGTGGAAAACTTTCTAAAGATTTCAGATTTAGTAAAACTCCGTTATTTCGCGAACTTTTTCATCAATTTTCAGGTGGAGTTCATTGTTCACCACAGACGTGTAACCACGTCTGTCACCACTATGGGCATTTGCCTTCACTCTTTAACAAATGACAACATTGAGGCACAACTCTTGTCACTCATCGTATTTGGTCCTTACAGAGCACAAATTTCCCGATGAATGTCAGCAGGTTTCACTTTTTTCGCCATTAAAAACCTTATCACTGAACGGACTTCACATTTGGCGTGAATTTCAATTGTATTGTTAATTTTAAGCGCTACTGTAAACGAAGAAGAAACGGCGTGACCTTCCATCCACTGTAGCTCGAGGCGTACTGACATGATGTGTGCGTCAATACAGCGACCAATTAGGCTGCCTTCGCAAATTCACACAGTATAAGAAAATGAAAGCTTATTTCGGGACCGCTTTTGTTTACGTATTGAGGATACAAGGTGTGAACAAAAAAAGACAGGACTGATTTTATAACTTGTTTATTTCGATGGATACAGCTTGATCGAATTTATCGCCCTCAAAGTACATGCCTTGGCTGAGGACACACCTTTGCCAACGTTCCTTCCAGCTCTCGAATTCTGCCAGTTAAACTGCCTTAGGGATTCTCTTCAGGTCCGCCGTACAGTTACTCCGGTCAGTTTGGTCTTTATTTGATCACACCTTTTAAAATGTCAGAGACTGAGTAACAGGAAATAAAAGAGTTAAAAACTCTTCTTTTGCTACCAAGACTCAAATGGTGACCTGAATTCCCGGCGGCATGAAAATAGTTCTGGTAGCATCCACGTTAGTCGGGATTGGCCCGCAATTTTTTTAGACTCATTTCACTCACACTCTAGATTCAAAGCCAGCGTCCTTTGTGGTGGCTTAGTTTAATTTGTGTTAAATTTAAAGAGAATTAAGATTTAGGTAAACATTTGCCTAAGCTCGGAATTATTCGGTTTAATATGTGAAATCATTATTATATTCCTTTCTAATTATTATTATATTTTGGTATCATGCTAGTCACTACATTTATTTATTATTAATATTGTTATTTCATCGTGAAAAGTAGATTTTGAACAATCAGCGAAGTGCATGTTTGGTGCAATGACTACCAAAGTATTTCCCCAAAGCTATGTTAAGTCTTTGGCCGTCCTTGGACTCTGCCAAGTTCAAATATTCATAATTTCTATTCCAATCATTCCATTCAAAATGTGATCTTTTGTTTCTTCTCTCAAGATGCCATACATTCAAGTACTTTGTGAGATACTAAAAAAATTCTTTTTTCCTTCTTTTCCATTATTAATAACTTATCCTTCAATTAATACTTTCTTATACCTTAGAAAATATTTCTTCGTATAAATATACGATTTTTTAGTCATTTTTTTCATTATTTGCTAAAGCAGAGCCTCAAAAATCATCAAATGTTCTCTTATTTTACACATGTAGTATCAGTTGCTAAGCTATGCATATTGGTATCGAAACGTGTCACATTGGTATCTTGATCTATCATTTTTCACCCTATACGGAGCAGCCTCGACTCTCAAGCCGCTCCTTTTCGAATATCTCTTTTCGTGACGCAATGAACGGCAACATTACTCTTTCAAGATTCCCACAGCGTACACCGAAATGATCCTCAAAATGCCACCAAAGCTATTGTATTTCCGCTATTTATGCGCCGTAACTTTAGCTCACGAGCGTGCATATGTCAACTCCCTCCAGAAAGTGTTGCCAAAACGGTGCTGGCTGTCATTGGCTGTAGAGTTCCAAATCGACTGTGTCCCGGCAATAGTTCTGCCATGATAGACCTGTACAAAAAGGGAGGAAAATCGAATATCAACATGGATACCCTAACATTTTTATGTAGACTTAGAGACTAACCCATTCGCAGAATGTACATATAAAAGTGATATGGAATTGGTATTTAAGTAATGCGATCCGTATCTGAGTACATTGTTTGTAACTAAAAAATTATGAATTTTTCCTTAGAATTAGGGTAAGAAATGATAAAGTTTAGGATAATGGAATTGACTTAGATGTTGGAATCCTATTCTACAAATTATATTTGCTCAAAACACGAAATGTCTAAGGCAAGAATTTTGCCTTGAAATTTGGATGAGTAAAATTTTAACCCTTGATTTCAATAATATTGAAAAGTTCTTAATATTTTTTTACAAATTACCTTTTACTTCCAAAAAGAAACACCTCATCCACTTTCCAAGCTATTGTTAAGTCCTTTGCTCTTTCACACAAGAAAGCCATTAAGTAACTTCAATATCTTCACTACAATTTGACGGTTACACGGTCATGAGGAATCCACAACTAAAATATAAAAGGATATCAATAAATGTAGCGAACAGATACTACATGTGTATTCATTGCCGTTTAATGTACACAGCCTACTATTTGGAAAACATTGTTTCGCAAAGAGCAATATAACGAGACTGCCAGCCATGCACCTCTCTTCTCTCTTACCCCGGAAAAAAAAACGTTTAAGAAGACAGCACTAATCACTACAATCAACCTTACATATTTCATTAACACAGTGAAAAATAGTTACCAAGCACACAAAAAAAGATACCAAAGAAAAAGTACCAAATTGTAGGTGAAGGAGATAAGCATGAGCTACCAAATTTAAGCATTCATTGAAGTAAATACCTTCATGAGCAATTACCCTCAATGGATAAAATACCCGTTTTCGCTGGGAGGAGGTAGTGAAACTTGAGACAGGAATGATAAAGGATAAGAGCAAGTTATGTATGTATGTAAGAACAAGTATGAGTAGTTAGTGAACGGATAAACCAATTTGATGACACACTTGACCGGCATCCCCACCAATTTCAAAGTTTAGCCAGAGTACAACAACATTTCATTTGAGGCCCTCATTATTTCCCACCTAGAACACGGTGTGGAGAGAAATTTGTCTCTCCAGAGTTTTATGAAGGAGAAGAGTTCAATCGCATAATTTTAGCACATTCGAGGTTTGTATAAAAAGTATCGATAACAATTTTTTCCGTACGTGTGCGTGAAGTGCTGAATTCAAACCGTCGGTTAAGTGTGTGCATGATCGCAGATCGTATTAGCATTGAAAAGATGATATTGCACGACACTAATACTGAAATTTTGGCGATGCGAAAGATCTGTGCTCAACTCGTCCCGAAGGTCTAGAAGGACGACCAAGAGCAGAGTCGAGTCTTCTTACAAAGACATTCTGCAACGACATCGTGACGATTCCCCAACCCCTTTACAGTCCCAACCTGGCACCAGCAGACTATTTACTATTGCCAAAAGGTAAATCCTCCATCAAAGTACACCACCATAGGACCCTACATGGCGTCAAAGAAGCTTACACGCGTACCCTTAAAAGCCTTCTACCTACCAGGGAGCCTTTGAGTCGTGGAAAAGCATCTGGCAAAAGTCTGTCAACTCTCAAGGGATATGCTTTGAAGAATTTTGAGGCATTATAGTAACATTTTAAATAAATCTATTTGTCCGAAACTTTTCCGATGCTTTTTATTAAAACCATGGATATTATATGAATATGTGATTATTTTTTTAGTTTCGAGCATAATTTATTACTGTGCCATTAAATTCAACTTTCCAAAGACCGAATTACATTAATTTGTCATAAATGAGCAAATTTAACTCAAAATAAAATAGAAATATTTAAGTGACTGCTTACTTAATTTGTTCTATTTTATTTTGTGTCAAATTTTTGCCGTTCAATCGGTTTTCATACTACCTAGCATTGCAATTACTTACTTGTGAAATGGGAGCGTAAGTTTTAATCAGCGTAGAGCTAAATACGATCACATTCGGATTGGAATCACTTTCAAGCAAATGCCAAATTGATAAAATATATCGTTTTCACTTTTGTCATATTGTATGACCTTGTTTCTGGATACCGTGACAGAAAACAATGCATCTCACCGGAATCGCCCATAATAACAATTATGGGTTTTTCCATCCATGAATGTTCGATATCGCCGTGGTTGTGATAAATGAATTTCAGTCGTGCAATTGCAGCCAACTGACATCATTAAACACCGAACATCTGTGCATTATCCTGAGTTTAGACCCAGCCATCTTGAATACGTTCTTGGCTATCGGAAAACTGGAAGTAATGAAATTGCAATATTAATCGCCAAAAATTGCAGCTTTGCTTTTTCTTGCGTCATTTTTTGACATAATATCTTTCATCCTGGCACAAATCAATCTTTCTTACCTACATCAATACCCTCACCCATGTTTTCAAAAAGAACATAGCCACGGAAACGCAAAGTTTCCTCTTTACTTTTGCGTGTTCGGAGAATGAGTTTTGAAAAAGCCGTCTGGTAAACCGTCCTAGTTCTTGACCAACGTTTCGGCTGTCCTTCATCATTTTTTCCGAATTCTTTTGCTCCTACTATAATATTAAGCAAAACTCATATTAACATTCTCTCCCTCTTTTGAGTTGAACAACATGTCTGCCTTTACCCTGTTTCCAGGTCCTTACGCCCAACTTATTGAAATGCACTAATAGGCAATGAAAAGCACTTTCTATTGCGAAATGAAATTCTTTTTTTTTGGTGAACGTTTTGCGCTTTGCTATTCTTTTTGAGTGAATGGTTTCGGTAGCAGTCGTTCTAAAGCGGTTACCTTTGAGTTTACGTGTGTATCGGCATATTTGTACTCTAGTTTTAAACACAATTTTCTTATTAATAGATGAATTTTTCAATTTAAAATTTTGTTCTTTATCTTCAAACCGTATGTGTTGCTTTGTTTCTGTAATGGGTGCATCGGTAACTGCATATACTTCACGGTATGATTTCACTTTTAACGAAAAATTATCGCATCAATTAGCTCTCCACATACCTTTACTGAGTATGCTTTACTCACTTATTTTCACTTATTTCTCATCACCAACTTTAGGGCTATTTCCTGATCGTGGTAATAAAGTAGAGCCAGAAATGACCAATATCGTTTGTTTATAAGCATCCAGGGCTGGCAAAACTGCAAGTTTATCGATAGTACAATGCTGCTCTCAAATAATTAAATCTTATTTTATTGCAATGTACTTTTGCTAGGGTAATTCTGTTAAAAATTAGAGATATGAAAGAATAATTCTATTGGAACCAAGAAAGATCCCAGAGAGATGGAAGGAAAGAAAGAGGAACCCCATGATAAAGATCTTACCAACAGGCCAACAATTTTAGCCATTGCAAGAAAACATGACGTAGATGAAGATAGGTTAGTTCCAGGAATACTAAAAGATGAGATGGAAAGTGCACTATGGGAAATGAAATCAAATAAGACCGTGTGGATGGACAATATTCCTGCGGATTCTAAAAAAAGGTTTAGGAAATAGTGGGATAAAGAGTCTCTATGGACTTACTCGTAGCATCTATGAGGAAGGAATCTGGCCGGAAGACTTTGTGAGATTAGTGCTAGCTCCTATTCCAAAAAAGGTAAAATCTACATCATGTGAGAACTCCAGAGCAACAAGTCTGATTTCGCTCGCATCTAAAGTGGTTCTCAGGATTATCAACAAAAGGATGGAGATCAGAGCAAATGATTACTTAGGCGATGATCAGTTTGGGTTTATGAAGGTGAGAAGCACGCGTGATACCTTTGCAGTAATGATATGACTTATGTAGAGAAATGTAGAATACAATGAGGACGTATTTGCCTGTTTCGTAGATTTCGAAAAAGCGTTTGATAGAATGAATTGGGAAAAACTAATGAGTATTCTGCAGGAAATAAGAATAGATTGGAGGGACGGGAGGCTAATCCGCAACCTATACGTCTCCGACTGCTCAGGTTGCGAGTGGGGAACGGGGAGTCCGGATGGGCAGTGTTAGGAAGAGATGTAAAGGCAGGGTTGCCCATTATCACTGTTGATGTTCAACGTATATGTGGAGGAAATAATTGAAGAGGCATGGAATGAACTGGAGGTAGGAATGGAAATCGGAGGAGAATTCGTAAAATCAGTTAGTTTTGCAAATGATCAAGCTTTAATTTTCCAGTCCGCCAAGAGGTTGCAAGCATTGCTGAATGGATTTGAAATTCAGTGCGATAGTTATGGGATGGGGGTCAATATACGTGTATATAAAAATAAATGCCTTGCGGTTTTACAGGAAGAGAAAGGCTACGTAAAAAATCAAAATAAGAGGGTAAAAACTAGAGCAGATGGAACTGTTTGCGTAGCTCGAAAGTGTTTTGGACCAAGATGGTCGAAGCAGTGAGGACGTAAGGAGAAGAATTGGCTCAGATAAAGGAGCTTTCACAAGGAGTAGAGAATTGATGACAGCAAGTTGAGTTGAGAAAGGTTATTTATAAAAGGTTCGTCAAAACTTTGATATGAATCGTTGTTATCTACAGCGCGGAAACATGGTTATTGAAGCAGGATGATAGGCGTTAATTGGAGGCTTTTGGAATGTGGGTGTGGAGAAGGATAGAGAAGGTGAAGTAGACCGGAAGGAAACCAATGAGGAAATGCTGAGTATGATGGGGAAGGAAAGCGAATTGCTAGAAGAAATCATGAGGAGATAGGAGAAATGGATGCCAAGCATCTGGATCGGCAGTGGAATTCGGAAGACTGTGATAGGCGGGAGAGTGTTAAGAAAACAAGGAAGGAGCAAAAATAGGCTAAGGGTGTTGGAGGAATACAAGGAAGAAGGAAGTATACGGAGATGAAAAGAGGCTACTTGTGGAGTAGAATATTTGGTTGGTTTTTTTAGGGGAAACAAGATATTTATTTAGTAAATGTGTCCATCCGTAACCTACCTTGACCGGTTGATTACCTTTAATAATAATACTTTCGTTGAATTATGTGTTGATATACATATCGATTGGATGTTAATTCATGCGCATACGCAACCTGGCAATAATCAGTATTGCCTAGCTCTTGAACATCTACTCTATGCGGCGTGGGGATTTTATATATTGTGTACTGGAAGTAAAACATAATTAAAAACAAAATATATAACGGAGTGTATGATAATGTTTTAATTAAAAATCTATGCTAATCAAATCTTAAACAAAAATTAGTCTTTGATGGAATTAGTTCAATGGAGGGATATGTCACATCAAGTAGCACTGCAGTAAGGTATCATAGTGTCTCCACTCTTCAAATATACATTATCAATCCATGTTTCCACATTATTGTCAACCGTAATGCATATCTGCAAACGAGTCAGTGATTTACTGAGAACAGTATTTCCCAGAAAACGGCTGGCTTCGTTTAAGAGATGAGACCTAGTAAAGAATTGAGAGGCTCAAATTAAGTAATTCAGTACACCTCTTGTTATTGTGTGTAATAACTGCATCAAGTTTTTTAATGGGGCACCCACATTTGAAGAAACTTAGAAAATCAAATAAAGCCCTAAATAAATTAGTTCTTATTGAACGGGGTGTGGGAGAAGGTAACTTCAGAATAAAAGAGAAAAGTTAGATTAGCCCTAGTGCCCAAATCCAGCAAATTATTCTATGCCAGCCTTCTAGCTAAAGACGGTGGTTCAATTGAAGAAACTGATTGAGCAATAAAAAACTAATTGTACTTCGTATGATACAGTGGGATAAAAACGCGCGTGCGCATTGGAAAACTGCCATATCTATACAGGGCCAACTCAGCCGATGAGTATTCAGCGCCTTTGGTAGGCAATTTTTTCTATATTTGCCGGTGATAGTGTGAAACACAACATTTCCCTTGGGGGAGACCGTCAGAGTGGAAAAGAGCTAAGGCCAGGCAACCAGGGAGGCGAGAATTATATTTGGAGCACTCCAGATGTTGAGACATTGGTGTCTGCCAACCCGGCGTGGTGATGCTACCCAGGTGTTTTATGAATAACACACCAGAACCAAATTCCAAGGGTTAAGAAACATAGCGCCGTCAGAAAATTAAAATACGTTCTTATCTTGCAAATGTTGAAAATATCGCGGCGAATTCATATTATTTCAGCGGTTAGTCTGTAAAACACCTGACTACGTCTTCATGCATGAATATATATGTACATGTATGTCTTAGCCTGCAAGTCCCCATGATCGCGTGTAGTGTAGGGGGTATATTAGGTTACAAGAACGTACGCGGCTAATTACTAATTTTACATTAGGTAACTCTATGGATTCATGTAATCCTGGTTTCCTTGTGTGATTTTTTCCATCAAAGTGATCCAGAAATTTGCGAGGCAATTATCAAACCATCCCAAATATTCCAGTTGTCGGATTGATCGGAGACCAATTTACCATCAATTCTTTGGCTTGCCAAAATAAACGGGGATAGAGTACCACTGGATTAATTAAATGCATACGTTATACACGTATCTAATAGTTTAGGCCACGGATGTGCTTCGAGATTAAAATGACTCCCAGTATTACCTATGATAGTGCGATGCATTGCGTTTGTTGGCAACGAAGCTGCAAAATCGAAAGGAGCTGAAGGCCCCGGTAAACTGTACCTTTACCCTTCGGACTCAATTGTGCACCCTCCCTGCGTCAGAGTTTGAGCAAAAAGGTTAATGTCAAGAGAGGGAAACGAACCGGAGGTAGCGGCTCCGGAGGTGGCGTTTTTCGGCCAATGTCTCCGCCCCCTGCGGGAAAGCGAGGGCGGGGGAAGGCGGACTAAGGTGTGCGGGGACGGGCTAACGACGGCGGAGCGATGAATGCGTCAGGGTCGGCCGTGTCCCTTCCAGCACCTACGTCACGGTGCACGCAATTCCGCTCCGCCCGCCCCTTCCCCATCTCCCCTCGGGGCGTTTCGAGTACCACGAAACCCTTCCCCGCGGTCCACCCCCCGCCTCGTCACCTCCCCTCTCCCCCATCCGACGCAAGAGGCTCAGAAATGTAGCCACGGCAGGGGGTCGCGCCCCACAGCGGGGGTCGGAAACCGCTTTCCGAGTGCGTTAGCGTGTGTTGAGTATCGCGCTTGCGACTGTTCCTTTGACGTTGTGCACTCTTTGTTCGCGGGGCGATTGATGGAAGCCGTGGGCGATAAAGGGGCTGTCGGGTGACGGACGGATAGAGGGAAGGGTGAGGGAGGACGCCGAATGCGGCGGGCGGTGGTGATCGGAGAGAAGAGGCATAAAAACAGGGGGGGAGGGGTAGGATGACGGAGTGTAATTAGTTGCCGGGTCGAGATACGCAGGAAAGGATAGAGATGGAGGGTTTGTCACTCAATATGCATACAGCTCATCTCTCGGCCATCTAGTTGAAGCTGCGTTTCTGAACTTGCCTTTTCCTATTAATTACTTTCGAAAATTCCTGATGGACCTGTGGTTAATTCAGCCATGCACGTTTTTTTGAGATAATTTTTATTAAAGGGATTGGCTAGACTTCATTAGGGTGTGGTGAAGGTGAATGCAATCCAGAATGCTCGTATTCATAATAATAATAATAATAATTCGGCTTTATTGGGCCGAGATTGAGAGTGGAAATTCCTTCTTCCATCTGACCCATCGTCAAATACATTCCATGGAGATATAAAAACATTTATGCGCTAAATAATAGTAAAAAGAATGGGATAAAGGCAATCGATTTACAATGAATATGAATGAGTAAAAATAGTGTAGAAAGATTGCAAAATTGTGGGAAAAACATACGGAATAAGGCTTTTTATCCTTGACGAAAAAAACCAACTGCAGGAAAACACCCACACAGGAAGGGAGATGTAAAATATTGCGAAATACTACGCATAGATGATGCTAATGTTATCATTTTCCAAATAAAAAAGTAATCAATAATAATATAGCGCTGCAGAAAAAATAAGGAAAGAAACAAGAGGAGAACTTATATAAATACTCAAATGTGGAGAAAAGTAATTAAAATAAAAATCCAGATTATAAATACAGATTTAAGAAATATTAAAGTCAAGAAAAAATATTACTATGAAATGATAATAAAAAAAGTTTGTATATCATAAGATGAAGTTTTGATTAAGCTCAGATATTTTGAGTGTTGTATAACTTATTTCAGTAAATCAGTATCTTTAGGTATTATTGCATTTCGTTGCATTAAAAGCTTCGCCTCAAGTAATAATTTTTAATGATGAGTAAGTACTGTTTGCCATAAATTATAAGTGAGATAAAATCTTTAAAAAACCGTAATTACCACCGTTTTATTTATGGTTTTAATAAAATTGTCACGATATATTTATCATTTGAAAATATCACTGTGCAGCACCATTAAACATTATTTTAGTTAAAAGAATCGTTATTTTCTGAGTTGTTGACAGTTTTGTAATCAGCAACAAAATAAGATTACCTCAACGATCTATGTTTCACGTAATATCACATCGCAATAAGGTATCTGATTATGAACGTTTAACTTTATTGTAATTTTCATTGTAAAATATACGTATGTTTGTAGCCCGATATCGTTCGAATATGTGCCTCCATGAAGGGTGCTCCCATGCAATCATTGGCTGATGTCCGATAAAAATTTAACTAATTTATATTTTAGCCTACTCAGTTTATTTGATAATATATTTTGTTTTTATCTCACCATCTCTGATTTGCCCTTTTTGCTTTCAATATTTTTCATCTGGGATATATCACAGTCCATGTTTTCCAACCATTTCTAAATTAGGATGCCATTAATGTACCTGTAAATGTATCAATATTTTGTTTTTATGCTTTAATCGAAAGAAAAAAAGCACATACATCCACACTCCGATCATTTGAAATCCGAATGAGACTAGGACTGCAGTAGAATAAGGAGAGAGAAATGCTACCGAAAACACTGATGAAGTTAACAAACGTTTGTAAACGATATCCTTAGAAATAACCTGCAGTTTTTATTATTCGGGCGACTTAGAGTATCTTTTTGATTTTATCGTCTCTTGTTATTTGGAGGGAAACTCTCGGAACGTCGCTTGACTTGGAATTTGTTTCTTTTAATTCATAAAGGATATATTTCTTACTTCCCTACTTTGATAAAAATATTACATTTTATGGTATTTTTCATGATCCATGCTGACTCATTCTACGGTTGACCCCCGTGGTCATGGCTACTCCAAACTAGTAAATTCCATGCCTTCGACATTTTTGGGTCTCCCTAATACTTTGAACATTGGAATAATATTATTTCTGCAATACTTTATTTCTTGAACAACTTTGAAGATTCGTTTGAAAATTGTTTCCCCCGTATGACTAATTTCGTCCCATAGGCGATAATGTCCTAGAGCGGTCACCTGATGCTTGCGGATAGTTTGAAATCTAAATGGGAAGAGAAATTACCATCTAAAGGGACCAGGTTCGATTCTTAGTTATGTATGTGCACCTACAACACTACTCAAGTTACATGAACTTTCGGTTTCTAGATCGTAATTGAAAATTGAAGGAGGGTCCGTATCATGAATGTGTTCATTTAACTCGTCACTTGGGTTTTATAATGTGAGGGCTACATTAAAATATCTTAAAGGGTTACATTGATAGGAACATTTTCTTTTTGCTCTGGGGGCCACAAGGGTGTCTACTTCCTAAAAATCTTATGCAATATGATTTTTTCATAACTTAAAGCGATGAAATATTACATAGGGAGAATAGGAGAGAGACTATCACATAAGGAGCCCTTTTCGAGCCTTCCAAGGCCGAGGGACGACTATGTGGGCTTAAGTCCTGAGTGGGACTTAGTGTATCAAACCATAACTCAGGCCGATTGCTGAACTTGTTTTAAATATGCCGTGTGACTAAATATCCGCTGTATTGTGCGTATCTATAAAAATTTCAAGCATGGGGGTATAGGAATGGACTCATGGGATGGGATCAAAGTAAAACATGTAGCATGAACATAAAATGCAGCCAGCCTATGGTAAAATAGAAATTAGTTTAGTTTTTAGTCTATATATGTGCATACTTATTCAATTTCTTCACATTAAAGCAGTAATAAACATGATTTTATCAATCATCACACTACACCAACCCACAATTGGCTAAAATAGTTGAATACATCAATTCAATTTGATTAAGCAAATTTTATTTACATAGTAAGTATATAGTATATTTACTGCAGCTATCTCTAAAATATTATTTCAATACTCGTGCTGTACGTTCTTCACACAACCGACGAAAATCACGCTGGTTTAAGAAAAAAACGGTTTGTATGAAAATTAGCGCATTTCATGAATCTGTGTGTGTGCGCGCATTTGTGTGTCATGGCATCATTTGAATAACTCCCTCTTCTTCTATTGCTTCCGCATTTTATTTCAATTTATTTTCACTCTCATCCTCTTTTATCCTACTCCATAAAATACTCTCCCTCGTTCCCACTCTGGTGTTCCCCAAACCGAACTCTCGAAGTCCTACTCATCATGTTTACTTACGCTAAAAGAGTCCTTTTAGCTCCTCGTATCACGGAATATTATTAATTATACGTAAATGGTAAAATGTAAACTAAAGTTTGGACATCTAGGGACCTAAATGATTTTCAGGAATTCTCCGCTTATTTTCCTTCCACCTCCAGTTCCTCTCATGCCTCTTTAATCATTTCCTCCTCGTGTACGTTGAACAGTACCGGTGATTATGGACAACCCTACCTTGCATCTCTTTTTAACACTGCCCATCTGGAATCTCCGCTCCCAACCTTCTTGTATAGTGGACCAATTTTGCCATTCCTCTGTAAACTTTCCATACAGTCACACTGCGTCTTTCACCACGCTTCTTTTTCTCTATTTGTTACCCGTCACAATTTATTATTCAAACCTTTGTACTTCCTTCTACCTGACTATGTATGTACATTCTTCCATTTCCTTCTCTGATCTATATTTCTAACCATCTCACCCAACAACATTCGACCCATGGGTGACCCAACCAACGGGAAATTATCATTCCTCCCGCCAGCACAGATCTAGGGGCCATCGAAACGCATTATCTCTTTCATTGCATCAAGGTGGTAGTCTATTGAAGAGATAAATTGCATATTCATATAATGCTTTGTTAGCACATTCATCTGTTTTGGCTTTGATATTATTGGTGGTATTAGTGGTTAAAGGGGAAGCAACTGACAGCTGAGGTCAGGTCGACGGACGGTGAACTCTCCACAAAGAACCTCAAGTAAGGATTGGAATACCACTGAAAAAAGATTTGTCACCTCCAGGATTCGGGCCCTCTAGGTTGGAGGCCAGTACGTTAGACACCGCACCATCCCGAGCCCCCTTCTGGTTTGATATTTTAGTGATCGTGGGATTACATTTCCCTCAACATATAGAAAGATGAATATTTTTGATTGATAATTCCAGAATGTGTAACTATGATTTCCTATAGGATTTCAAGGTCTCATAATTGTCATCATCAGGGTCACATGGTTTATCAAATAGGCAAATGGGAACGTTGAGTAGTGTTATGCATCATTACGAATACAGAGAAAGGACTGACTGTAACCTCGTCTGTTTCTACGCCATTTCATTTCGAATCGCTAGATCGTGACATTTGTGAGTATCCTGGCTATCAGGCAAACTTCATTACCCTTCCTTGTAGAGAAAAATGCACCAAATGTTAGTTGGTATTTTTAAAACGTAATGGTAACTCTGATAACACAATGATCTTCACATTATAAATTGGCGTGTGACCATACCTAATTCTGTTTCTTATTTGAGCAATACTATCAGATCAAGTATTCGATGTTTTCTGGCTCAACACCCGATGATGACTCCTAAGCGTTGAAAGTAGAAGTACCAAAATAAAGAACAATGGAATAATAGATTGTAAATTGTGGTATTCATTCAATCAAATAGGTATTTATTTAGCTGTGCTTGGAAACAAATTCAAGAGGGAAACGTTGCAGCGAAAATGCATTGCCTTTATAATGATGTATATTAAGGAAGGATTAAGATTGAGGCATTGTTTCATATACAAGTTATGAACGAAATGAATGCATTTGCCTGTATAGTAATGGAATGGCAATCGGAAGTAATTTATCTTAGCCAAATGCTCAAACATCCCCGGTACACGTAATGAAATTGTTTGAGACTTGGGAAACTTAGCTACAGTTTCTTATCATCAATGATAGCTTGTTAATTTAAAATAAAGGTGAAAATAAAATGGAGACCACCATGGGACCCTAAGTTCCGTGAAAGAAGTTTGCACGCTTACTCTTGAGGACCTTCCTGAATCCGCTTAATAGGAGGCTTTTGAGTTATGGAAAATCCGCTGGCAAAAGTGTGTCGAGGCATTGTGGCAATATCTGAAATAAATCTACTTTTCCGAAAATTTTCCCGATACTTTTTATGCAAACCATGTATGCTTCAAATCAGCTGTGTTTTCAGGCACATCTACCAAAACAGGTGAGTTACAGGAGTAAATATGAGAATATGCTTCTCTATACATTTTCATTTGACACTGAGGTTCCTTCATGTTTTCGTAATGGTTCTCATGTAAACTCTGCAGATGAAATGTCCTTAATTCAATTATCGTTTCAGGTAAACTCTTTTGTAGTTCGTTATTCCTTGTGAACTGTATAACCATTATTTCCACTCTAATGATAAATGGCCTAATTATTGAACAAAAAATGTAGGAGAACCATGGCAAGAGGAACTTTAGCGAGCAAAGTCTTAAAGGGAATCTGTGCTCGATGGAACTTAAGTGGAATCAAAAATATGGTAAATTAATTTGTAATAAAAAAATGCATTGATATCAGAATAGATATTTTAAACACAAGTGGACGGTTTAAGGTTTCATTGAAATGCACATGTAGCATGACACGAGGGAGTTTTTGAAAGCGCGACTAGATTTGCATACACATTGTCGTGTCGTTCGCATAAGGCTGTAGCAATTAACGCTGCCGTTAGAATGAAGGGAATACTGAGTGGAGGGGGGGGGTGTGGCATTCACACTGTAAGGCGTCGCGTCTGTGGGGCGCATTATTGGGCGAGTTTCCGACTAAAGGGTGGAGAGTGGATAGTTTCTTAGCGTGGAGTGTTCATAGGTGGGACGCAGCGGTAAATTAATCTGCATCGGCGGATGTGGAGTGGAGGGATTGGTGGGGCTAGGGGAGAATGCGGTGGCGTCGGGACAGACAGCTAAACAATTAATTATCATTTCGAGAAGCCCTCCATAATCTCTGAGTGATGTCATACACGGCGCGTGCACATTAATGGTCTAATTTTTCTTCTTTTGACCTTCGTTTTTCCCAACGATGCATTTGTTTATCTTGTCGATTACACTGAATCAAATTAGGATGATAGTCACCCAGAGAATGAGTATCAAGAAACGCGAGGTGACGAATGGATCTTGGACTTCTGTGTTTCGTTTCAATTATCTCCAAAGGGAATATTAAATTCCACAAAGCTTTATGCGCCTAGAGAAACGACATCTGTAAACCCGTTATTTAATCAATTATTTAGTTATAATTTTATACCTTGCTAAAATGTAAATAGTTTATATCAAACGTATCGTGAAAAGTTTCGAAAAAAATAAATTTATTTCAGAAAAGTCTACGATGTCTCGATCCATGGTAGGCGGATTTCGGAAGTTCCTCAAGGGTACAGTTGCAAGCTTCTCTGACGGCACTCAAGGTTCCAATGTGGTGTCTTTTGAGGAAGGTTTTCACTTTTGGGAATAGGAAAGAGCCTGCTGGGGCCAAGTTGGGACTGTAAGTGGGTTGGGGAATCGTCGCGATGTCGTTGCAGAAGGTCTTCGCAAACAGACGCTCGACTCTGCTCTTGGTCGTCCGTCCACAGACCCCTGGACGTGTTTAGCGTAGATTTTTTACATCGCTAAATTTTTAGTGGCAATGGTGTGCACTGTCATGTTATCAATGCCAATACGTTTTGCGATCATACGCACACTAAAACCGACGGTCTGACTTCAGCACTTCGCCCACACGTCAGAAAAAAAAATTGTCATCGATACTTTTTATACAAACCTTGTATTTTAGCCAAAATGGATCTTTCACTTACATCTTTACGGAGCGAAGCATATGATTTCTGTAAAAAATTTTATAAAACTCCCCTGCAAAAGTTTATTTCACCATCGTACAAAGGGACCTCTTTCGTTTTCTTTTTAAATATAGCTTTTCCATAAAGCCTTTGGAATAGAATTGAGCGTCGGAATGCGACATATTCCATCAACTATGAAATCCATTTCCTTCGATTAACCCAGATTTGAGAGATGAAACAAGCAGCAAGCCTCGCATGAAAAGAATCAAGGTGACCTCCATTACAATGACAATAGGCTTTCGAAGCGCTTAGTGCTACATTTACGCTTGCCCTTTCGTGGGTGGACAGGTACTGGGAGGGGGGGTTGGCCACGCTGCGCATCCCTCTCACCTCAGCCTGCTCCTCCTCCCTCTCACCTACCGACGCCTCCTCGCTCCCCATTCGTGGGAACACTCCCTCGCCCCTCTCTCACCACTCGCCACCGCTGGCTTCAGCTTCGGCTCTGCGTATAATTCTATTTTCGCATTAGCATCTTCTCATTCCACCCTCCCTCCTCCGTTCCTTTATCCCTTCTCCTCTTCCCTTTTGTATTTTCACTCTTTTTCTCCGCGCACTTTATCCGCCAAGTTCGTTTACACTTGCATTCGGCTCAATTGCGCCCTCTTTTTATCATTCGGTGATTACTGTGTAAATGCCGAGCGTTTTTGGGGAGTCGAAATATTGCTCAAACTAAGCTCCAGGTTACAAGCCACAGTCACAGCAAAACTGATGCATTTTTACCACGATATATCAACATGATCGGGAGAAATTCCCGTATGAATGCGAGCGTCTGAATGTACCTCTAGTTAGCTGACAACTGATTATAATTATGATTTTTTGTAGTGGTCTGTTTGTGTAAAACGGAAATGAAAATTTTAATTTAGAAAATGGAGAGAAATTCAGCCTTCGAAAGCTCTCTAATATCACTGCAGACAGACTGTTCCAGTCGAATTTGTAATTCCAAGACCTTTTGTAAATATAAGCATGTAATTACTGCCATTGACGGACAGAAGCCATTAATCACTTAAAATAATATTATGGAGACTATTTTTACCTACTAATGAAATTTCAAATCTAATTACTCTTTATTCGGTATTGTTTTATTCAATAACCTATAAAAATCAACTACGCTAATTACTTAATCATATTCAGGGATTCCTGGTAATAAATCTCTTCATATTATTAACGGGTCTGCGATTCTGCATAGGTTTATCGGTTCAGGGAACTGATTGGCACGATCGCTTCACCAAACTCTGGCTACACTTGTCGTCGGGTTAACATACTCTATAAGTTCCAGTGAAACGGTAAACTACGTTAATTGAAGCAAATGGGGCCTCCAATAAGCCATTCTTGTGTATTTAAATTTTTGCTCTCAAAACATCAACAGTGAAATTGATATACAGTACGATCCATATAATCTATTTCTAGGTCTTTTGGGTATAATTGAATGGTGTGCTTGTTGTTAAAATATTGTGAAAACTACTAATTAAAAGTAAAACACGATAACTAAGTACTACTCTATTGATTTATTTTAATTCTTCAAACATTGATATGAACTACATTATTCCTGTGACTCTTTACTACGTAGGTTAGGCATCATTTAGGATAAAGGTATACGAGATATATTTGGACCATACATACTGAACCAGCATGTTGAACATAATTCCCATGATGAATTAAAATAAGAGCAGTACGAATTTTGTAAATTAAATTAGTTATTTAATCGTGACATTAATAAAGTTTCTCGATCGCTTTGATGATAGAAAATAATATGAATAAAAAGCCGGTCTTTTAAACTTAAGGCTTTAAGTATTACAAGAGGGGATAGTTTTGAGCCCTTTAAAACATTTTGTACTAGAGAACAAGGAGTCTTTGTACCTCTTGTCGATGTGCATACATGAGAAAGAATGATTTGTTAATGCAATTTTGTATTAATCATTATTTAAATCTATATTTTTTAATATGGAGAGTCGAGGGTAAAATTGTTGAAAATTATTAAGCATATATCTTACCTCGAAAACCACAATGAAGACGTATGCCTGGGATCGCCAGATCTTCACCCATTAAAGGAAATACTGTTTGGTGATAATCTATTTCAGAAAGTTTTATTTGCCAAAAATTGTTTACTTCTGCGTAAGAGAAATTGTATTATTACAATATTTTCAGGAGTTATTATAAAATTCCGATATCCGAACTGAAAATATCGCCTGGGACCATTATCCTGGATTTTCACATGACTGAGTCTAAGAATGAGTCAGTGAAGTTGCCAAATTGAAATTCATCGGCCGAACAATTGCTTCTATTGATTGGCAACACAATGACAAACGTTAAGGTTTATACCCCTCGAAGTTTGTATTGAAAATGCAAATTGACGTCCCGATGCTTTATCACAAATAATTGCCCTTTTTCATTCAATATCTCTCTCCATGAGATTGATTTGCAAGCAAGGTTTTTTCTGTAGGAAATCTTATCTGTAGGAAAAAATACTCATTCCCTCACGAAAACGGATGGGTTTATAGGCCCATAGCTTTTAATTTGGAAGTATATCATCTGAAGATTAGTTAAAATAGTTGATATACTATCTACGGTGGCCTTTTTTATCGTAATTTAATGATGAGTAGTTCATTTTAAAATGACATTAGTGTGAAATAGCGTAAAATAAATTTTAAAATAATATGTTCAACAATTACAAAATAAAATTAAGCTTTTGCGGATATTTTTTGTGAATATTTCAAAGTTTGTATTTTATTTGATCATTAGGACAGTGGATATTCGTTATTTTATAAATGTAACGGAACTTTTTGATTTTATTTGACCAAAAACAATTTTTCTTAACCCACTACGGCGATCGAGACGTTATAATCGGTGGAGATTTAATATTCCATTTATTGATTGGAGTACATAGAATTTTAGGAAGGGCGTAAAGCACAGATACTTGCGAGTCACCTTCACATTCTTTTTATTGATCTCCATGAATAAAAGTGTCACTTAATTGAATAAGGACGACACCATTTTTAATTTGTTAGCAGCAAACGTACCCGAAAAAGTATTAAATATAGAATCTATTCAAGAAATTAATGGCCACAGGGCAGTAAATGTTAAGGTAAAATTTTGTAGTCCATAAATGGGCTACAAAATAAGGAGCCCCAAAAGAAAAATTATTAGTTTAAAGAAGGGGATTATAATGCCTTAAAATATGTGAAGCAATTACTTAGTCAATTTTCAAACTTTAAGAAATATAGTAAACATTCAACAAAGGCTCAGAAGTCCACAGGTTCATTCCAAGTAAATTTATAAAAGATACCATGGAACCTAGATTGCGCAACGCGGATATTGGAAAATCATTGCGACGTCTGATGAAAAATATTCGGGATGATATTTTGTGCCACAAAAGTAATGAAATCACTTATGATTACAAGATATCAAGGGCGAATGCCGAGCGAGAATTTCGGAAAACATTAAGCGAATTCAAAAGAAAAAGATAAGCAGAAAATTTGAAAGAGAATATGAAAGGATTTTTATTGTACTTCAGAGAGGTTCAGAGAAATTTGTCTCCCATTGATTCATTCAAAATCGATAAAGACAAAAAGTAGCTGGCAATTTGGAAAAGGCCAATTTATTAAATTATTTCTTTCAAAGCGTATTCACCAATGTCTCTCCGCATGTCTCGGATAGCTTACCAAATCCTTCCCGGCAACCGATGTCCAAAACTGAAATATCATAAAATTGACTGAAACGTTTGCTGAAAAGTATTAGCGACAACATATATTCCGGGCCCGATCAAATACCCGCTCGCATATTTAAGGAACTAGCGTCGGAAATTGCTTCGTACCTAGACATCGTCTAAAATTTAAGAAGATCCAAGTAGGTCACAAGTTTCTCAGTGATTGGAAAACGACTAACAACGTGGAACCAATATTTGAAGACGGAGACAAGGAGGAGCCGAGCCAACACAGACCTATTTCCCTTATATATATATATATATATATATATATGTATGTATATATATGTATATATATCTATTTATATCATGTAAGGTCATGGAACATGGATTTGCTAGCTCTAAGGTGAAACACCACCATAGTCAGGAGTTATTGATGAAAAATCAGCACGATTCCGGATAGGGTAAATCCTGCAAGACCCAGCTATTACTTTTTGTTCATTATATCCTTTGTTCGGGAAAGAGCCATATTCAAGCGGACGCATTTTTTCTAGATTTCAAAAAAGCTTTTGACAAAGCACATCCTTCTAGACCACTCACTAAGCTAGAAGCATATGGTAAAATTATCCTAACCTGGATATTGGTGAGTTAAGATAAAGACTTCTTGAATGGTCGGGTAGAAAGAGTAGTCATAGATTGGGCTAGATATAATGCAATTAAAGTCACTCCGAGTACTCCTCAATGAAGAGTAATTAGACCTCTTTTATTCCTCATTCACGTTAACGGTATTTACTTCGTGGCCATTGGTAAGTTACATTTATTTGATGGCGATACAGTGAATGATAGAGATATGCGTAGTCATGAGGATAAAGTGCCTTTAATAGATGATTTTAAAACTACAAGTATACGCATACGGGGATCGGGACGGTGCTACATATAATTAACTGGCTTTGCCCACAGGACCCGGGTTCCAATCCTATAGGCGCTGGACTTTTTTCAGTGGCATGCCAATTCGGAGTGAGCACGCCGGCTCTTGGATGGGTCTTTTCGCTGCAAACCATTTGGCACGTTTTGTTTCTCACCACCCTACCTGCATTTCCATTCATCCCCAACGGTGCAAATTACTTAAGCTGTCAGTCGCCTCCCCTAATAGCTATTACTACTACTACTTCAAGCTATGTAACGTTCGTCTAACACTTGCAAATTAGAATTAAATTTTAAAAGGTGCGTAGTGCGTGCGATGCCGTAACTCTCCTAGAAAAAACACACACGGGGAATATGTGGACAAGCTACAAAAAATTAGGATTTATTAGAAGATTAGTGGGGAAATGTTATGAAAAGATCAGATAGAAAGTTAATCTTTTGGTGATTAGGCCTCATTTAGAAAATGCTGCAAGTATATGGGCCACTCACGAAGTTGGATTAATTGCCGAACTGGATCGCGTGCAGAGTAGAATACTTAGATTTATGAAACGATGTTATGACAAACCTGGTAGGTTATCAAAAATGTAAGAGGAGCTAGGATGGGAATCACTCACGGATCGAAGGTTAAATTAAAGATTAAGCCTGTTGCATAAATTGGAAGGATAATCGCCCGCTCACTTTTTTTTCAAAGCTTTTTATTAATGATTTTGAAAGTGTATTATTGACCCCATCGCACTGCGGTAGATAGGTAATTTCAATAAAATTAAAGAGATTAAGTGCAGAACAGATAGATAGCAGATACCATATTTCCTTGAACGATGTGAACGGTTGGAATGTATTTTCCAGGCGCACTATGGGTAGGTAAGTAGATCAGACCGCAAAGATAAAATAAGGGAGATATATTCCAGGACAGACAGGTACAAATACTCATTATTTCCCCGAGAATTCAGAAATCATAATAGTAAGAAACCGAAGTCACTTTAGAAATATTAAAAACATTGAATTTACAATTCAAAACAAAATAAAACATTGCAAAGATATTAGGTATACTTTCATGTGCATGTGTATCTTAGTTTGAGTATGTTAGTTTCAGGTGCATGTGTATGGTAGTTTGAGTGTTTGCATGTGTGTGGGGTGTAAGTGTTCATGCATGAATGAATGCCATGTTTTTTGTGGATGTATGAATTTGTGGTTTTTGCATGCGGTTTTTTTTTCTTTTCTAAATTACGGGTGGTGTCCTAACACCCCTCCGCCACACGCCCTTGCGGCGGCTTGCGGGGTTTTAAGTAGATGTATTTGTAGATATTGGGGAAAAGTGCCCGGCGTCAAAATAAGTCAGGTGTGTAATCAACCCCTGTCACATCTCATAGGGGTGGATTGCACGGTACCTTGTATATATATGTTTATGCTCTGCCTCGAGAAAGGTGGCAGTGCCACCGAAAATTCTAAATACGTGTGGGTTTCTGTGCTGATTTTTAGCACAGAAAGAAGGGCTAGTTTATCTTGATATAAATAAATAAATAAATAGAAATATATATGTATACATGTATGTATGTATGTATGTATATATATATATATATATATATATATATATATATATATATATATATATATATATATCCCTCCCCGGACTACAACCTTGACGTGGCGGAAGGGCTTGTGCGTTCCGATGACCCCTAGAGCTGTGCTGGCGAGAGTAATAATTATTGCTCCTGGTAGGGTCACCCATGCCAGATAGGTTGAAGGTTAGGAGCCAAACGAAAGGTAGTCCACGCAGCGTCTGTTCCTCAGTGAGGCGGCTGCAATGGCGTCTGACCCCAGTGGGGCGGACAGTAAGTGATGGTGTCACGTTGAAAACACTATTGAGGAAGGCAACGGGAAACCACCTCAATTATCATTCCCAAGAAAAATATGATGGACTACAGAGATATTTTGAGTCCTGGCAACCACGGGGATCGGCCCAATCGGCCGTGTGTCGTGCCCGACAGCGGGGGAGGCAAGGCTTTCGCGGTCGTCATCCCACGAAACCCTTGCAAGGGGAAAACAGCAGCAGCAGGGAAGAAGGCGCAGGAGAAAAAGACCAAATTAGTTAGAATAGGAACGTGGAATGTTAGGAGAATGATGAGGACAGGGAAATTGGAGAATGTTAAGCGAGAGATGGAAAGGGGAAATATAGATATTTTAGGTCTATGCGAGGTGAGATGGAAAGATAGCGGGGATTACTGGAGTGATAAGTATAGAATAGTATACAGCGGTGGGGACGAGAGCCAACGAGGGGTTGCCATAGTATTAAATGAAGAGGTAGGAAGAAGCGTAGTCAACATAGAGCAGGTAACGGATAGAATACTACTAGTGGAGATGAAAGCAGAACCGACGAACTTAGTTATTATTCAGGTATACATGCCACCGAGCAACCATAAGGAAGAAGAGGTCGATAGGATATACGATTAGTTAGAGGACATGATCGCGTGTGTTCCTGCAGGGAAACATTTGATAGTGATGGGGGATTGGAATGCAATGGTAGGCGAAGGAAGAGATGGTGATGAGGTGGGGGACTACGGTTTAGGCACGAGGAATGACCACGGGGAGAAAGCAGTTGAGTTCTGCAGGAGACAGGGGTTAGTCATCACCAACACTTGGTTCAGACACCACAAAAGACGCAGGTGTACATGAAAAATGCCAGGTGACTCAGGAAAATATCAGCTAGATTATATCCTGGTTAGACACAGGTTTAGGAACAGTGTGATAAATTCCCACAGCTTCCCGGAAGCGGATGCGGACTCAGACTACAATTTAGTTGTTATGAAATGTAGCGTCCGTTTCAAAAAGATAAGGCAGGGGTGGCGAGTTAGAAAATGGAATGTAGAAGCATTAAATGGTTTGAAAAGGAATGAATACAAACAGGCGGTAGATTAAATCATGGAGGATGGTAATGGACTTAGTACTATCGAAGAAAAATGGGAAATGATCAAGAAAGGGTTGTCTAAAGCCGCAAAAGACACTATTGGAACCGTTAACGCTAAAAGGACTAGGAAACTATGGATCACGGATGAGAAGATTACAAAGATGGATGAGCGGCGAAAATGGAAGAATATAAATACAGAATTATGCAAAATGAAGTACAAAGAATTGAACAATAAATTGAGGCGGGCAACAAATAAAGCAAAAGAAGCATGGTGGAAGACAGAATGCGAAGAAATGGAAAGTCTGCAGAGGAAGGGTGAAATCGGTGCGCTGTACAGTAAAGTTAAATCGTTATCGGGAAGTAAGAAAGGAAGAGCTATGCTAACAGTTAGAGATAAGGCGGGTAAGGTAATAGTTGACGCAGGAAAGATCCAAGAGAGATGGAAGGAGTATATAGAAGAACTGTATAGTAAAGTACTCAGACCTACAAAGTTAGACGTTGAAAAAGAAAATGACGTAGAGGAAGACAGCTTAGGTCCAGGCATACTAGACAATGAGATAGAAAGGGCATTAAGAGAGATGAAACTAAATAAGGCCGTGGGGGTATATAATATTGAAAATGTAGGAGGAAGAGGCTATATGGGCTGATCCGTAGTATTTATGAGGAGGGAATCTGGCGGGAAGACTTTGTGAGATCAGTTTTAGTTCCTATTCCGAAAAAGGTAAAGGCCACGTCATGTGAGGACTATAGGACAATTAGTTTGATATCCCACGCAGCTAAAGTTGTTCTCAGGATCATAAACAAAAGGATAGAGAGTAGGGCAAATGATTACTTAGGGGATGATCAGTTTGGGTTTAGGAAGGGGAGAGGTACGCTTTATGCCATTGCAGAAAGGATATTATTAATCGAGAGGAGTATAAAACACAACCAGGAGGTATTTGCCTGTTTCGTAGATTTCGAAAAAGCGTTTGATAGAGTGAATTGGGAAAAACTAATGAGTATATTGCAGAAAATAGGAATAGATTGGAAGGAAAGGAGGCTAATCCGCAACCTGTACATGTCTCAGACTGCTCAGGTGCGGGTGGGAAACGGGGAGTCAGGATGGGCAGTGTTAGGAAGGGGTGTAAGGCAGGGTTGCCCATTATCACCGTTGCTGTTCAACCTGTATGCAGAGGAAATGATTAAAGAGGCATGGGAAGAACTGGAGGTAGGAATGAAAATGGGCGGGGAATTCGTAAAATCAGTTAGGTTTGCTGATGACCAAGCTTTAGTTTGTCAGTCAGCCAAGTGGCTGCAAGCATTGCTGAGTGAATTGAAAATTCAGTGCGACAGGTATGGGAAGAGAATCAATATTAATAAAACAAAGGTTATGCGATTTTCTAGAAAGAAAAAGGCCAAGCTTAACATTAAAGTAGGAGGGCAAAAACTAGAGCAGGTAGAACAGTTTACGTATCTCGGTAGTGTCTTGGACCAACACGGTCAAAGTAGAAGGGACGTAAGGGGAAGAATTGCGCTAGGCAAAGAGGCTTTTACAAGGAGGAAGGAGTTGATGATGGGGACTTTGAGTAGGATGTTAAGAAAAGACTCGTAAAAAAGTTGATATGGAGCGTAGCTATGTACGGCGCGGAAACGTGGTCATTGAAGCAGGAGGATAGACGTAGACTGGAGGCTTTTGAAATGTTGGTGTGGAGAAGAATGGAGAAGGTGAAATGGACAGAGAAGAAAACAGACGAGGAAGTACTTGGTATGGAAGGCGAAGAGAGGGGTTTGTTGGGAGCAATCTTATGGAGGCAGGAAAAGTGGCTGAATGGGGTGTTGACCGGCAGTGGGATGTTGAAGACTGTGATAGAGGGTAGAATGTTGGGCAAAAGAGGAAAGGGAAGGAACAGGATAGGGATGTTGGACGGGATGAATGGAGGAAGAAAGTACTCAGTGATGAAGAGGGACCTGATATAGAGTAGGATTATGGATTTTTTGTTTTGTTAGGAGTAATAAAATATTTGTTTGGTTGTTGTGTCCATCCAAGAACCTACCTTAACCGGTACCTTACCTACCTACCTTAAAAAAAAAAAAAAATATATATATATATATATATATATATATATATATATATATATATATATATATATATATATATATATATATATATATATATATACACACACACTAACACAAGGTGTGATCACAAAGAGACAGGACTGATTTTACAACTTGTTTATTTCGACGGATGCAGCTTAATCGAACTTTTCGCTCTTAAAGTACATGGCTTGGCTGACGACACACCTTTGCCAACGTTTCTTCCAGCTCTTTACCCTGCCTGATAAGCCGCCTTAGATCCACTTCAGGTCCGCCGTACAATTAGTTTTAATGCTCGCAATAGAATCGAATAAGCGGCCTTTCAAGGTTGATGTTAACTTTGGAAACAAAAGATAGTCTGATGGAGCAACGTCTGGAGAGTCGGTTGGCTGTGGGATCACGGAAGTTTCGGTGCTGGCGAAAAACTCTGTCACGATCAGCGCCGTGTGAGCCGGCGCGTTATCGTGGTGAAGCGCCATTCAATGTTCCGGCCTCTTTTTGCTCACTGCGACCATCAGCCTTTACATAACCTTTGAGTAGAAATCTGTGATGACGGTTTGACCTTGAGGGGCGCATTCGTAATGAATCAGCCCTTGCCAATCGAAGAAACACACCAGCATGACCTTCACATTTGACTGGGACGTGCGAGTTTTCTTTGGTCGCGGAGAATGAGGACCTTTCCATTGAGAAGACTGGGCCTTTGTCTCAACATCATAACCGTAAACCCAGGTTTCGTCACCGGTTACGATGGTTTAAAGAAACTCTGGGTCAGAATTCGCTCGATGCAGGAGCTTGTGGCATATGTCCACACGTTTTTCTCTCTGTTCATCAGTCAGCACGCGCGGGACGAATTTTGATGCGACGCGTGTCATACCCAAAATGTTTGCCAAAATTGCCTGACAGGATTCAAACTAATGTTCACTTCCACAGCTATCTCCCCAGGAGTTAAACGGCGATTTACCAGGCCCAAATCGTTCACCAATTTGGCATGTTGGGGTATGTCGAAGTGGAAGGCCACTCCGTTCGTGAATCTTCATCTGTCGAGGTTCTGCTCAATTTTAAACGACTATACCACTCAAAACACTGACTTCGACTCATAGCTTCATTAGCAAAGGGTTACTGAATCATTCCAAATGTCTTTGTAGCACTTTCACCAAGTTTGAAACAAAATTTTACGCACACACACTGTTCCTCTAGCTCCCTCATTGCTGCCGTTGCACGCGGCGACGAACAGGTTTACACACGTACGTTGAACGGTTTGCGCAGAATAAAATCAGTCCAATCTCTTTTCGGTCATACCTAGTATGCATATATATGCATATATATATATGCACATATATATATATATATATATATATATATATATATATATATATATATATAATACACACTAACACACACAGTAATGATTACTTCTATATCTTCAGATGAAGACGGATTGTTTCCGTCGAAATAACAAGAAATAACGTGTAAGTGTTCTTCTTTTTTTGTGTTTCTATAATGTGTGTTACTGTGTATTATACTATTCGGCACTTCCGTGTTATGTCTACGAAAGCATGTATATATATATGTATATGTATATGTATATATATATATATATATATATATATATATATATATATATATATATATACACATACACACACACATTTTTATCCCTTCTTTTGGATTGAGTGACTTTTAAAGAGCTACAAAATCTTGATGAAGGGCAAGGGCATTAAAGACTATCAATTGAAGCCTCCTCCTTAAGTCTTTCCTTTTCAGAGAGAATTTCATAAAAAATCTATACCCAAATTGAGTTTAGATGTTCTTTGAATATCTCCCCATCAGGGTGGTATTAGGCTCAACATTTCGAATGCTCCACAGCTCTGTGTTCGTGCTAAATATCGTAAAAGGGTGTGAGATTGTCGGATAAAGTGTTTTTAATGCACGCTTGAAATTTAGCAGCGAATTGAGGGAAAATAAGCTCCCGCCTTTCTCATCAGCTCCTCCCTATCCTTTCCTCTCCATTCACCGTACAGAATTGCAAGCGAAACATCTACCTTGTACTTGTAGGCAAACGCCGAGATTGAGATAAAGGATCGAAGGAAAAATGCGTTCCTTCAATAGATATCAGCAAACCCTAAACGTGTAAAATGTTTATATCGAAAGAATCGGTAACTGTAACCAGTAACTGACATCAACTGAGGACCTGTAACGTGTCTGAACGCCTCAGTGCGCTCTCACCACGCAGGCTCGGTGGTAGGCAAAATTCATTGAACGATTGAACCGCGGTAAGCCATCAAATTTTGCGTTGGACTGGAGAAATCGGGTTCAGAGAATTTGGGCATTATTTTCCAAGTATTCAAGGATGAAATCATGTCACAAACTGCAGTTTTTGAGTGGCGCAAGCTCTTCAAAGATGGCTAAGAGAGTGTGGAGGACGAAACCCGCACTGGACGGCCATCGATGTCAAGAACCGACGACTACTTGCAAAGTTTGCGTGAAGTGCTGAACTCAGTTGGTGTCAGTCAAAACCGTTGGTTAAGTGTGCGGATCTCTCAAATTGTATTAACATCGATGAGATGACAGTTCACACCATTATTACTGAAAATTTGGCGATGCAAAAGCTCTGCACTTTGCTCGACCCGAAAGTCTTGACGGACTACCAAGAGCAGAGTCGCGTGTTTACTTGCTAAGGGTTTCTGTAACAGCATTGCGACGATTCCTCAACCCCCTTACGTACATTAGATCCGAAATAGTGCGCACCTAGGACGCCCCCATGCGTTTTATGTACTGCTATCCACAACTCCGGCTAATTATTTTGAAACTGCCACTCTATGGTAGAGGAACACGATGGAAAGAGCTGACATTCCCGGACTGAGGCCGCGAGAGGAAGGATAAGATCTCTTGATCGTGGTCTCCTTCTCCTAAATCGTAATTAACCTGTCAGTGAATTTTACGTGTATTCTGAAACTAACTTTGTTGCAAAAGGAATAGAAAAACAGGGTCGATATGGATGACGCTGATGAGCTAAATGCTCCCCGTCGATAAATATTTGGGCTTCAATGTTTGGTGGGAACGAGAATAAAGTGTAAATGTCTGTAGCATGCAAGAGGAGTCCCTAGCAATACACATTCGAGTTATAAACTCTGAGAACTTCCCGTCATTCAGATATCGACATTCAACTCGAATAATTCGCATGACGTCGATTTTTTCCATTTCAATGCACTTTCAACTGCATTAAATTGTTTAATGTTTAATGTAATCAATTCATCATTTAAAAATATACGGATATCCTCGTAGTTACGAGAGCTGTCAAGAAAGTAACTTACGTTTCGGCTTGGCGTGGCGATGGGTAGAGCTATAGTGCCACTATCTTGGTATCTAATAGTTTCTACACTCATTACGCATCCTGCTGTAGTAGTGTGCTGGCTGAGGTTCTTTTACTTTGCTCCCTGTGAACTGTTAAAATTACTCTCCGTCTGCTTCGTTCTCCCAACTATTCCTGATAGTAACCAAGTACTAAGAGTTGTCGGAGAGTATTACTGTAATGGGGGCCGTTTTAGTCTCCGGAATATTGGACGACGATGAAACTTGATGGTTACTGAAGACTTGGTGTTGATAGTCTGCTGGTGTAATGTTTATAACTTTATTTAAATCATTTGTATTTTTTAGCCACCTGCGCTTCGACATTTTTGCACTAGTTTGTGAATTTATAAGAGATATTGAAAAATTCCGTCTCAATTGAAGAATAGTTGCAAATCAGCCGCACCAGTTGGTGTGCGATAGGTTGAAGTGCAAAAATGTGATAGATTGGCCAGACAGCCATCATTTTGCATTGGCTTTTGAAAAGGCAATAGTTTTAGTTAATGGCACACGTTTCCCTCTGTTAATAATGCACAGTCTTTTTTGTGTATCATAAGGTTTTTTGCAGTCTAATCATTAAATATTCGATTTATAAAGTAAGCATAAACATTAGATGCGATCTAACTTAAGAATACACTGGGTGTAAAAGTCATGAGACGTAATTGCTGAACCTTTTCATGTCCAAATGCGAAGCGAGAATTCATTATTAAATTATACTCACCATTTATAAAGATTATTTATAGAATATATGGCAATGGACACTTTCAAGTTAATACATTACGACCGATTTTATGTTCGTTATATTCCTCAAATCGTAGCAGGAAAAATTGACCGTATAGCGAAAATTATTTTCAATAAATAATTTGTTGTATTATTTAACGAAATCATTTTTAGGTAAAGCTTAATATGCTCAAGTCTGTGCAATAAAAAGAGTGTTTAATAATTTTGGATCATGAATTCCACATGGTATGACGAATGCCCATGATCGCATTTTCTTATCCTAAATATAAATGCGTAGAAACTGGTTAGGGAGGTATGAAATCTATAAGGGAGACTGTATGATATAAATCGCTTTGAGACTTTATGTGGTATCGATGAAAAACCAGTCAGTGTGTGTAGTTTGGCAGGTGCTGATTTTATCGAACTATGGTTTCATTTAGGGATAATACCGTGGTAGTCTTCTTTCATGACTTCTTATACTTGATTCACAAATGCTATCTAATCCCTCCTATTTAACATAAAAAACTAACATCTGACGTCATTGACACGAAAGTAATGCGTAAATTTGAAGGCCTATAACTATTTAATTCAACGCTTTGACATAAATGAAGTACAAAAATTACATTCGCGTCCATCCTAAAGCCTTACAGACTGTTAACTTCTTCCTTTGGGATTAATGGTCGCCCAAAGCTGCATCCTTTTAGTTATCTCCTGCACTATCGGGATGGAATGCACATCTTTTAAAGTGACTTTGCCTATCGACTCCCATGCACTTTCTTTTTATGTTCTCTTCTTACCTGGGCCTCTTTCCCCTCCTCCAACGTCATTCCTTTTCCCTTCATATTCACGGACGATCTTCATGGCAAGGATTACCGTCCGGAGGACCTTCCGTTCCCCGCTTCGTCTCTGTCTACCTAGGCATAAGCATTTGTGTGTGGCCTTTATGTGTACACGTGCGTGCGTGCACCCGGGCTCCTCTATGCCTATGGCGCCTCTCTCTCGCCGCCGTCTCTGTGTGCCGACGCGCGTGTTTGTCATGTCCTTTTCATGTCTGGCGGGCTGAGTGTGGCCCACGCATTCGACGTATCCCATATGCCCGCTGCCTTTTGCCTCGGTCGGCGGCGACCCGTCCGCAGGGCGGAAGTGCTCAAATGAGAAGGGAATTCTGGGAAAATTAAATGTCTTCGTGGTAGATCGCCAGAGTAAATGAAGGTTTAGTGCCACTGGAGGAGAGACTGATCCGTTCACTCTCAACCGTCTTCTCTTCTTTCTGCCTTATCTTAAGAAATACTCCTTTTTCATTCCTTCAACGTGTGATGAACATAAGGACACCTAGTTCTTCCGATGAAGACGGAGCTGAATTCCGTCGAAATGATCAAGGTGATCTTTTTATGTGTCCTTATATTGTTTGTTACCGCCCAAGTTATATTTATAATATTACATATATTATATGCATATTACATATATATATATATATATATATATATATATATATATATATTTATATTTATATATATCAGCATGCGTAAGATTCTCTTTAGGGCCGCAAATAGTTATTTATGAATGGGATTCCTTCTGGGAATAACCTTTACCTGAATATTTTACGAAGTACAGCATATACAAGGCTATAATTGGCAGCGACTTATTAATTGTGCCAGTAAAAATACGAACTTTCTGAACTCATTTTTCCATTGTTCGTTCGAAGGTTTCCGCGGCGATGAGTAGGTGATTTCCACATTTTTCGGGCTGCGTCCGCGTATGTCGTTTCATCCTTGACCTGAGGACGCCAGCAGGATAGCTGGCGAAACTGTTGTACATTTAAACGACATACGCGGACGCAGCCCGAAAAATGTGGAAATCATTTTTCCATTATTTTTTCTCAAAAATGGTAAGCTTTTAATCAGCTATCTTTTTGTGATTTGTTGGCGATTCAAATTGTGAACTATATTCAATGTAGCATTATCTAAGGCTCTTTGAAAAAAGATCATTTATGATAAAAACTAATGTCGCCTTCCATAAAACTCCTATTTGTAAATCCAAATTTAAATTTTTTTAAGTGTTCTGAGAATACTTTGTATACGACCACGCGTCGATTAGGACGAGTCGCGGTAAATACATCTGTTGTTATTACCTGCTAATCGTGAATACCTCTACACTATTTTGATTTTAAGCAGGAGTAATGTGGTTAACGTATTATCACAATACCTAATTTTCCGTTCGGACTGATTACCTTTATATGTGTCGCTTTTTATGTGAATACTAACTCCAGTTTGGATGGATGAAGGTGATATTAATTCTACGAAACGTTAACGAGCCAGCAGGAAAATGACCAAATATGCATTTTAGTATGCATTGAAATACGATTTTATCGTCAGAAAATAACATTGATCTCTTAATTCTGAGGTTAACTTTAAATTGAAAACCCGATTGAAGCATAAAAGATCTTTTGAGCTTGAAGTAAAAGGGCCTTTCAAATGAAATGTGATGTTCACAAAATAATTATCTAAAATTAATTTAACCTTTACGGAGAAAAAATATTTAATCAATATCCTTGACAAATGAAAAATCTATATCATATTAAGTATATTAATCAAAATAGAGCATCGGGCATTTTAACAATTGAGTACTAAGTAATTGTCCCCATAAAATTCAATTTGCTTCTCAATGATTTTGTGGTCAAATTAAGCTTCAAAATGAGTAACAATACTCAATTGTGTTTATATTACTAGCTGGTAAGATATTTAATGTTGTGGACTACACGAAGAAACAACAAACCACTTTAACAGAATTATTACCTATTCATTGTGTTGGAAAAGTGGTTTACCTAATGGTAACAGGTCATTTCTATGATATTTCAAATCCTATGGTCGGTTACAATTCAAATAAATGCAACGCAATCATTGTATTGAGTATTGATTCGCATTTGAAATTAAATGACTTTTATAATTAATTGGTTACCGTGGATTTTACTTGAGACACAGGGATATTCCGTGCTATTTGTTTACGTTGGAATTAACCCTTGACCCAGTGGCCTATAGCGTCCGATTGTCCAACTAATTACCATCCGTATATCTCGCATATTTTAGTAACAGATAAAGGAAGTGTAATGGCAAAAGACGGGAATTGATAATTTATTCCTTTACTCTTATATATATTATGTTTCTTGTAATATGCAGAAAAAGTCCCTGTATTCAGCAGTATTTGTTAAAATTTAAACAAAACACGGCGTGATCAATGATAATGATCCCAAGATCAAGAAATTATAGCTGCTAGTTTAAATTTTGAAAAAGATGGGCGCACTTGAAAATAAGAATTTTTGATATTAAATAGCTTAAAGGTCATAAGCTATTTGTCTGTAGGAGTAGTTCTTCGCCTGTGTTTGTTGAAAATCCTCATTGAATATGATTATTTAAAATGTAATCTCAAGTGTGCTTTGTCATTGAGTCACTGAATTTCGATCCGAGTCGAACAGTTTAAGAGTTCGTTCGGGGTGCATTTTTGCGAAAGTAGTCGCAAAGCTCCCACCAAGTCAAACCGCCGATGAGGCACGCCGTCCGCAGAATAACGAGTTAACAAGTCAGCGGAGAGCGGTAGAATGGGCAACTTGAGAGAGCATCGAGTGGAAATGAGGTTCTCGCGAAAATGAATGGAAAAGACCCCTGTTTATCCCCTCTTGGATATCATAAGGCTTCCCTGCCAACTTTTGCGGCTTCCTCGGTAGCTTTCTCCATCTTCAGAATTTTTCTTTCCCTCGTCGCTAGGATAAGAGGTCACTGTGGTGCTGAATACCGCTCAAGTGGATTGTAAAGATGTCCCTTTCTTCTCCCAACCCCACCGCTCTTCTATCACGATGCGCTTGCACTAGGGCTTTCGATTGAAATCTTATGCCTTTTCCATTAATGCTAAAGGTGGCTTTTTTGTAACACGACCTGAGGACGATCGAACTTACCTTTAGTATCTTTCAATTCAAACGAATCATTTTAATGACGATTTATTCATATACCGACTGAGGTGTAATGCTTATTCTCATCGTCCCATTGCGAGTGATACACGGTGCTTAACTTAACCTCAGGTGTGGAGCTTACTATTTTTTCAGTAAAGCAATCTTAGGTTTTATTTCAAATTAGTATTTGCTTTCAATTTCAACGGCTGTGATTATTCGGAACTACTTAGAAAGCTACGGCTTAATATTGAAATTCATATCCAACGATGACGAGAGCAATTCCTATAAAGTCAATAGGGGAATGCATTCGTCCGCCTATCAAAGGTCACGAATTTAGAGTTAACAATTAAAAAAAGATATTTTGCAATTTTTGACTAAATAAAAATATTTTGGAAGATAAAAAATATCCTTTTGACATAAATGCTTCGAGTCGAAAACTTTGAATATTAATTCACCGTACTCTCAATTCAAAATAGTTTACCCCGGTAAAAATTTTCGAATGGCTGATGGTTAAACTGAAATATGAATATAATATATAGACACTAATTTCAGATACTAATTATCTGTTCGTCCTTGATATTCAATTGTTAAAATTAACTTTCACTGTTAAAAAAAATAGTATTAAATGACAAAAAGCGACATTAATCACAAAAAAATCAGTAGTAATTATACCTGCTCTTACTCAACCAAGTATTAAATATTACCTTAAATTGAAAGGACCACATAAATCCCAAATATAGCTAATGCCTTGCTACAAAATATTTCTTTCTTTCACTTCGACCAGACTACTGAAAAATTTGGATATCCTTTCTCACAACCTTAATCTGTAACTTTTGCTGAAATATTAATAAAAAAAGCTCGACGCTCATTATAATTTGCTAGCGAAAACAATCGCAAGAGATGCCCTCCACAAACTTCTGACCCGGTAAATGGAGAAGAGTAACGTGGAAAAATGGCAACCGTTTATACGGGTGTTGAAGGTCGCTTTAAAAAGAATTACTCCACCCCGAAAAATATTCATTTTCCACATTAAGCTCATTTCAGCGGGCCTGGGGAGAATAAAAACAGTTTAACATCTTTGAAGCCCTGCACCACTCATCCATGCCCTACTAGTCATTTGTCTCAGGGGAACAAAAAAAAGGGGGTTTGTTTTTTGTCAAATTAAATAAAACATTTTTGAACCCCCCACCCCCAAAGTTATTATTTTTTAACAAATGAGACGCTCATCTGTTGAGGGAACGAGCTGTGAAGGGCGAGTTTCGGAGAAGAATGGAATGAACAGATGTGGTAGGGCGAACAGAGTATGGAGAAAACCCATGCTCCCATTTAAATAGAATAATGAATTCAGGGAAGAATAATGCGCGAGTCAGGGCGACGCGGAGATGACATTGCATGTGTTTCTGTAATTCTTGTGTGTCAGTGTTTCGTGTGTAGGTCCTCGCTCTGCTCATGGAGGGGGACGAGTGCGGGCGGGCTCTGAAGAGTTGGAATGGGGGGTGGGATGGTGCACGGATCGAGAGGAAAGAGACAGTTGATGGGAGGTTCGAGGGTCGGGAGGACAGCAGAGTGTGTGCATGGCAAAAAAATCGGAGAGAGAGATGGGAGATGACTGTGAAAAGAAAAAAAAACACACTGGGACCGACGTATTATAACGCAAGTGCAGCGTGTGTGATCCACCATTTTTCCACCCCCGTGCACAGACCCGCATTTGGAGGGTGGGGGTGGGAGTTCCCTTCTCTTTCCCCCGCTACCTTAAAACCCACCCTCCCCTCCCACCCACCCATCCGCCTCCATTATGTACGGCTTCGTCCATTGTGCTCCGTTTCTCTCTCCCACTTTCGATCCCATCCCCCTGCAGACCGCTGCGAGTGCACTCACCTCACCACCCACGCGGTCCGCCTCTCCACCCCCCCCCAAGCCCATATCCTCTTCCATCCCTTAAGCGAACCCCTACACGAGGGGAATACCCCCTTTACTCACTGAAAACGCTGCCATCCGCTCACCTCTCTGCGAGCGCCAAGCGCCTTTTCCCGTCTCCTCAGGTCGGTCAAATGCATAGATGCAAGGAAGACTCCATCATTTCTTGGCACCTTGACCTTACACCGTCATATATATTAAAGTCATCCTGCCTTTCTTCTCTGATTAAGTTCTTCTTAAATTCTCCAGTTGACATTCTATGGCGTAACTTTTCAGCCTTCTTTTAAGAATTGCCTTTTAATCGCTCTCCACCCACTCACATGTCTTACACACTTTGTGGCTCACTGTTCCGCCATTTTGCTCTCATTGTTTATTTAACCGGACCCATTTCCCTGAAATCCTCAGGTGTCAGCAGGTTTAAGATCTACGGGAGGGACGGAAGACGAATGATATTTCCTGATCAAACGATCTTTTCTCCTCTTCCCGCTCCAACGTTTGAATGGCCATTTCTTCGAGCTCACATTCTTATTTTTTTATTTTAGTACCCATTAAGCCACTACTAGGGTGTGCAGGGGGTGAATACATACTAGACTAATTTTGACCTGAATATGACCCTACCGTGGTCGGACAATGTTGTTCTGATCCCTTATTTTTTGTGGAAAAAAATCTGAAATATATCTGTTCTACACTTAATCTCTCTAAATTTATTTACATGATCTCTCCTACTGTAGTACGATGGGGTTAATAATACATTTTCGACATATTTGGTAAAGAGACGTCCTGCTAATTTATGCAAGAGATTAAATTGTAATTTAACCTTCGCTCCGTAGGTGATTCCCAGTCTAGCTGCTCTAATATTTTGAATACGCTATTAAGTTTATCATAGCAACGTTTAGCAAATCTATTTCCTCTCTGCTACACGCGATTCAATTCGGCAATCAATCAAACTTCGTGAGGATCCCAGATGCTTGCAGCTTATTATAAATGAGGCCAAACAGCGAAATTTAAAATTTCTCTTTGACCTTTTCATTAAATTTACCCAGTGTATTCTTTTTAGTTGGAACTATTTTGGATTAAATTTATTCAATAAATCACAGATTATTTGACATTGATGAGTTCTTTGGCAGTTTGATTTAGGAAGCAAGAGCCAACCTTTGGATGAGCGTAATGAAATATACTGGGATATTCCATTGCGCCTTTCATTATTCTGTTTCGAGAGAGTTTTCCCATCTTCCTACATTGGTCTCATTTTTTATCTTATGTTCTAGCGCCGATAACTAATACGAATGATATAAATACTTTAAATGCTACATGCTTTTCAAAATTAGACAAACTCAGTAAAAAGGCTAACGGATAGGGCATTTCAGATGCGAGAAATTTGAAAAAAAAACGTTTCAGTGGTGTAAAATCTGACAACAATGAAGAGGTGGAGTCTGAGGTTGATGGTTATTTTGACGAGTTCAACGATTTTCACTATAAGCAGGATACCGAAGCTAAGATTGAATATCGCTTGAGAAAGTATATGGACCTATGAGGAGACTATGTAGAAAAGAAAAGATATTTTTTCCCAAAATTTTAATGTTTTCTTTGCTAGGTCAGGTACTCCTGGGACTTCAATACAACGATCTAATTTATCATCGACAACCGTTCTCATTTTTTTTATTTTTGAAGGAATTCATTTGCAACTTGAAAAATCAGGCAGTTTTTTTTTAATTAAGCCCATTAATTGATCTTTATTAATAAGGAGATATTAAAAGCTGAACCCGAAATCGGCTATGTTGTTGTATTTTTATCCCAAAAATTAATGTTCTATTTAGGTGAGTGATTAATAAAAGCCTCTGGATCTGATTAAAATAAATGAAAAATTTATGACAAAAGGATTTGGTGAATAGTAGAATAAATCCACTTTTAATTAAAATATTTCTCAATATGATTTACCAGGCACGTTTGACTGCATTAGAAGTATGCCCATTTGTTCTGGTTCGTGCAAAAACCGCATCTTTACTCTGCTTCCTTTCTTACTCTACTCTCGCGTCTCCTTGCTCTCTCTCTTGAACTTACTCCCCTCTATCTCGTTCCAGGGTGTCTCTAAGTGATCAATTTTACCTCAAACTATGATCGAAATTAGATCGCGGACTTTCAGAAACAAGCGTAAATTACGAGAAAATTCGGAGCCATAGCTTTTAATCAATTTTTTTAGAGTAAAAGCCAATGCAATTTAACGCACAAATTATCAGATGTGAAAGTTAATCTTAAATGAAGGGTAAAACTTTTGTAATTTTAAATGTTTTACTATCTGAGTTAATTTGGAATTTATGCTTTTGATGTTGCAAGTCTTACTTTGGCACATATTAATAGCGTTTAAGTAGGAGTAAAATGTGAATATATTTATATGCATTTACACGCAAAAATACTCAAGAGATACGTTACAGGTGAACATGTAAAATCATGAATTCTGTAAAGATTGTTTACTGAACATCTTCGGCGCTCTATGTTTTAATATAAGTTTTCAAAACCAATTCCGAACTTTGGTACATTAACAAGAAGATAGAATATTAGAGAAAAAAATTCTCATTTATTTATTTCCATGCATGCATCTTCTGCAATTCACGCGTGATATTTGCAGTGCGTACTTGCATTTGATGTCTTGATACATTTGAATTTGATATCCTATTTTACATAAACTCTTACTATTTTGACTTACGATAAGCTGCATAACATTAATGACATTTTTGAAAAGCTTCTTTGGTCGGTAACTTTAGTTTGACGCTAAAAGATTCGGATGAAACGCGTGCCTAGTAATTTATTCAAGAAACTCAAAGTTTTCCCCACTATTTATTTCCCCTAATATTCGACCCGCGATCCGATTGGTAGGACGACAAGGAAGGAACTAGGCAGGCTTCTAACCTCTTTCCGTTTCCTCTCGTTATTTCCGTCCGTAATGGCCGCCTGCTCTCGCCATCCCTTCGGGTTCAGCAATTCCCTTTGCTGCCGAGTGCCGTCCGTCCTGCTCCCCAAGCTCGCTTCCCCTCCGATCCCCCACACTCCCCTCGACCACCCGTCATTCCTCCTCTCCCGCCCCGCTCACGTAATCTCCCCGCTAATCTGCCCTCATACGTATATTCGCGCGATTAAATGCCTCATCACACACTTGTGTCACTGGCCGCCCTTCTGTCAGCGTCCTCCGTATCCCATTCCCTTCGTCGACACCTCCCTCCCGCGACGATCCCTCCCTCTCTCCAGGGGGCGCAAACAATTCCTCCGGCCCTTCCAAGCCGAGGCGCGGGTGACGACGGGGGAGAGGTTGAACTCGGCAGCGGAGAAAAATGAAACATCTCGAATGAATAAAAAAAATGTGAGAAGTAGGACAATATAAACGAAACACACATTCATTCCGAGTGCGAAATTTCGCGGTCGGTGACGCGAGGGGCGGATGGCCAGCGGGTACGTACGATCTCTGCTCTACTTCTCACTCTCCTCTCCGAGAGGAGAGTTCAACAGGGAGATAGGGGGGGGGGGCTTGCTCCACAGAGCAGAGGGGGAAGAAGCGTGTGCTTTAGGAGTGGCGGTGAGGGTATGGGGGCGCTTTGGTGGCTAGGGTTGTGGTGGAAGTTGGGTGGTGTCCGGGAGACGGTCGGTAACGCGAGCGAACGGAGGAGAGTTAAGGAAGGAATGGGGGAAATAGAATTATACATGGGTGGCATTGAGGTTAACGGAATATGTTCCGTATGTTACTCTTGACCATCAGTTATGAGAGCGCATTGACATGGCGTGCTATGAAAATCGCGAGAAGGGAATATATACGGACGCAAACGAGTCACAGAATTTAACGTCCCGTTTGACGGGCGGTATTATACCCTTCTATGTGAAAAAACACGAATCTGTAATACATCTGTTGAACTTTCTACCCACAAATGAACTGTTTCTTCGTAATTTTCGAAACCACAATTTATTTAAGGGTGAGCATATATATTATTTTGACTGACCTTGATAATAATTAGTCTCTGTTGAAATCTTGGGCGGTCTTTTATATACTCTGGAGTGGAAAATTTCGAATTGACATGATTTTTAAACGCTACAATGGCCAAGTGTTCTAACGCAAATTTATTAAGGGCATAAAAAATATCCGTTTGCGGTCGAATGTGAAGTCAGTGAACTTCTCTTCATCTTGGCTCGTTCACTGGCCGACTGCGACCTTGTCACGGCAGGATAATGCCTGGGGTGATTAACCAACTTCAATGTTGATTGGGACGTGGTAGACCAGTGGGTAGAGCGCTGAGCTCCCCACCGGAGGATTCTGAGAACCCTCAGCCCTTCACCCAAACTGCGCGATTTTCGGGTATCAGGTCTTCCTGTGAAAGCACAAGCATTATGTGGAAAGGAACTGCCCCCCCCCCCCCCCGATATATGAAATTCATACGCCTCTTGGAGCTTAATGCGAGATAAGCTCTACCCTCAACTATCAAGGTATACTTCGGGCGTAATACTGTGGTTTAGCGTTGATGGTGTCGCTATGTTTTTGTGTAACTACTTTGACTCCAGTTCATAGTATGCATAACAACGACCAGGTGTGCACTGTTCTCTGTGCTCGGTTGTTAATTACATTTTCCTCAGCTTCCGCGTAAATTGCTGGGCTTCGGAAATGCATGTCACTGAAATTACCCATCCACTTCATGCCTTCTGTTCCGCTTTGTAATGTGGCTATTCCCTCTAAATCATTGGGAATTGAAAAACTGAAATTTCCTGGATATATGGATAAGCAAACATTACCGTGATATTCATTATATAACCACTAATATTTTCCTTCGTTTTCTTAAACCAAGTCATGATTTTTGTCTGTATTTCCAAAATAAACGGGGTCTGCGTCTTTTAGCATTAAAATCGAGTCAGTAAATTTTAAACAAGGCCCTTAATATTTAGCATGTAAATCGCAATATCGTAAAAAAATAAGTTTTCCCAAAATACGATGACTTCATTTAATTTTCTGAATAATTTCCCTACGTATTTTTCTATAACGTGAATGTTTGTTAATTGCGTATCTAGGAAAGGTGCTGTCGTAACGTATACAGGGTTCGTCCGGAAAATAAGTGTACTGAGCTCAGTAAAAAAAATTTATTACACTTTTACATATCTTAAGCTAATATTCTTCAAAATAGGACCCTTGTGAGTCGATACACTTGTTCCAGCGGCGTTCCCATTCCTGGAACGCTCCCGCGAAGGCATCATCGGGAACCTCTCGAAGACTCGTCGTCAACCTCTTCTCTGCCCTCCACGAACATCTTGTGCCACCGAAAGATCATGTTTCTGGACATGGCTGACTCCCCGTAAGCCTGGTTAATCATACCGACAGTTTCGGTAGACGATTTCCCAAGCTTTACCGCAAATATGATGGAATAACGCAGCTCCAAAAACTTCGGCATCGCGTTCCGTGACGTGGGTCGAGCGTGGAGGTTCGCGTTAACAGAGCTCCTCACTACAGCACAGCTCAGAGCCGACTGTCTTTTTCAGCGTCGCTTGCCAACATACCACCCTCCAATCGCAGCCCGTCAGATCGGTGCTGGGCGCGCCTGGAGTGGCGCGTCCAGCCCAGGAGTCAGTACACTTATTTTCCGGACGAACCCTGTACATCTACTCAATACCCCGCAAGCCGCCGCAAGGGCGTGTGGCCGGGGGGGGGGGTTTAGGACACCACCCGTAATTTATAAAGGAAAAAAACCGCATGCAAAACCACAAAATCATACATCCACAAAAAAAACATGGCATACATTCATGCATGAACACTTACACCCCACACACATGCAAACACTCAATCTACATCTTACATACACATGCACCTGAAAGCGTACCTAACAGATTTGCACTGTTTAACTTTGCTCCGACTGGCAAATTCAATGTTTTCAATATTTCTAAAGTGACTTCGGTTTCTTACTATTATGATTTCTGATTATTCGGGGAAAGAATGAGTATTTGTACCTATCTGTCCTGAAATCTATCTCCCTTAGTTTATCTTTGTGTTCTGATCTACCTAAGTAGTGTGGGGCCATTATAATTCCTTCAGTGTCATAGTTAAACTCGTTTGTTCTGAACCTTTCTAAAAGTCTAAGCCTCGCTTGTTCTCTCCGCACTTCAAGTGGTTCTCAGCCTAAATCCCCTAAGAGATCTGTCACACTTGTGTTCTTATCATAATTTTTAACGAATCTAGCGGATTTTCTCTGGACTTTATCTAATTCTTTTTGCCAAATTTTCTTCCACGGATCCCAAATACTTGCGGCATATTCCAAGTGAGGTCTAACTAGAGCAAAATAACACCTCTCTTTAACTTTTTCATTACATTTCCCCACCACCCGTTTTATGAAGCCAAGTTTCTTTAAAGCTGATCCGCATATTGTCCTGATATGTGCTCCCCATGAAAAGCGTGGTGTTAGAACAACCCCCAAATATTTAACTTGATTGGCCGTAGTCAGTACTGAACCCTCTATTTCGTAGTTTATATCCTGTTCGTCGCTTCCTTTGCTCCAAAATTTAAAAACTGTCTATCTATATTAAGTGTTAATCCCCATTTATTGCACCATTCCGAGATATGGTCTGTCTCTAGAGAGTAGCTCGCGATCTAGTTGGCACCTTATTTCCCTGTATACCACCGTATACACCCATATTATGGATTGCTATTGCATCATGTGTGCATCTCCGCGTTCTGCATCCAAACTGATCATCCTCTAAGGTATCATATTCCTGTCTCTCATTTAATTGATGATCCCGAGAACAACTTTTTCAGCCTGTGAAATGGAACTTATTGTCCTATAACCCTAACATATTGCTGCGTTTCACTTTTTTGGATTTAGAAGTACAATTGATCTGATGTTGTCTTCCGGCCGAACTTCGAATAAATACTATAAATTAGTCGTAATTACCTCTTTCTTCCACGTTTTTCTTAACCCTTAAGAATTTTCGCGGGATTTTTATCTACTGCTACGGCCTTATTTGATTTCTGTCCCGGTTATGTCTTTTCTATCGTGGATCGTGGATCTATTCTACTCCCATCTACATTATTTACCTGATTCTACCTTCTCTGCTCTTTTTATTTAATGCCCATCGTGAACCCAAGTTTCTGTGTGGTTACTTCCTGGCATGTATACCTAAATAATCACTAAGTTCTATGATTCAGCCTTTACTTCTGTTAATATATATTCTATTACTCACTCTATACTTACGTGTACTCCGCTTCTTCCTAATATTTTGTTGATATTATAATTGCCGTCCCTCGCTTGGTCTCGTCCCCTCCTCTTAATAATACAATGCCGCTACTACTTCATTAACGCCCAATATCCTTCCATTTCACATCGCACAGCCTTAAAATGCCTATACAGTCTTTGTATAAAAATTATGGGTAACAATTTTTCCTGACGTGTTAGTCAAAGTCCTGAATTCGGAAAGTCGGTTATGTGTTTGCAGGATTGCAGATCGTATTCTTATTGATAATATCACAGTGCACACCGTTATCATTGAAAATTTGGCGATGCAAAAAATCCCGAAGGTCTTGACGGACAACCAAGAGCAGAGTCTACTGGTAAATACATTCTGTAACGGCATCGCGACGATTTCCCAACCACCTTACAGTCCCGACTTTGCACCAGCAGAGCATTTCCTATTCCCAAAAGTGAAATCCTCCCTCCCTCAAAGGACACCACCATGTGACCCTAAGTGTCGTCAAAGAAGCTTACCCGCGTACCCTTGAGAACCTCAGAAATCCGCCTATTAGAGACCCTTCGAGTCGTGAAAAAGCCACTCAGGTAAAATTGTGTAGACGCTCTTGGGCTACTTTGAAGAATTTGGAGGCATTGTAGCAATATCTGAAATAAATCAATTTTTCCAAAAATTTTACCAATACTTTTTATACATACCATATAGTTCATGGGGAGGAATAAGGATTACCAGATAAACAAAATGTACAGGTTTAGAAGATATTTCTTCTTCTAATTTTTGAGGATCATTTCATAACTGTGGATTAATCTGTCTTGAAATAGGTGACCCTTTCCATTGAAACTTTATAAAATTGTTAGGAAAATTCATTCCTTATTTTTTCCATCAACTTTATTTCATCTTATACATCTTGTGTGAAAACGTTTTGTTTCAATTTTTAGATATTTTTTTCCTGACCTAACTCATTAGTTCCTTCAGGAGAAGAAATACGTTGGGCATTAGCATGGCTACTTTTAATAATTTGGTGTTTTCATTTGATACAGGTATCTTCAATCGTTTTGGAAAGGTTGGCAGATATCTCCATACCGTTTATAAGTGAATTGTTTTTGAGATATTTTATTAATTGCGAGATCTATTTCGAGTTTTTTATTTTATTTTTTCTAACATTTATTCATATGGCTAGTGATGTAAATTGCATTCTCCTTTATCTTGACAACCGAAGTTCAATGTCCTCATCTTACATTGGTGATTTCCCTACAAAAGAGACCAATAAATTGAAAGCATTACTATAATTAAGTAACGTCCTTTTCATTATTATTATATATCGCACTAATGGTAAAATTTAAGATTGGTTAACTCTTTTAACTTTATTTTGAAGATTACGTGGCATTACACTCCCATATAGTTTTATCCCAATACTATTTCTATGAATGCCTATCTTTCGTGGCATTGGTTATATATGCTGCGAGGATACCATTAAAAAAACACCCGGGTTACCTTAAACGTTTATTATAAAACTTATTGCATTCCACCTTATATTTTAGAGGCACAGGGAAAGGCATTCAAAACTTTTACAATGAGCGATCCCCTTTGTTTTGGCATTAACTCATTTAACTCATCCGTTCGCCCGAATCGAGGAGATGAAAAGCTCACTGATTGACTTTTAACTGCACAAAGGGTCTATCCAGCTACGTAATCCGGAATATCCGGGAAAAAAGATTTCATTGCTCAATTATAGCCGATACTGGCTGAGTTAGAGGGATTTGGGAAAACTGTCCAAGGGAATAAGGGGAGGGTAAGAGGCGGCGAGAGGATGGCAAAGGGCGTGGGAGGAGTGACGAAAGGGTCGAGGGAACTCCTGGGTAGCGTAGGGAATGGGAAGGGCGATATGAGAGTATGGGGCAAAGCGAAACAAGTGCCGGCACCGTCTGAACTAGGGAGAAAATAATTGAAATAAAGGATACGCTGGGGCTATGCGAAGGGAATTTGAGAGTTTGGTAGAGGAGCAGATGCTAAAGTGAGACATTTGGAGAGGTATAAACTGAGACGGAATTCAAAGAGGTTAGGAAGGCTTATACACTCACACACACTTATTATATATATATATATATATATATATATATATATATATATATATATATATATATATATATATATATACGCACACACATACTAGATGCAGTCAAATGAAAACCGAACCGCCATAACACACAGTGCGCTACAGGCTGGAAGCTAGCTTTTAGCCTATCGATACTGCCATCACTGCGGTAGGAGAACTGCATAGTGACAGCTCACCATCGCACGCAGTTGTTGAGTTATTTCCTTGTTGGTCCGCCGACTGGATGTTTGCTTTTCATTTAACTGCCCCTCATATATAAAATTGAAGTAACTTCAACTCTATTCCAGTGATAACATGAAAGTCTCATACTAGCATCATTTACAATGGCAACCATGACAACTAGTAGAGAGTAGTAGTATTTAGGGGAGGCGACCGATAGCCGAGGTCATTTGCTCCATTAGGGATGGACGAGAAAGGAGGGGATCGAGATGGTGCGGGGGCTAACGTACTGGCTTCCCACCCTGAGGGCGCGGGTTCAAATCCCGGCGGTGTTGAATATTTTTCAGAGGTATCTCGATCCCTACTTGAGGTGCTTTGTGGAGGGTACTTTGAGTGAGCACGCCGTCCGTCGGATGGGACGTTAAACTGCGGACCTCTTGGCGCCTTTCGTAAAGAGTAGGCTAATGCCGACGCCAGGTTTCTCTCCACCCTTCATCCTTTCCTGTCCATCCCCTATGGCGCAAATGACCTTAGCTGTCGGTCGCCTCCCCTCAAAACTACTACTACGAGAAAGGACGAAGGGTGGAGAGAAACCCGGCGTTGGTATTAGCCTTCTCTAAACCCAAGGCGCCAAAGGGTCCGTAGCTTAACGTCCCGTCCGACGGACGGCGTATTCAATTTAAGTGCCCTCCACAAAGAACCTCAAATAGGAATCGAGATACCTCTGAAAAATATTCAACACCGCCGGGCCCTCTGGGTGGGAAGTCAGTACGATAGCCCACGCAACATCTCGATCCCTCCATGACAAATACGACGGCTATTATACGAAAGAGCAGGGGGTCGAGATGGTATAGGGGGCTAACATAATCTCGATCCCTACTTGAGGTGTCTTATGGAGGGCATTTTGAGTGAGTACGCCGTCCGTCGGGCGTTAAACTGCGGACCCCTTGGCGCCTTTCGTAAAAAGTAGGCTAATACCGACGCCGGCTTTCTCTCCACCCTTCATCCTCTCCTGTCCATCTCCTATGGCGCAAATGACCTTAGCTGTCGGTCGCCTCCCCTAAAAAGGACTACTACTACTACGAAAGAGCAGAAGTTAACTCCATGATTTTTATGACAACGAAGTACTTGTGCAGTAGAGTCAAAGCATCATAAATGAAAATTCAGAAGTCGACCAGAACTGTTGACGTAAGGACAAGTTATTGTCTGTACGAAGTGAGGTATGAGGGCAGCAGATAATATTGTAGGAGTAAATAAAAAGCAACACACCATTGCGTAGTGGTAGTGATTTATCACGAGAAACCGTATCATATTAATTAAAATGATGAAAACAGTTGTTCAGACGTTTTTGGAAGAATCCGGCAGTAAGTTCTTCAGCTGACAAAAAAGTCAGTAGATAAACTAATATTAAAGCTGATTTGCCGAAGACAATTCATCTCAAATTGGGGTGACTATTTTATATTCCTACTAATAAGTTATTCAAATTAGCATTAAGTTTCCTCATTAATATCACGCGTAACTTAGAAACTGTTCCATCAGCTGAAGCAATGATTGGAACTGGAAAATTATCAAGAACTCTCAGAACAAATTGCGTAGCCTCAGGACTTATAGCATAGAATTCGAACATAATGATTAGCAAATAATATCACTTGTCCTCTAGATTTTGCTTTGAGCCACCATTATCAAATCAATATCCATTGGAAAAGTGTTATTATTTGTTCGCTTTAACTCTGAGTGGTATCTTAATTAATATAAAATAAGCAAGTAAGCAGTCGCTCATTTATAAAGAGATACTTGATTATTTATAAAAGTATACTGGAAAACCACGCTGCAAGGGGCATATTTTATGGTGGTAGGATATTGGTATTCAAGAAAACAATGTATTCCGCTAAGAGTTCTGCAACTAGTATAAATAAAAGATTCAGATATGATGAAGTTGAACTGTTTCATAATAATAGTGATGAAGACCACTACAATTTTCCAATGAATAAAATTTTATTCACGACCAGTTTCGATGCACTGCATCATTTTCAAGTCTGACTTGAGATCAGACTTGAAAATGAATACATTTTTATTTAGTGGAAAATTGTAGTAGTCTTCATTTCTCATATTAATGCTACAACTGTTCATATTCTACCCGTTAAGGTAGATTTTGGAATGAAGCAGCCTATACATCTGTAATAAGACATTTTCTAACCTCTCCCATGAACACAACTTGAAGTGGTCATTTTTTTCAGGTCAGAAAATATTTTGACCAATTGTCAAAACAAAATGCGGAAGTCAGTTATTACTGGTATTCTACCGTTTAATATAGATTTAAGAGGATGCGGGTGGCACAACAGTACCAGGAGACATTTCTTTACCTCTCCCAACACATAGCAACGAACCTCTCTTCAATTCCGAATACTTAACCCCTCCCTTCATTCCGCTCAACATGCCTATTCCACTCCTGCTTTTTCCTCGTTTGTCTAATTTTCTCCCCTCTATCACAATCTCAAACATTCCATCACTAATCTAAACGCTGTGAATCCATCTTTTTTGTCCCCTTTTGGATTTCTTCCAGTAATCTTCGTTTTTCATTCGGTCGATTTCTCATTTTCCATCCTTCACCGCATCCACATTTCAAAAACCTCCAATCTATGCCTATGGTCTTCAACAACCATATTTCCGGAATTGTCTACATATATTTCACATCTGTGATACATACTGCTATATTGATGGACAAGCCAAGTTACCGAAATGATTCCCATGAGGATTAAATTCCGTGGAGATAGTTTTGATGACTTGGAAGAAGGCGTGATACTTTGAGACCAAAAATATGATCCTCTTAATGTCATACTGGAGTACCTTTAAGATACCGGTCCACCTGGGGAACTTAAAAATTTACATAAGCATATACTGTCATTCCTAGTAAGCTCTCACCGTGCTTCATGATAGACTAATGAAATATTTGATGTACCAATAGTCATAAAAGTTTTATACACAATTTTTCGCGGTTAAAAATGGAGCAGGTTTCTTATAATATGCTGTACCTAAACGTACAATAAGAATAATTTTCCATTTCTCTCTAAAAGGTGGTCGATACTACGTATCGTGTTTCAGGTTTTGATATTTTCTGTTGTCCAATAAAATTTGGAATGAAGCACGAAAGTGGTGTACGGCCTCCTGGTTTTAGGTGGGAGCTAAGCTAAGACTGCTCGGCCAAGTCAATATTAAAAACACTGGAAGACCTGGAGGAATAAAAGGTCGGTATTTAAGAAATAAGGCTGTATGGAATTGCCGGAGTGTTTGGTTACAAAGTAGTAATAGTGGTGAAGACATTGTAACGAAAATAGCTCTCAGGGATAGTGACAATTAAGCTGGTTACATAACAGGGAAATGAATTCAAATGACATGATTTAAATTTCACAAGTTTGCAAATTATAAGGTTAGAGTCATACGCGGGGGTCGTTTTTGCAACAGATGACTATTTACGAGGCTAAGAATTCTTTGGGGGAATTTGTGGGGTAACAGTTTCTCCTTGGCAAGGTCTGTACTTCATTAGATACTATTCGGGTGAGAAAAAATTAAGTCTAGATCTATTATTACACTAAAAAATTTAGAGTAAAGATCGTTTCTCAAGTTTCCGTGGTGTTTGATTGTTGAAACTGCTCGGTATTCATGGGATGCTCCGTGATCTTTTAACTGCTGTCCACAACAGTCTCTTTCAGTTCGCCCATTAAGATTTATTGGGAGAGTACAGGGTAAATTTAATGAAAAGGTCAAAGAGAAATGTTATTCGCTGGTTAGAACTCATTTAGAATATGCTGCTAGTATATGAGATCCTCACGAAGTTTGGTTGATCGTCGGATTGGATCACGTGCAGCGTAAAGGAGCTAGATTCGTAAAAAGTTGTCATGATAGACTTAGTAGCGTATCCAAATGTTTATTCACCCGCTGTCACACACCCTAGCGATGGCTTGCAGGGTGCTAAAATGTCAATAAAATATTTACCAATCCACTTTTACAGTTTGTCCGTCTTGACTGCAACTACTACAAGTAACAAGACAAGACATGGTTACCGTCTTGAGGATGAGCTATGCTTAAATCGGGTGGCATGGGAAGAGTTTATTGCAAACGAAAGAATGAGTAATCCTCGAAAGAGTTCAAAAGGAATGAAACATTAAATGGGCTTGGATGCGGTCATAAGAATTTAATTTGATACTTGGTGGAATTAATTAGTAAGAGTAATAGTAAAGTGCTGCACTACGCGCCGCAGTATGAGCTATGAAGATAGTAAAGCCTCTTTTTTATAACAACATACACCGATTTCTATTTGACACACCGGTTACCAAATTCCCAAGTGAATTTGATATAGTTGGATACACTATTCACTGCACTCTTAGAGTGAGTACAAAAGGATTATTCTGTAACAACCGCTGTTGACCGCAGGGATTGTTTTTGGGTTTTGTTCAATTTGCCATCTTATTGCTATTAAATGCTATTACTTTTTGTTTTTGGGTGCTTTCTTAATATCATGCCGGCCTCGCTTGTAGATTTAACGTCATTTTCGTAATACAGAAGTATTCAAATTAAAGATAGAGTCAACTTCCAGTGTATTATACTTAACTCTTTATTCCTTTTTGAATTTGATCCCATTGATTTCATTTAATTTATATATGTGGGTGTTTGATAAAATATTCATTTGGCCATAAAATATTCTTGCTTAAACCACTCATTTTTGAAGTGGCGCAATTTTAATAAGTAAATCCGCAGTTTTTTTAGACACCTTATGAAACAGTTATCCCTTAGAACTAACCCTTATGTAGTATAACGACCATTCCCTCATATTTTGCATTTTTCAAGAAATTTCTATTATCTGGAATATAAGACGGTTGCAATCTAAAAGAGCCAGCACAGTTTTATTGAGAAAAATCGAACCCTGATCAGTTCAGATATCAGTCATCCGTTAAGATGCGACTTTATCTTCTTCACATCACTCAAAATTTGCAAGGAGTTACAAACCATTGTGCATAAGTATTGGAAGAATGTGTGAGAGACGTTTGGATTAGTGTCTAGAGGATCTCACCCAGGGCGGGAACGCGACCGTTTTGGAGCATGGCAATGAAAGTGTCGAGGCTAGCTCGATTGCCGCGGTGTCTCATTAGTTGTCACCTGGCTGGATGAGGTAGGAAGAAGCCCTTCTCTTCCTTCGACTCCTTTTTCTTCTTCTGCTCGATATTCGTTTTTCGCCTCCCCTTCCAAGATTCCCAGTCTGGGGAGACTCAAGGAAAACTCTTGCCTTTGAAAACTCCTTTGCTCAGCCTATTGAGAGAATTGTAGCCTTAGAAAAACATGCACGGTCATTGTTTTTTTATTTATGTGTTTCTCCACCCTCCATATCTTACTCGCTTCTTTAGCCCCGCCTCTCCTCTGCAGGAGCCTTGGTACGTAGGTGACTTAAGGGTATTACGTGCATGTATTTTTTTAAATCCACATTCTCTTCAACGAATGATTCGTCTCTGTCATACGCCACGAACTGTCTCATTCTTTGTGGAAACCATCAACCTTTTGTTTACTTAGGATATACAAGACGACACGATGTCGGTAATTTAAGTCAGTGACGTGGTGGATGAAAATGATATTGGTCTCATTGAAGTTATTATTATTTATCATGGGTAATCTGTTAGGGTCGGTAAGGTTTGCCCGGACGTAAACTATTGAATAAATCTATTGTCTCCATTAATATTGGTTATCACATCACAAGGGAATGTTAAATAAGAACAAAATCGTCCATAGAATGTCCTCTTTCACTGTTTTGGCAGGCTCATTGTGAAGATACGGTAAAAGAATTATGGTTAACGAAAGGAAATACGAAAGATCAGGAATATGGTCCCTTGGCAAGGATTACGGTGGAGAAAATTTAGATGGAAGTTAGAAACAATCATATGGTAGAATAAAATCAGTTATAAGACCATTATTGCATATGTCTAAGGTACATTTGCGGAATTCATTTGTATAAATTTGTTGATTTTGACGATTAAATATTGGAGGTCGAGGTTTTTGAATAATTGGATCGTTCGGTAATATTCGGCAGAAGCAGGGATAAAAATTTAATCTATGGAAGTGTACTGCTACCATTGTTATAGCAACCGATTGGAAATCTCACTTAAATGGGAAAATCCATTCCAATAAAACTCCGTGGTGTTACTTCTGTGGAATTTGCAGTGAAGTCAAGTGTAAATAAAAACTTAGGTCCCTCCCAAATTATTCAATATAGAATATAATCACGGCGAAATTTTTAAACGTATCTCAAGCATCGGAATGTGAATAGTTGCTTTTGGAGGCATCGAAATTGTTGACTTGATGATTAATGATAAGGATATTAATATTATTAATATTAATCTTTATTTTCCTTGAAAACCTAATGATAGGAGGTCACTTAATTTTTCTATGCAATATTTGCGGCCTTGTTGTCTACACAAAAGACTCAGAGCACAATAAAATGCGACACATTGTTCCTTAGCACCCTCTCAAGCCTCTTGATGGTGATCCAGCAAGTCATTTATGCTCTGAGCCATGAACGAGGAAGAGATTTTCTCTTTGGCTATTTGTACTAACTAGGCATCTTGGAATTGGTAATATAGTGATCTTGATCAAAGAAAAAACTGCTCTGATAGAAGTCGCATTTATCCATAACTACTCGATGCTCGGTGAAAAGTATGGATGCCCGTAATAGTCTGAGTGTTTAGTGATGACGGGTGGCAAAGTGAAAAACCCTTGAATGTGTCATTTTAAGGATATTAGGCATTGGAAGTGGAAAGGGCAACGAGTAGGCCTCTCAAGTTGTGAGCGAGGAGCAGGATTTGTGGGAAGGGAGAGGGTTGTTTGCGTAAGGTGAGACAGACTGGATTTTTGCGGACTGGATGGGTGGTAGGGAAAGGGGTTCGAGCGGGGGTGCTTGGGAGGCTAGGCCGTGGGAGAGGGCAGGGCGGTGGTGAAAGATTTAAAGGCAGGGCTATCGATCACTGTGATTCATCACCGCTAACCCCTCTAGTTACCAACCCCGCGCTCTCTTTGGCCTCCCTCCCACCCCTTACCCATCCGCACCTTCACACCCCTTGATTCCCAGCTACCTCTTACACACCATCCCCTGAACTTTGGGCTCCGGGGATCATAGTAAATGCCAATTATTGCCTCAATCGCACATCTCATTCATTGAACAAAAATATTAAGATTGGAGTTTTCCCGGATGACTTGAAGTTGCTGTGCAATTCTTTGTTACGAGATCCATCTCCCTCAGATATCCGTCCGTTGGAAAGTTATCTTTAGGAACAGTGCAATTAAAAGCTAACAATGTTTATGTTGGTCTCCTCGTGAGTTCACGTTTTAAAAGAGAAGTGACCTTTAGATTAATCGGGAGTATTTTAGTTTTTTTTTATCTCGAGAAGGGAAAATTGGTGAGAGTATAATAGTTTGAAGTGATGTTAGCTGAGGAAGGTTTACCTCCAAAGTGAAGGATAAGAGTGAAGAAGAGAGAACCGCTTATTTCCTATTAGTTTAATTTTTTTTCATTCTGTAACAATCACTACCATTTTGCGGTTTTTTTCTGTTTTATTTTTTGGGCATATCTGATGGCCCAGGGAGGCTGGTAAGTCACACTCAATAGGGGGGGAAAAATAAACTTTACATTTCCGCAATATATATTTAATATTTCGCGACCATGGTTTCGATGCTGCCCATCATCATCAGGTGGAAGTGTAAAATTTCTTTTTGCCCTCTTAATGAAGGAATTCCACAAAGTTAAACCTGAAACCGTTATGTTTAAGTCACACTCAAATTTATTCATAAGTGAAACCAAGGGTGTTTACGCATATCCAACGACTGAAGCGGGATGTGAACCTGGGACGTTTTGGTTGGCTGTCAGGCAAATTAGCTGGACTGTCGTTTTTTGTTTCATGCGCTTTCGTTGTGTCGGTGACCCCGGTGGCGGCGGGGTAACGTCCTCGTCTGCCATTCCAAGGGTCGCGGGTTCGATTCCCGCCTGGGTGAGTTTCCCTCCATCTAGGGCTTGAGTGTTTGTAAATGTGACCATTGTTATCGTTGTTAACAGTTCGATGTAAAGGCCAAAAAATGCGCTGTTTTCGGACTAATATTGAATAAAAAAAAATAAAAAAATAAAAAAAATGTCAATTTCCATCTTTGATTGGATTCTTCTTCCATTTGGTTAGAACGCATTTCTTGGCTTGAATAGCAATACTATCAATTTTATCATAACGCTAAGAGCAAACTCATATAGTTAGCAAGCTCAATATAGTTACCCTGTCTTCAGCAATACAGGTATACTGTATTGCTGAAAACAGGGTAACTATATTGAGCTTTATGAATGGTTTTGATTTAATATATTCGTTTCTCTTTGAATTAAGGCATATTAATTATTTTTGTTCCCTATACAAGTCCATATTCATTCATTTTCTACCTGTGTTAGTTATGAATGGAAAACTCTTAATTTTGGAGCATACATTAGAAACTTCATGGTGAGAAGATTAACTTGTCTACAGTTGTGATACCATCGAGTGGTTATAATGGTACACGTAAGAGAAATAAAAATAAGCCGTCAAAAAATGAAAAAATCTAAATGCTAACATAATTGTATTGTCTTTTCAGGAAACGACTGGATAACACAATTGATTCTAGGAATTAGGTTACTTGATACCATCAAATTTTGAGTCTATAATAAACATATTAATATGCATGCATATGCATAAGATTATATTATCTCAGCACTTATAGCAGAATGGCGATGTTTTCGTGTATATTGAAGTTCAGTTCAATCATAAAAGCCAATGACTTTACATCCAGTAAACTTCAAACTTTGTGAACAGTTATTGTGGTAATTTATTTAACAAATCAATTCCTATTCAATTTCAACCCGTTTTTAAGTATTACATTTTACACCATTGTTGCTAAATCGCCCCACTGGGACATAGTTCAAGTAACGATTGCGTCTTGACGTCAAATTTTGAAGCAAAATGGCCCTGAGATAAAATTAGCTCCACGAACGGAAATTGAGAAATCCTGGTCCGCATCCGGCCAAGAAAATGATTTATGACGAATGTCCGTTATTTTGACTAACATAAGCCATTTCGTTCCCATTTCTAAAATGTAAACGGTCCCATGCTACGATGGATGTGATGCTCACAAACCAAAACGACGAAATTTTCCACGCTACCCAAATTACTTTTAAACATTAAATTTTTAAGCGTTATTATATTTAAGTTATTTTTTTATGGTGCCGACGAAAGCATTGCGTAAGAAACTGAAGTCTAGTTTGAAGACGTTGACAAATTGCAAGGAAAGGGATGAACGTCATCCACTTCAATCTTGCCGTAATTACTTTCCGAAATCGGTGCCCATCCCTGCGGCCGAAGCAACAATGGGGACATTAACGACGGACGAGAACCCATTCGCGGAGCGTAAGCCTCTTAGCATTATGTTCCCTGTAACGAGGGTGACAGTGATGCTGGAGCGGATGAGTTGCTCCATTTCTCTTAATTATTCAAGTGTTGGAAAAAGAATTCCGGTGTGAAATGAATCCAGGAATTAAGCACCGCTGATGTGCACTCCACAACCACTGCTGGTCCAAGACGCACCTCGTTAGTTAGCAAATCCTTGGTGTTCCCAAGCATTCCCCTCCCCCATTCAGGGGTAGCCCTGGGCAAACGCCTTCCTCTCTGTCCCAGGATGAGTTTCTTCTGGAATTTTCTTCTCCCCACAAGCAAGAGTGTACCCCATGGGGGTAGGGGTTACTCCTTCTCCCTCGTGTACGGGCTTGCACTGGTGGAAAATTATTATTTCGTAAAAAGGCGACTCAGATTGCAAATGTAGTTCTAATTGAGTAGTTCTTAAAACTGCTTAGTCATTTTCAATTCGTTGGGCGTCAAAGTGTTATTAACGTGTATCTATCAAAAGAAATTCATTTTTTAAGAATTACGATGGCATTTAGTGCCACGTTTACAACGAATCCTATATTTAGGCCGCAATTGGAAATTTTTGAATTGTTTCTTAAAGAGCATTCAGGAATTCCAGTCGGTTGCATTAGAATTGTCCATTCTACTCCACAGTTCTTCATTAATATGCTACCCAAGTTTGGATACAACACATTCAGATCTAAATTGATTATAATTGCAGCGTGGAGTTAACGTTCTCAACGAAAGAGAGAGAGAGTTGATAGTTAAAAAGTGAGTGAGCTGATAGTAATTTGGACGAAGAAAACGGGCTTTATTGTGCCGTCTAAGAATTATGCATATGTGTATGGAATATATGGGTATGTCTTTTAGGAATCTGTCATCATGAGGCAATCAATTACCATTTCCAACCTTCATTACGCTGGAATATTCTGAATACGTGGGTAATATTTGGGTCCCTTCCAACGAGGTATTAATTAGGGCATTAGATAACTTCAAAAATATTTTCTCTAGATTTGCGGAAAATTCTAAATTTTATTTTTCAAAAACTTTATCATTTTTTAATAATTTTAAATTTAACCTAAAAACTTTTAAATTTTTACCATTATTACACGCCCAGTAACAACATGGTGTCCTCGCATCTCTTGCCACAACCCAAAAGATAGCTGCCACGAAGGCATTGGAGTCAACTTAGATGAAGTATTGGGCAAATAAATGGTTTGTATTTAAAGTATCAGGAAAAGGTTTTGGAGAAATAGATTAATTTCATGTATTGCTTTATTGCTCAATTCTTCAAAGAATATCCCTTAACCTTCGACACACTTTTCCAGCGGTTTCTTCCGCGACTCGAGGGCTCCCTGGTAGGAAGGATAGTATACGTACAAGCTTCTTTGGCCAAATGTGTCCCATGGCGGTGTTTTTTGAGGAAGGCTTACACTTTTGGGAATAGGGAGTAGTCTGTTGGTGCCAAGTCGGTACTGTAGGGGGTTGGGGAATCGTCGCGATGTCTTTGCAGAAGGTGTTTGGAAGCAGACAGTCGACTCTGCTCTTGGTCGTCCGTCAAGACCTTCGGGACCAGTTTAGCGCAGATCTTTCGCATTGCCAAATTTACACTGATAATGGTATGCTCTGTCATCTTATCAATTTCAATGCAATTATGGGCCTGTCAGAAAAAAACTGTTAACGGTACTTTTTATAAAAACCTTGAAAGTAGGGTGTCACAGCAAATTATAATGATAATCATAATTTGCAATGAAAATAGGTCTGCTATGCTCAGTGCTTTTTTAAATTTTATATTACCTTTAGTAAAGCGTGTCGCTAATTGCCATCTTCCAACCTGCCGTCCCATATTTCGCCAAGTTTGGTGATTGCAGTTTTTGATCTACCTACCCTCTGATTGATATAAACATCTTTTTACTCCTTTCTTGTATTTAATAAATATATGAAGCTTTAAATCGCTCAATAATCTTTCGCATGGGTGGTGACTGCGTATATATGTATTTTATGATTTTTATTCTTGCGTAAAACAAAGATCGCACCCTTTTCTCCATTCCACCTCAGTCAATGCGTGGGCGGTGCTTAATCTAAACTCACGATGATTTCGCGCCCCTAGGGGAAAATTATTGAGTCCATTCCGTCCTAACGAAAACCGCATCGGCTGAGCAATAAATAAACTCTTGATAAATAGCTTAAATGAGAAAGAGTTTCAATTGTTGCTTACTATTTTATTGGATTATTTTGATGCGAAATCAGTTTTTGTGTCTACATATTCTGCTGCAATTCCCATGATAATTTACGTTTTTAGCGCCTAATTTCTTGAGGACGTTCACATTTGAAACGCAACGAATAAAATTTCTCGTTATCGAACACAGGCGAAGCTAAAAATATTTTTCTTTTAATAAAATTAGAAAACATATGGATAAAATTCCAACGTTGAATGAGTAGAAATGCAATAAATTTGCTGCTTCCCACAACTAGTAGCATGTTTCATTCAATTTTAGAGAGATATATCTTTTATAAAATCATATACCAGCAATAGTGGTATGAAATATTTCCTAATTGATTTTAATTTAAATTAATATATCTGTATTCGTAAAATTATTTAGAATGACAAATATTTTTATTATCTAAGCAAATAATGATTTAGTGGCGTTTACGTCAAAAAAATGAAAGGGATTTCTTTGAATTATCCATATGTATCAGATTTTATTAAACAGGTGCAAATACATCCTATTCTCAGGAACGGCAAAATATAAATGATGAAATGTTTTTTTAGGTGCATCTGTTAAATTTTAATAATAGAATATGGCCGTAATAGTCGTGAAGTTACTTGCGTAATGTGTTATCTCAATTCCGGAAAATGCTGAAGGATTATTTTAATGTAATTTGCATTTATCTCTCTTTAGTATCAGCAATTTATGAGAATCGCAAACTCTAAGTCTGATTCTTCCTACTTAATTTACTAAATCAGAGCTATTCATTTTATCAGGTTCTTAAGAAATCACTAAACAATTCTTAGCTTACTTACCATCTACATTTTGAAAAGGGGTTTTTAGGGGTTAGGGCATTTAGGTGTTGACAAAATAAGAAGACTTTATTCTTTTGGGTGGAAAGTGAACTTGCCTTTTTAAATTTTCCAGCGTTTCTTGAAAGGCATGACGTGAGTCTCATCGCTTGAAATTCATCCTTGAGTGTGCTACGTGTGCTCTCCAGAAAGTAACCCCCGTTTTGTGTAGCGTGAGAAGTTGCAGGGGTTGGAAGGTCACGCTAATTGTCGTTTGTTTACAGTAGCGAGTCAAATTGAACAATACAATTTTATTCCCGCGTTCACTGATACCTTTTAAAAAAACTTCAAAGCTGCTGACATTCATCGGGGCATTTGTGCTCCGTACGGACCAAACGTGATGAGTGACAAGAGTTGTGCGTCAGTGTTGTCATTTGTTTAAATATGAACACAGATGCAACAATTTCAGAGCGTAAAAATCATTCGCCTTGACTGGGACTCGAACCCAGATCCCTCAATATCCGGTCGAGTGCTTTAGCCACTTAAGCTACCGAGGCGTCCTCTTAAACTCTGAAATTTTGGGGCTTTTAAAGAAACTAGATGTTATGACGAAATACCGTACATACAATGTCACATGCATTCGTAGTCGTGCGCGAGGCGCCACTGTCCACGAGGTTAAAGCCAACTTTAAACACTTATGGTGTTTTCCCTTTGACAAATTCTAAAGAAACTGCGGGAGATGCCGCAACAGTAACTTTTAACGGAGTCATCCGCTAATGTGCATTTCAATGCAACAATTTCAGAGCGTAAAAATCATTCGCCTTGACTGGGACTCGAACCCAGATCCCTCAATATCTGGTCGAGTGCTTTAGCCACTTAAGCTACCGAGGCGTCCTCTTAAACTCTGAAATTTTGGGGCTTTTAAAGGAACTAGATGTTATGACGAAATACCGTACATACAATGTCACATGCATTCGTAGTCGTGCGCGAGGCGCCACTGTTCACGAGGTTAAAGCCAACTTTAAACACTTATGGTGTTTTCCCTTTGACAAATTCCAAAGAAACTGCGGGACCGCTCGTAATTTATTTATTTATTTATTTATTCAGTATAAGTCCGAAAACAGCACATTTTGGCCTTTACATCGAACTATTAACAACGATAACAATGGTCACATTTACAAACACCCAAGCCCTAGATGGAGCGAAACTCACCCAGGCGGGAATCGAACCCGCGACCCTTGGAATGGCAGACGAGGACGTTACCCCGCTGCCACCGGGGCCGGCAAATCCGCTTTCACCGCTTTCAGCAACGCGTACTTGCAAACGTTCTGCGGAATCTTTATTACTCTTTCAATATATTAGTTTTTGTTTCTCAGTTTGCCTATATCGAGATTTGTACATCCTTGGACTTGTATAGATACTGTATGATTGGTACTGTATGATTATATTATTATCTAGTTTTTCGTCCATTGCCACCAAATACTTGTCCCAATCATCTTATTTTAAAGGCGATCCCATCAGATCTAATCATGTTATTTTATTAGGTAGTTAGTTGACGTGCTAGCTTATCGTATGATTCAAGCCTTGCCTCATCTCTTAAGAATTTATATCAATACTTGAGCCTACCAACATCAATATATTAAAACGGAATTTGAATGGCTATGTACGGGAACAATCACTCCTATACGTTCACGTTAGAATCAAGATGATGTGGGAAATTCGTAAATGAACCAACTTTGTAGCTTTCACAAGATTAGTTAAGTTGAATACGTGCCATCATCCTGTAAGCATTACTGGTGGTTATATAACTGAAACATTTTTCCGCTCTTTTTTATCAAATTTTGTAAACGACAAATTTATTTTAAATTATGGATTTTCATAATTTCCACTTGGCTGCGTCCGTCTCAATTTGATATGTGGAATTTAAAGTTAGAGCGGATGATTTTATTCAACATTTTATGATGCGTATCTTTCGCGTGTGTTTAATCAATGAAATTCCGTCAAATATTGGGACCTCCTTGTAGCGAAACTAAAGCAGTGTGTGGCGGACTTTTTCGCCCCATGATAGTAAAGCGCTGAGAACTTCGTGACACCTCTATGACAGTAATTATTAGCAATCCATTAAAAATTTCCCTCTGCACTTAACTTGATTAGAATTGGGTCAGCAACGGGCGAAGCAAGGTCGGATGGGCGTAGGTTCTAAATGCTTTAATCGCATTCATTAGCGGACGCCTACCTTCCCCTCGCCCGCGAGGTATTACCCCACTCCTATTCTGTCCGAGTTTTCTCGAACCGATTTTCTTCGCCTATTGAACCGCACACTGCCAGTCGTCCCTTCGACCATAAGTGTAGTGAATATGAATATTACCTCTGAAACAAAGTCACTACATTACTGTTTAACACGCCATTTAGCCTAATGTTTATCTCTACATTGAAATGATTTGAGTACACTTTATGCTATTACAGTTATTAATCATAATAGATTTTCTGTTCAGACAGTTGGAAAAGAGTGTGCATTTAAAACCATGTTCTGATTTATAAATATTTTACTCTCTTCGTATTAATTAATCGGAATATTGCAGCGTTAAATTAGAGTAGAATGAATATTTTCACTACCGGTGTGGTAACACCGACTTTTCTCAACTAATACTATTAAGTTTCATAATAAGATAAGGCGTCCATTCAATATTTTAGAGTACATCTTCAAAATAAATTTATGAATGCGTTGCTAATTTCAATCTTTGGTAAAACTAATACTAAATCACAATAATGATTTTTCATAGCCGCGAATTTGTATCAACACTATAAAATGAAATTTGCGCATTATTTTTACGATTCCTACGCCGGTTTTTTTCTATTAATTTTCCTTTTCACATCCGGTTGGAAACGTGAGTCGCCAGATATTTGAGTAGATATTGATTGATTGCGTAAATAAAAAAAATCGCTCTTATATAAATTCTTGGCATCTTGGTACTTGTTTACTTACATTTAATCATAGTTAACGAAATTATGTTTTATTATCACACAATATTAAACGCTTTAAATTCGGTCAACAGACAGACAGCTTAGGCAGAAGAAAATATCGAAGCTGAATTATACTCGACTCGAGGGAAGTGACGTCGGGGCGAAGGTCGTGGCGAATGGGATTAAAGTTCTAGTCACATCGTTATGAGCTGACTCCAGAGTCGGGTCAGACACAGAGATAAAACTGAGATTTTTATGACTCGCAAGCCTATGTGCGCCAAAAAAATGAAAAGGAGGGGATAAAATAGAAATAATACCGACTGTTCTGCAGCGGAAACTTAAAAACTTGGGATTATTAGATTAGTGAATCGAGGATGTGGATGAGCACTAGGACAACATGGGAGAGGCAAACTGGAAGGCTCTACGTTTATGTCCTGGTGCGGCAATCTCTTCGTGCGACTAATTCGCTGGGCCTTTTACGTGAGATATAAAACTTACGGTTGACCAGTTACGATGATGCATTAACTAATCCTCTGCAGAATTGTATGCACTTATTATTGTTTATATTGGAGTTATGTATGAATTTCTTGTAAATTTTGATATTTTTTTTATATCGTTGTAAATAACAGGATTTATTCCTTGAATTTACACCTCTGATATATTAAGACGGCATGAAATGACTTGGTGCAGTAAGCAAATGAGAAACAGAAATTATGCATAGCCCAGTAGATCGAGTTGGTAAATTGCGAAATGAATGCGGCCTGGCTGTATAAGTAATTCAAATTCATGAATTAATTTAGGGACTCAATACCGATACATGGTTTTGCCACGTGCTGAATAGTATATTAAATGAGAGCTGTTAAAAATATTGTGCAACAATTCGTGTATCTCATTGGTTCAGTTGTTTTGTATGCGCACTTGCAGGTTTGTTTATACGTGTGTGAATGACCAGAGCACCGCGGTACCTAAAATTAGACCAGCTGAATCATTCGCATTTGTTTCGAGTATTTTGATGTCAAAGAAAACTATCATTTTATGATTATCGCCAGGTGCTCAAAGGTAAAGTTATCTTTATGTACGGACGGAAATTTGGTTAAAAATAGACCTTTAAAAAAATATATTCTGATACTAATCGTCAATCTACATTAGCACAAAATGCAGTAAGCACTAGTGGCAGGGCTAAGTAAAAATCATTATTAGTTATGTAACAGGACAGAGTTCCGAGAGAAACTCGAACGGTTAGGAAGTAGAATTTCGAGGGATGGTAGTGCATTATCCGAACCCCGGGAAGGACTAGAGTAGGCAAGAAAGAGGATGTGACGGAAGAGTCAATGTGGCTTTCGTGGTTATGGGTAGAAATCACTTAAAAATTCGCCAGTATATCTGAGAGGGAGACATTAAAGGGATAGGATTTTTGATTTCGGACAAATGTTCCTTTTACAAGGTCCGTCCCAAAAGTAGTTGGACTTATTTTTTCCTTGATAGATAGACGGACGGCAATTTCTCTGGTTAGGTTAGAAGGGAGGGAGTCTCAGGAATGATGGTATTTAGCCCCTAGTCCTTGCGGAGTGCGGATCGTTTGTTTGCGAAACCTCTATAACGTAATGTAGTTACCCTTTGTCACGAACCGGTTATTAGAACAGCGCTACGCCATCAATGTTCACATGAAAAATAGTAAAATCGGGAAGAGACCTATGTCATGCTCAAGATAGCTTAAGATGATAACGCCATGGAAAGATCGGGTGTTTTTGGGAAGATCAAGTTTTTTCGGGCGGGTAGATAAGATTTGAAAACGCCGAGCGTTCAGGACGCCCTTCGACCTCAAAAAGTGACAAATACCTTAGAAGGGGGAAGGCTTGTGTAGACTTGTATCGCAGATTAAGCGTTCACATGGTTTCTGATGAAAATGGCATCCCTAAAATCTACCTGCATTGATTTGTGACTCATAGCATAGCATAGCTCTCGGATGAACAAAAGAAAAGTCACACGCGAATCTTCCAAGAGCTTCACGACCATTCCTCGGTCAGACTGCAGCCCTCATGCTACCACACCAGACTTATCCTCTTCCCCCGCATCAAATTCTTGCTGAAGGGACGTCACCACGACTCGGTGAAAGCGTTACAACAGGCCGTAACGAGGGAGCCTAGCAGCATTCAGGTCGCCGCCCTCCAGAAGGCATACGCGGCATGGAAAAACCGCTGGCAGCGGTGTGTTGGCGCACAAGGGTGCTCCCATGAATACTTTTGAGTGAATGTATCAATTTTGACAACGCAGTTCTTTAATCCACTTAGTCCTACTAATTTTGGGATAGTCTTTGTAAATCAATGAAAATGAGAAACATTATTCCCTGTCACCTAAAACTCAGCCATATATTTAGTCAAAAATATTTTCTTTAAAATACATTAATATCTTATGAATTGCTCCTTCCTTTCTTCATTTCTTCTTTTCATATTAATATCCATGCTATATTCAATCAGGCAGCTTACATCTACGTTACCAAAAGATTCTCTTCTTAGCACCACTGAATGAATGCTCATCAATTTTCGTCAACATTGTGCTTTAAGGAACCGTCACCAGGTAATTAGCGCCGTAAATTATGCTCAAATTGCTTTTTCCTCAAGTTTTCTGCAAGAACGCGTTTGCTAGGTAAATATTTTATAATAATAAAAGTTAATTCGGTGGAGAACACCGAGAAGATCATGAGCGAACGGGGTTGAAGATTTTCAATAGCGGGAGGACTAGAAGTCTTGGGAACAAAAGTGGATTTAAGAAACAACATTACAGGAGTATGGCATAGGGGAAAACTAAATGTGCAAAGATAGAGTAATGTGGAAGGCGTTTGTGAAAATGAGTTGGTTTTCTGAAATCAAAATGAGACTTATAGTATACTTTAAAATTTCAGGCCTCATTTCGTGGAATTGATTGAAGAGTGTGGAAAATTATGAACTCAGTTAATATAGACGCTTATAGACTTCACTTGTCTTGTAAAGTAATGACGTGAATAGCATGTATATCAAACGCTCTTTGACCGTTTCTTTTTCAAATTTCAATCGGACACGTAGCCAGTAACATATGTTGTCCACCGCTAGCACAAATTTAGTTTCTGACATTTGTATGTTAATGACTCTAGTATATATTTCAGGGAATATGAATTTTTCATCCATTCGTCAAATTATCTGGAATGAAAACGGTCTACTGATGAGGATTAAATAAAGTTACTTCATCATGTGAAATGAAAATTTCAGAATTTCAAGTAAGAAAATATTGAATTAAGTTAAAGCGGGGTTACCAGTAAGAGAAGCAAGACAATTGAGCGTAGCGAAAGTCCTCCGTTGTATTCATTGCATGATGACTACATGCATGTGCCTGCCCTCTTTTAATGCATTTTCTTGTCCTCTTTGTGGAAGCTAAGGAATAACTGCTAACCATGTCATATTTGTCATATATGTAGGCATATTGCATGATTGGTGTTTGTTCAACCTCTTTCCACGCAGTTTTTCGTGGATCGCAGGGCCACCCCCTGCCACACGTCCTCGCGACGGCTTGCGGGGTATTGTATGGATATAGATTTAATAAGCAATTGAATTGAATCGCGAAGTATAACTGCTTTAGGTGAAATGAATAAAATTTCTTCAATGGGCTGGGGCCAGATTTAGAGGAACAGGACGGAAATTTGCGCGACACCAAGGGCAACAAACTATCTGTTTTTAACACATATATAAATCAACATTTGGGTTATTACTTAGTGCAGAATTGAACAGCTAATTTATGCTATAAGTGAGCTAATTTTTGTATCCTTCTATGATTTATCATTACTTTACTAATATTCACACTTTTATTCCTATATCCATCAGTATACCTGTATACATATATATTTAAGCTATGTTGAAAAATGTATGGTTTTAATAGAAATTACTCACATCGACCTAAACTACGGATGTTTTCTGAGAATTAGGAAACTCATCCTCTTCTATGGCCGATTGCTTTATTTTGGGAAAAGATAGTGATATAATGACCCCATTTGAACCCAATAATCGCTCTTAAAAAAGGTTCTCTATATAAGCTTTCCCATGGGGTCCATCAGCACACCTCCGTAGAGTTAAAAATTTACAAATTTTATTCATAATTTACCACAATCTGACTTTTATAGCTCCATAAAGTTGTGAATATATTTATAGATACTCCTTACTGAAGGTTTCATATAGATTTACTTATTTGTTTCCGCGAAGACCGGCGGTAGTAATACGCAATAATAATTCACTGTCCAAATTTTATTTCACTAAAAGTGTAGGGACTAGTTTTTAATAGAGGTAGTGATTGTAAACTCAGTGATTTGAGTATCTAAGTCTTCTAAAGTTGTATCATGCAGATGGCATCTTCATTCAGAGACGTTTTTTCGAGTACATGGATGAATCATCCTTTGGAGTTTTGCCTTTTCAGTGGTATTGGTGCTCCTAAGCTATTTCATCTCCCATTAGAAGATTGAGATATCGATTCTTACCAACAGCAATACATGCTCTACATTACCCAAGCAATGCTAGAAACTTATGGTGTAAAGTGCTCATCTAATTATTCGAGTCAGGTTATTATTAATTGCTAATTATAGGGAATACGGTAATGATATAAATAGGTCTGCACAACAAAAATATACAGAGAGCAGAATGTTCAGCGATTCTTAACAGGGAATGTTAATTTTCTAAATTGGCATCCGTTAAATTCTTTATCTCCTTATGCGTCGAGGTGGGCGTGCGACGACTCTTTCTGACTTATCGTAATCCGCTTACGGTGACTCTCTACCTGAACGCCGCCTTCATCGTCTCTGGGCTCGGAAAAGGAGTCCTCTATTTCGGGACCGCACACTATCCCACTCAAAACACGCCGCTTTTCGCGGAATTTGTATTTCCGATATTTCACCGAGCATAAGAAAAACAATTATGCGAGGTGGCCACGTGCACATCGTCATCGCCCGCCCTCGGCAGTATCGTATGCCTCCCTCCCCCCTAGCTCCCTACTCCCTCCACCCCCGAATCCTCCTCCCGATACCCCGGTCCCGCTTCCTCGTGACGGTGGTGAAAATGGGCGGCGTGTATGAAATTGAGGAGGACTCCGATTTTGAAATGCGATGATGCCGCAAAGGGGGTGTTTGTGGAAGGATTATTTCCTAATGGAGGGCATCTCATCAAAATCGCTCGTTAGTTCATACTCGCATAGCTGAAGGGTTTATGCAGAAGCGATTCGAGAGAAGTTGAAAGGATTTGGCATTCTTATTGACTCTCTACTCGTCCGGTCCGTCATTGCAAGGAAAATTTTATCGGATTTCTCGTGCCTCATCCTGCAGTAGTGATATCAAAGCAAGGTTAAGAACGATGAAGACGATTTTGGGAACTTTTAGAACTTTTTAAAGTTTGTGTGAGTGAGTGCAGTCCATTACATTTCGTTCATTCATGCACACACACACACGTACGCACATATGGAGGAATTATGAATACAATTGTTCTGCAAATTTAATTTTAAGCGTTGCTGCTAGTGGGTTGAATAGTATGTGGGAAGGAAGAAATTGTGAGGATCAAAAAAAATGTAAAAGGAATCCGCCTCACTCTCAAGTAACTGATGATTGTCAGTGAGTGAGTCAAGCAACTAATGCGTGGATTCAGATGTGAGTAGGCTGTCAATTTATACCATTAACTGTTTAAGTATCATATGAAAAATTCAACAATCCATAATATGGTTTTAAAATGCTTACAACGCATTTAAAATGTTTGAATGGAATAGAGAGGTTTTTTTTTGAATTGTGATAATTGGAAACAGTTGAGTGTATCTCCAACTGCTTATTCAATCAAAGGCACTTGGGACATTAAGGCATGCGCGTCATCAGATATCGGTGGGGTTTTGCAAAAACATAATATTCATTTTTTTCAAAATGAGATATTTGAAGGAGAACCTCGCTAACAATTTTTTTTCGTTAAAAGGGTAGTAGTAAGTTTTAATTCGGTGTACATTTGTAACTGAGACTTACGATACAAAAATGTAAAAATTATAGTTTCATCTTGGCTATGAAAGTAATGAGGAACGCGTATGGGTTTTACAAAGTTCATATCGAATTGATTTTTAATTTTTGGTTAAGTTACATTTTCTTCCGTTAAAATTTAATTTGTATAATTAATTGAATATATCTGTCGTAAATGCTTTCTTGCTTTGCTTATTTTGATTATATTGCTATATTTTCTGTTTAACTAAGTTATATAAATAAAAAATCCTCAAAAAACCTTTCTAGTCCTCCATCTAAATTCACAAAATATATATTATTTAATTTTTGTACTCAATTATTCATTTAATTGAGTAACAAATTCTATTAATATCTTTATGTGGAATGCATTACATTTTCCTTAATCATCATGAGTCCGTAGTATTTTTCATAATTTAGAACATAATGACCGCAGTAGTTTTCCATCATTTCCAGCAACAAAGTTTTAAACTGGAGTTCTTTTCCCAGGTAATAAATAATTAAGTCTTAAGATCAGATTCTTCAGCCAGCCGCTCGCTATTTCCCATTTCATAGGATCAGCAATAAAACCTTAATTAGAGAGCAGTATAATTGCGACATTCAAGAACTCCGTGCGTACCTTCATTAAGGGAGACTTTATTTAATACTACTTTTAAGGAAATGGACAGAAAAACCGTGATAAACTGAAAAAAGCATTGCACTACTGCCATACAAATGAAATGATCCTATTATTTTTCATGTACTCTAATGCTCAGCAATTTTAAATAATTTTAAAATAAATATGTCATACATTCCCGGTTGCAAGGATTACCTTTGCTTATTCATGCACAGCAGTTGCAATTTTTATATTTGGAGATCCGGTCACGCGTGTCATTTAAGCTCAATTAACACTTAGGTCCTTAAGTTTTGTCTAATTTCTTGATGTCTAAAAAAACTATGCATTCAGTAACATACGTTCATGGTTAGCAAACCTCTTTGGGGGATCTTAGTTTGACGTAAAACGTTTTCTGATATCCGGCTGAATGCTTGACGTTATTTCCTTATAAAACTAGAATTATAATTAGTGTGACTTTTTTATAACGTAATAATCTATTTAATAACAAACTTTAAATTTTCGCAGTGAAGGCTTCAGTGGAGTATAGCGAAAAAGATTCAAATTTTCCGGGATTTATTCCTACGATGACAGCTTCGCCGGCGTTGCAGTCTGCGTCAAGTTCAGATCAGACGTGATTGATGCTGATTTTCTCCCGTCTGATATGAGATCGTATATGTAGATCTGAGACGGTGCGCTGTAATTGGTCCACTCCCATTTTTTTAGGCTAAAATACGTTTCCAGGAGCGTAGCGCTCTTCCCTGTTAAAATTGTTTGGCTTCTTGGCTATTTTCACGGCTTCGCGAATGAGCCGTGGGAAATAAGGGCTTTATCTTGCGACCATTTTAGCCTCTTCAAAATTGATGTTGTGTGTGTACTACGCAGACTGAGTATCTTTTTGTATCTTTTTGTAGCTCTCGTGTGTTCTTGAAAACGTCATCCGGGTGGTCCCAATGAATGTTTGCCCAAAATACGATTCCTGCAGCTGCATCAAATTTTGTAGATGACATAATGCATTTACATCTACATCTACTTAATACCCCGCAAGCCGCCGCAAGGGCGTGTGGCGGGGGGTGCTAAGACACCACCCGTAATTTAGAAAAGAAAAAGAAAAAAAAACCGCATGCAATAACGACAAAATCATATATAAAAAAAACAGCATACATTCATGCATGAACACTTACACCCCACACACATGCAAACACTCAAACTACCAACTAACATACACATGCACCTGAAAGTATACCTAACATCTCTATAGTGTTTAATTTTGTTCCGACTAGTAAATTCAACGTTTTTAATATTTCTAAAGTGACTTCGGTTTCTTGCTATTATGATTACTGATTGTTCGGGGAAAGAATGAGTATTTGTACCTATCTGTCTTAGAATCTATCTCCCTTAGTTTATCTTTGTGGTCTGATCTACCTAAGTAGTGTGGGGCCATTATAATTCCTTCAGTGTCATATTTAAACTCGTTTGTTCTGAACCTTTCTAAAAGTCTAAGCCTCGCTTGTTCTCTCCGCACTTTAAGTGGTTCCCAGCCTAAATCCCCTAAGAGACCTGTCACACTTGTGTTTTTATCATAACAATTTTTAACGAATCTAGCGGATTTTCTCTGGACTTTATCTAATTCTTTTTGCCAAATTTTCTCCCACGGATCCCAAATACTTGCGGCATATTCCAAATGAGGTCTAACTAGAGCAAAATAACACCTCTCTTTAACTTTTTCATTACATTTCCCCACCACCCGTTTTATGAAGCCAAGTTTCTTTAAAGCTGATCCGCATATTGTCCTGATATGTGCTCCCCATGAAAGGTGTGGTGTTAGAACAACCCCCAAATATTTAACTTGATTTGCCGTAGTCAATACTGAACCCTCTATTTTGTAGTTTATATCCTGTTCCTCGCTTCCTTTATTCCAAAATTTCAAAACTGCACATTCGTCTATATTAAGTGTTAATCCCCATTTATTGCACCATTCCGAGATATTGTCTAAGTCTCTAGAGAGTAGCTCGCGATCTAGTTGGCTCCTTATTTCCCTGTATATCACCGTGTCGTCAGCAAATAACCTTAGATTGCTACTAACGTGTGTGCTTAAGTCATTTATGTATATTAAGAACAGAAGAGGCCCTATTACACTTCCCTGGGGGACGCCCGAAGTAACATCTCTCTCCGTTGAGCACAACCCATCTATGACTACTATTTGTTTGCGGTTTGACAAGAAGTCTCTAATCCAATTAATTATTTTCTCATTGATCCCATAGTATTTAAGTTTATGTAACAATTTATTGTGTGGGACTTTGTCGAAGGCTTTTTTGAAATCCAGGCATACTGCATCGACTTGTGTGTTGTTTTCTCCCGATCTAAGTATATCGTGAATGAAGAGACCAAGTTGTGTTTCGCAAGATCTGCTTTTCCTAAATCCGTGCTGGTTGTGGATTAGTATTTCCCTACTATCAAGAAATCTCATAATGTTAGTGACAATAATGTGTTCCAATATTTTACAAGAGATCGATGTTAAAGAAATGGGTCGGTAATTGGTTGGTTTATCCCTATCGCCGCCTTTATAGATGGGAGTTATATGGGCTAGCTTCCAGTCGCGAGGCACTGAGCCTTCTTCTATCGATTTTAGAAAAACAATATGTAAAAATGGGGCAATGTCGTCAGCTAATTCCTTTAATATTCTAGCAGGTATTTCTTCCGGACCAGGTGCCTTGTGTGCTTTGATACTACGGAGCAGATGTACTATTCCCTGCTTGGTCAGTGTAAGATCGCTCATGTGTTCCCCGGGTGGGCGTGGAGGATCGTTTGGTGCTTTTGTGTTTTTGTTGTAGACGCTCTGGATAAAATGGTTTAAAATATTTGCCTTTTTCACGCTATCTGTAATGATTTCTCCATTTTCCGTCTTCAAAGAGTGAATAGTGAGACGTTTACCCTGTATTTCCCTAACATAGGACCAGAATGACTTTGGATTTTCCTCAAGATATTCGCTTAGCATTTTAGATTTAAAAGAGTGTAGTGCTGTGCGCATAATATTTTTTACGGCATTCTTTTAGTTGCTGTTTGGATGTATTCATATAAACTATATCGTCACTTTTTAAACTCTTTTTGAAATTTGACTGTAGCTTTCTTTGCCTTCTTAATGCCGATCTGACTTCCCCGTTGTACCATCTAGGTTCCTTACTGTCGCATTTGAGTTTGGACGGGATGTACGTCTTCAATCCTTCGCGTAAAACATTTAAAGGGGATCCCGGTCTTTAGATTTTCAGAGAATGTCGTACCGTACCAGCCATGCCATACCGAAATCAGCCTGATTTCATGACACAGGCAAACCTGGACCTTACGTCATGTTCTGTGAGGGTTCTGACTATGTTCCTCAGTTCCTGTTATGTTAGAGATTATGGCAAAGTGAATGCTTTTTTCTCGCCTAAATATAATTGTAAAATATGACGTAGATGAAGATAACTTAAGTCCAGGCATACTTGACGGTGAAATAAAAATAATTTAAGGGAAGTTAAACCAAATAAGACCGTGGGGGTGGAAAACATTCCTGCAGAACTACTTTAAAGTTTAGGAAAATATGGGTTTTTGCGAAGTTTTTGTAGAGTTTATGAAGAGTTTCAATGGGCTTATTCGTAGCATTTATCAGAGAGTAATCTAGCCGGAAGACTTTGTTAGATCGGTGTTGGTTACTATTCCGACAAAATTAAAGGATACAACATGTGAAGACTAAAGAACAATAAGTATGATTTCCGACGCATCTAAAGTGCTTCTCCAGATAATCTGGAAAAGGATGTATATCAGGGCGAATGATTACTTAGAGGATGATCAGTTTGGCCCAGGAAGGGGAGAGACGCGATAACATTGCAGTAATGAGATCACTGTTAGAGATAACATAGAATATGATATAGATGTGTTTCTCTGTTTCTTAGATTTCAAAAAGGCGTTTGATAGAGTGAATTGGGAAAACCAACGAGTATATCGCAGAGAACAGGAATAAATTGGAGCGATGTGAGGATAATCCGTAACCTGTGCATGTCTCAGACTGCTGAGGTGCGAGGTGCCGGGAACGGGGAGTCCGGATGGGCAGTGTTAGGAAAAGGGTTAAGGCAGGGTTCCCCATCATCAATGGTGCTATTCAGCGTGTATGCGAAGGAAATGATTGAAGGGGCATTGGAAGAACTGGAGATAGGGATGAAAGTCGGCGGAATATTCATAAAATGAATTAGTTTTGTGAATGGTCAAGCTTTAGTTTGTTAGTCAGCCGAGGGATTGCAAGCATTGCTGAATAAATTCGAAAATCAGTGTGATAGATATGGAATGAGAGTCAATACATACTGAACAAATATTTGGCGGTTTTCTAGGGAGGGAAAGGCTAAGTTAAAAATTAGAATAGAGGGCAAAAACTAGAGCTGGTGGAATAGTTTACGTATCTTTGAAATGTTTTGGACCAACACGGTCAAAGTAGTAGGGACATAAAGAGAAGAATTGCGCTAGTCAAAGAGGCTGTCACAAGTAGGAAAGAGTTGATGACAGGGACGTTGAGTAAGGATTTTAAGAAAAGACTCGTAAAACTTTAATATGCAGCGTAGCTATATACTGCACAGAAACGTGGTCACTGAAACATGTGGAGGAAATATGGAGGAAATGATTAAAGAGGCATTGGGAGAGCTGGAGACAGGAATGAAAGTCGACAGGGAATTCGGAAAATCAATTAGGATTGCTAATGCCCAAGCTTTATTATGCCAACCAGTCCCGCAGATGCAACCATTACATATCCTGCGATAGATAGGGGATAGGAGTGAAATATGAATAAAACAAAGGTAATTAGGTTTTTCAGAAACAGAAAGGGAGAGTGAAACGTTAAAATAGGACGGCATAAACTAAATCAGATGATATACTTTGAGTGCATGGGAAATGTTTTGGACCAAAATGGTCAACATAGTAGTATCGTAAGGAGAAGTGTTGCATTAGGCAGAGAAGATTTCATTGGGAAGAAGAAATTGATAAGAGGAACGTTGAGTAAGGGTGATAATAAAAGGCTCTTTAAAAGTATAAATTGTAGCGTGGTTTTATACGGTCTGGGAACATGATCATTAAAGTAGGATAATAAGCCTAGATGGAGGTTTTTGAAATGTGGATGTGAAAAAGTGTGAAGAAGGTGATATGGACCGCATGATAACAAATGAGGGAGTACTGGACATGGTGAAAGGGAAGGAGAAAGTGGATTATTTTGGAGTTATTCAGTCTGTTTTCATCCAAAGTATACCTTCATCGGTAGATTACCAATCGTATATCAATTCACGTGAGTTTTGCACCATTTAGGATTTTCTTCCAGACATCAGGTATTCAGTTGAAACCGTGAAGGGAAATATTTCCGTTTAGATATATATATAAATCGAGCTCTTACCAATACCTTTTACCTGGCTCGTTGTCGGTTCCATACGGGATATACGGGTATTGTAAAGCCATTATGTAGAGCCCTGTATTGTGCATTCATGGTATGTTACAATTAGGAAAATAATGAAAATCAACTTCTGTGTTATGAACCATTTTTGGCCGTCTAGTTTATACACAATTCGAGAAATGTAAGAATCTGAACGGAAGAGTGTTACCGTAAATTTTGCCACGGGATTCTTTTCACTGATTTTGGGAACGGTTGAAAGTTTACATATATACTAAGTTACGGGAATATAATTTGTTTGAGGGATACCGCTTCAAGTATGAAATTCAATTTGGGTCCACTACTAACTGGTCTACAACTGAAAAATGTCATGGATTTGTAGCTCCCTTATTTAAACCTGAGGTCATAAGCAATCGTATCTAAATACTGAATGTCACCAATCTATCTGGCTCTTCCTTGACGCCAGCTTGCATTTATTTTTAGAGGAAATAAGATAAAAAGGAAAACCTAGCTAATGAATGAGTCAGCAGTAGTCTAGGACCAGGGAACCATAAAAAAGTGTGCAGATGACAGATTAGGTCGAGGCGAATGATTATACTATGAACTCTGAAATTGTTGTATTGGAATGCATATAAGCGGATGACTCCGTTAAAAAATACTGTTGCAACATCTCCCGCAGTTTCTTGGAATAAACTGAAAATATTTGGATCGATTTTTCGAGTGTTTAAATGAAAAAAAGGAATCTTCGGCGGGTGAAATATATGATAAAACTATTAGCCCATTAAGTGCGCATATGAAAGCCTCGGTTCAAAATTATTTAACAGCCAGATGAACCATTATAATTATTTGGTAGTCTACCGCTAAAGGTAGGCGGTGGGGTGAGGTAGCTCCAACATGGATGGACGAACTTTGAACATGTCTGCATTTCCTAACCTCGCCTAACGAGTAAGATCCCAAAACTACAATAAAGTGTTATTTAATTACGAATAGATACCCTTTATTCCATCCAACAAGTCTATCCTATTCATAGCGCTTCGTCACTTCCCCGATATTCTCCCCTCTATTACAGATCTTAACATCGGATACAGAAAAAATGGCAACGAACGTTTAGGGTAAGCAATAGTCGTCAAGAGCGTAATACCAAAGCAAAGATGACGACATGGAATTTCTGTTTTTAGTATTCAGAAAGCTAACAATAGGGTGTGTGGCAGAAGGTGATCACACAACAGACTAATTTTGAACCGAAATATGTTTCCCCCATATTATTTACATCTACATCTACATAATACCCCGCAAGCCGCCGCAAGGGCGTGTGGCGGGGGGTGTTAGGTCACCAACCGTAAAAAAGAAAAATACCACATGCAAAAAAACAACACGGAAAATTACACCCACAGCAGCGCACACACTCATGCAAAAATCCCTTCATCCAATACTCATGCAAACACATACACATACAAGTTACGTAGCCAAGAGTACATCTATCTCTGTGTGTGTTGGCGATTTTTTACAATTGCAGAAATGGATTTAAATTTGCAACAACGAACTTGTATTAAATTTTGCGTAAAAAACGGATTTAGTGGCCCACGGACGTTGGAAATGTTGGAAAAGTGTTTCGGCAACGATTCTCTAAAAAAAACGGTCGTTTACCAGTGGCACGAGCGGTTCAGAAGTGGTCGTGAGTCAATCGAAGATGATGAACGCAGTGGCAGACCATCGACATCGAAAGTCGGTGAAAAAATTGATAAAGTAAAAGAAATGTTGGTCAATAACCGCAAATTAACCATCAGAGAAATAGCGGAGGACTTGAACATTGCCTATGGATCCGCCCAAGACATTGTGGTTAATGATTTGGGTTTCCGTCGTGTAGCAGCAAAGTTGGTGCCAAAAGACCTCAATTTCATGCAAAAAAGAGACCGTGTTGACGTCGCAAAAGACATGATTTGCGAGGCTGAATCCGATCCCACATACATCAAAAGGATCATTACTGGAGACGAGACGTGGGTTTATGAGTACGACACGCAATCCAGACATCAGGCAAGTGAATGGCGTTCACCAAATGAGCCGAGACCAAAAAAACCACGTCGTTTTCAGTCAAAAAAGAAGGCAATGCTGACGGTTTTCATGGATTACAACGGTGTAGTGCATCATGAATTTTTGCCAGAAGGCCAGACAGTAAACAAAGAGTATTATTTGGGCGTTATGAGACGTTTGCGTGAAGCAATTCGCCGAAAGAGACCAGAAATGTGGGCAGAAAACTCGTGGATTTTGCACCATGATTACGCACCGTCGCACAGTGCTATCATTATTCGTAATTTTTTGACGAAAAATGCAACAAATACCATCCAACAGCCACCGAATTCACCTGATTTGGCTCCCTGTGACTTCTTTCTGTTCAATCGAGTTAAAAAACCATTACGGGGAACGCGTTTTAGCAGCCGAGAGGAAGTAATGGAAAAATCGCAGGAAGCACTGATGGACAAACCGAAAACCGACCGTAACTTTTGCAAATGTCAAGTTATGACACTAAGATTTAAAGGGAATATCAACAACAGATTTACCAATTTAACAAAAAAAAACAGAACTCAAATCGGAACGATGGGAGCGCCACACGGTGGTTATTCCGGGAACTTTTTGATCAAGGTAGTATACCGCAAAACAACTAAAAACTGCACCCCATGATGCAGCACGAAAGACATCCTACAACACGGAAGGTAGGACACAACAAGCAAGAAATTGAAACATCACTACCACATGAAAATGCACCACGAAACACTCTACCCCCAAAGAGTCTCTAAATGGCAGGGAATGCGACCCAACGTTGCAGGTAGCAGGAATTTGCCCCCGCGGAGAGGGACGAGGGATTGAAAGGGAAACTTAAAAACAGATGAACAGAACATGAATGAAGTCATTCGGAAAGAATGGGTCATTATAGCAAAACACATAATGTTAGTGGAAGAGCATGCATTTAAATACAACTAATTATTTTTTAGACGCTGAGGGTGGCAAGTGGAATTTTTGCTATCTATAACCCTGCAGTTGCTATCCCGTATTGTCCGTGGGAAGAAGGAGTCCTTGAGTCGGCTAGTTCTGGCATCTATTTCCCGAATTTTATATGCATGATCCAAGCGACTAATGTATGTAGGAGTACGAATAATTTGCGAGACCTCGGCGCTGAAACATGCGGATCTAATTTTATTTAATAATTTCAATCCTGCATTGAATCGTCTCTCAGCCAATGATTCCCACCCCAAATCCATGAGCATTTCGGTGACGCTTTGCGTTTTATCGTAGGAATTTTTTACAAAACGGGCTGCCCGGCGTTGAACCTTCTCAATTTCCCGAATGAGACCTTTTTCACTCGGATCCCACACGCTGCATGCGTATTCTAAATGAGGCCTTACAAGAGCGTGGTAACAACGTTCCTTGACCTTCGAGTCACTTTTTCCGACAACGCGTCGAATGAATCCCAATTTTTTATATGCTTGACCGCAGACTTTACGTATGTGAGACCCCCAAGTTAAGTCTTTTGTGAATGTGACACCTAGGTATTTTACCGTATCAACTACTGCTAGGTCACCTCCAGCTAATTTGTAAGCAAATCCCGTTGATCTTTTAAAGAAATTTACCACTGAACATTTATTATAATTTAGAGTCAATCCCCAGTTAGAACACCATTTAGTAATGCAATCTAAATCCTGCTCTAGAATAAAACGATCCTCATCCCCAGATATCTCCCGATAGATCACCGTGTCATCCGCGAACATCCTAATTTTACTTTTCACTTCGCGGTTCAAATCGTTAACAAAAATCAAGAAAAGCAACGGCCCGATCACACTTCCCTGAGGTACCCCCGACGTGACTCGAACGCTGTCGGAACTAGCGCCATCAAGGACTATATGATATCTCCTACCGTGGTGCGATGGGGCTAAAAACAAATTTTCAACATCACTGCTAAAGAGACATAATTACAATTTATGCAAGGGATTTAATATGTAATTTAACCTTTGCTCCGTGAGTGATTCCCAGCCTAGCTCATTTATTATTTTTGATACCCTACTTAGTTTGTCGAAACAGCGTTTCACCAATCAAGCTCCTCTACGATGCACGCGATCCAGTTCGGCAATCAATCCAACTACGTGAGGATTCCATATACTTGCAGTATGTTCTAAATGAGGCATAACAAGTGAAAATTAACATTTCTCCTTAACCTTTTTAATACACTTTCCCAACACTCTTCTTATAAATCGTGATTGTTGCTAACTTGTTCAAATATTCCCCGCGTATGTTTCACCCAGGATATGTCGTGAGTGAGAGTAACGCGTAAGTATTTAATCGAGAACAAATTTTCTATTTTGATGTTCCTGATGCAATAGGCTTTCGAGTGGGAATTGCTCTTTTTTTCTAAAGTTCATCTCTGCACGCTTTTGTAAGTTTAACTATAGTCACCATGTGTCGCACAAAAGTTGTATAGTCATAAGGTCACTTGTTAAATATACTTCTCAGGATTACGGATACCTCTGTAAACCATTGCTTGATCAGCAAATAAACGTGTCTTACTATTAACAACGGAGTTTATATCTTTAATGTAAAGAAGGACTAAGCGTCATACGCGTATGTCATAATGAGGCTTCATCGTGGTATTCGAGAGGGCAATGGGAGCTGAATTGCTATTTGATGAAAGTATGGCAGTGGAGATGAGTTTACAAAGTAGAGGGCGGGCCGTAAATCGGCGGTGATGTTTAGGTGCGCTGTTTTCGTGTGTAATTAGCTTTTTGACTTTGGATTTTAAACCATAGTTTAGCGCGTTACAGATCTCAAAGGCACTTTCCAGAACATCATTATGGAAAGAGACACTGTGGGAAAAATCACGTGGGCTATTTACAAAAGGATGGGATTATTCTGATCACAAAGTGTCCATTTATTTTCATATTCATAGGGAGCTGATATATTACGCTTTCCTGGAAAACTTCCTATGCTCAACCTAGATGAAAGAAGAAAAAGAAACTTTGCACTTCCACATAAAGGTTCAATACTTCACACAACCATGGTTTCGATGGTGCCCATCATCATCGAAACCATGGTCGTGTGAAGTATTAAATCTTTAAGTGGAAGTGCAAAGTTTCTTTTTCTATCCTCATCTTGAAGAAATTCTACAAAGTTAAGCATAAAACTGTTATGCTCAACCTTCTTAGTCAGGTACCCGCATAAATTGCAATGCAGGACGCCCATCCAGATGCACTTCAAATATTACCACGTACGTTTCTTTGATAGAAACATTATTTTAACTGACCATGTCAATTTTCTGGAAAACATTTCTAAAAACCGTCTCCAAACTTCCACTTTAAAAGACTACGTTTCCGCCACCTAAGCGATCATAAAGCTTCAGCAGGTGGTTCTTCCTCTCTGCAGGGTTGACAGAAAAGTGCTACTGTGTCCTCTTCCATCTTCATAATTTACATTCCAAACATGTCCCCTCAGTTAGCGGTTAGGAAGAGAGGAGGAGGGTGGGTTATGAGACGGAAGGGTGACTTCGGAGCACGAGTCAGGCTTTTACGAGTGGGAGTGCGCGAGGGAAAGAGACAAGAGGGAGCGGCGACGCTTGATCCACACCTCGGGGTGCACTGCGATTGAGATAAAGGAGTTAAGAGAGAGACAGGAGAAGAGGAGGGACTTTGTCCGCTTACGTCCAGTGGCGAATGGAAGCCAACGGGTGCAGGTACTGTATTTTCCTAAGCCGGTCTACCCATGGGGTGGCACTTGGATGGGAATGGACAGGTTGGACGGTCAGTTTAACCAGGCTAAGGCTTCGAGAGAGCTAGAGAGAGGACCCTCCACTCTGCGACAACGGGCGCAACTGCAAAAACCGTGAGGGTGGACCGAGGGACGGAACAACTGACCGACCAATAGGGGGGGCGGGGGGATGAATCTCTTTCAAGGGAGGGGTAGGTGTGTGACGGGGGTACATGTTTCTCTTTTATGAGGTGGTGCAGAGGGAAAAGAGGGTGCTGAAATATGATGGGAGCGGGTGTGGGTGGGAGGGGGGACAGGGACGATCTGTTAGGAATTACATAATAAGAAGATTTTGAATTGAGCATGGTGGTTCTCCGTGAGCTGTCTCACTTTAATTACTTTTGATCTGATGAAAGGAAGATGGGAGATAGAATGGGGTGGAGATAGTCAACGGGAGGACGGGGCGTGAGAGAGTTGGTCAGAGAAAGTGGGGACGTTGAAGCGAACTAGCTACTCGTGTGCCTCTGTCTGTATGTGCAGAGCACAGAGAGGGGTTGGCGATGAGGGCCAGACGGTCATTGGGAAGGGAAGGAAGGGTTGGAGGAAGGAAGGAAGGCCGGGCCGTCGGAGGAAATTAAGCGAGAGGCCTGTGAACGTGATTAATTGGGTGGCAATTAGTCTTGTGCTGGTGGGTGTTTGGTAGACGCCAGGGAAAAGGGGGTTGGGGATGGTTGAGGTGGAGGAGGAACGGGATAGGAGGGAAGGATATGGGGGGTGGGGTGTGAGTTAGCGGAGGAGAGAAAAGGAGGGGTGCGGTTGAGTGAGTGGAACAGGGAGTTTAGCGAAGGGATAAGGAGCCGGTCCAGGAGTGGAGAGGGTGCAGGCAGGAAGTGGCGGAATGAGGGGGGAGGGAAAAAAGACCCGATGGGTTGACATGGGAACGCGGTGGCTATCGCTGAAAGGGGCAGGGGAGAGGGAAGGGGTGACATACGAGGTGGGTTATGGGTGGCGATTGGTTCTTGGGGAGCGTGAGGCGATCCCCGGGAAATGGGAGGAGAGACGCCCTCTAGCCGCATTCGAGGTGGACTCTGGAACGGCTCACGACGCCTTGGCGCTTTGACTGACCCTGATTTTTCTTGATCTCGTAAATACTTGAACCTGCTAATAACCTACTTTGCACTGACCTCTCGCACTGCTTAATATGGTATTATCGCTTTAAAATAAATTTTACATCAATATTAATGTTGAGAATCACAAAACTGGTGACATTTACACCATAGCCCGCTAGCTGCCGCAAGGGCGTGTGGCGGGGGGTGTCAGGTCACCAGCCATACATGCACAATCGCAATAATGTTGCCTCTGTATAAATATCAGTTTGATCATGCGCTCGAAAAGTTTTAATCACACACAAGAAAGTGCTTACATGCAACGCAATGCAATAAAAGGATTCATGTATTCAAATCACGTTGTAGAATTGTTAAAAATATATAGAACTGTATAAAATATAACAACTTTAAATGAATATGATATAAATATTTAGAATCAAGGTGCAAATGTTCAACCTAAAACATTGAAGTTTTATGCTAATGGGCATTGTTAAACGCGGGTATAAACCAGGGCGCAATAAATTGGGTTGAAGGACTTCTTCTTCCCACGGACAATACGGGATAGCAACTGCAGGGTTATAGATAGCAAAAATTCCACTTGCCACCCTCAGTGTCTAGGGAATAATCAGTTCTACTCTATTGCATCCTCTTTCACTAAACTCGTGTGCTTCGTTGTCATAACCCATTCTTTCCGAATGACCTCATTAGCGTTCTGGTCATCTGTTTTTAAGTCACCCCTCCAACCACTTGTCCCTCTCCACGGGGGAGACCCGCTCGCTACCTGCAACAATGGGTCGCATTCCTTGTCTTTTACAGTCTCCTTGAGGAAGAGATCGTTTTATGCTGCATTTTCATGGGTTAGTAGATTTTTGCCTCCTTGCTTCTTGTGTTCTGGTCTGTGCGTTGTTGGATGGATTTCATGCTGCATCCTAGGTTGAAATTGTTTGTCAGTTTATGGTATATGTGTTTGCATGAGCGTCGGATGAAGGAGATTTCCCATGAGTGTGTGCGCCGCTGTGGGTGTAGTTTTCCATGTTGTTGATTTTACATGTGGTATTGTTCCTTTTTACGGGTGGTCTCCTAACACCCACCACCACATGCCCTTGCGGCGGCTTGCGAGTAATTATGTAGATGTAGATGAAAACAAAAAAACCGATACTTTTTACATAAGAAAATGTTTAGTTAATGATGAATAAAATATGTATACATACATGTATATGAGAAGTTGCAAGACTTGGTAGTCCAGTGGATAGGATTAGCATTAGATTACATTAGAGTGGGTGTAATTTTCCACGTTGTTGTTTTGCATGTGGTATTGTTCGTTTTTACGGTTGGTGACTTAACACCCCGCGCCACACGCCCTTTCGGCGGCTTGCGGGATATTATGTTGATGTAGATGTAGATTACTGACCGGAGGTCGTGGGTTTGACTCCCAGGAACACCTTTGGGTATCCTAAGCTTCACCCCGGGCTGTGCGTTATTTTTCCAGAACTTGTACCAGAAATGATAGCAGAACTTTCCGGGAAGACATAGGCGGCAAAGGGGATTAGGGGACGGGCCCCACTTTTTATTCTGATGTGTGAATTTCACTCACCGTTGGGGTTAGTATTAGGTAAACTCTTCCTTCAACTAACTCATCGACCTTCGGGTTGATAACTGTAGTATGAGGAATCAATCTTTTCGGGAGTAAATAATTTGAGCCAAAGTTTAAAGATGTGAATTTACATAAATCAGAAAACGGACCATCGTTTGCTCCGGAATTGCAAGCATATTAATTTCCAAGATAATGAAACTATAAAGTAAATAAAATAAACAGAAAAAAACATTTAAAAGTCAAGGTAAATGCCTTCTCTCCTTTAATTGAAATGATTATGGTATATCCGAAATAATAAATGATCTAATTTAATGGACTTTTGATGCTTAAAATAACCGAGCGGGGTGAACTATGTCCCAGTAAGTTGATTGAAGCGTATGCGCATAACCAAGAAGACTTCCAAGGAACTCTCATCAAACATAGTTGGCTTGGCGCATTCCTTTCCCGAGCAAACTAAATTACTGCATCTCAAGATTGCCTAATTTAGGTTCTTAGAATTCCTGAAATTAATACGGAGAAGTCATTTGCTTTTCATTTTGTTGTCAATTTCAGTTCAAATGTAATTTTCTGTTTGACCTGATGCGTTTATGCTAGTACTTTTTTCTAACGGTCGGCATTTGTTTATTAAGAAAAAAAGCAAATCGTTCTTTTCTCCCGTCTGTTGTTCAATATATTTCATTTCAATCTATTTCCGAGGAGAAAGTCTAAACATATAAGATCATAGTATGGAACGAGTCATGGATTCATGCCCCTTAGACTCATACAATGCGGTTAATGTGGACCGGAGAGAAACTACGTACGTGTTAACGGTTTACGGGAGTTTTTATTTCATCCAGTAAGAGGTGAAATTTGTTAGAAAATTTGATTGAATATTTAATGCCAAATTAATTTACGACATCCCATTAATAAGTTTGGCATTAAAATGTGAAAATTTCAAATTTTAAAAATCATTCGCCTCTGCCGGGATTCGAAACCGTCTCTCTCGATATCCAGCCGAGTGCTTTATGCAGCTTTACCTTTTACCTTTTACAAGACAAAATTTTGGGATTACATTCGAAACTTGTTTACCGAAAAACCTTAAACTAAGTTTAAACTTATAGTAAAAACAAACTTACACCCCAAATAATTTCTTTTAAGGCCTTAAAAATTCGAAAGGTCACAGGAGGCCTCGGTAACTAAACAGGCTAATATGCTAGGCCGTGCATCAAGGGCTCCGGGGACGAATCCCGGACTATCTGAATGATTTTTACACTCAGAAAATGTTGAATTGTAAAGCATATTTAGCAGATGACTTAGCTAAAAGTTGCTGTCCTCTTGAAGTTTCTTTGAATTTTTCAATAGGTCTGCCGTTTCATCATTGGTGTTGTCACTCTTCAGTGGATCAATTTACATTAGTATCTTTATGAAAAATGTTTTTCAAAACGGGCCTATTTGAGTTACAATTGTTTTGGTTGAACATGTAAGAATTAAACCTTGTTTAAATTCCAAAGAAACTGCGGGAGATGCCGCAACAGTAACTTTTAACGGAGTCATCCGCTAATGTGCATTTCAATTCAACAATTTCAGAGTGTAAAAATCATTCGCCTTGACTGGGATTCGAACCCAGATCCCTCAATATCTGGGTTCGAATCCCAGTCAAGGCGAATGATTTTTACACTCTGAAATTGTTGCATTGAAATGCACATTAGCGGATGACTCCGTTAAAAGTTACTGTTGCGGCATCTCCCGCAGTTTCTTTGGAATTTGTCAAAGTAAAACACCATAAGTGTTTAAAGTTGGTTTCAACCTCGTGGACTGTGGCGCCTCGCGCACGACTACGAATGCCTGTGACATTGTATGTACGCTATTTCGTCACAACATCTTGTTCCTTTAAAAGCCCCAAAATTTCAGAATTTAAGAGGCCTCGGTAGCTAAATGGCTAAAGCAATCGACCGGATATTGAGGGATCTGGGTTCGAATCCCAGCCAAGGCGAATGATTTTTACACTCTGAAATTGTTGCTTGTTTAAATTGATGTAATATTTGAACGGAAATGTTTGATGGAATCCTGATCTATGCATCACTTTTTATGGCAAAAACTAGTGAAAATTATCGGAATCAAGACGACGTCTTCATAAGATAACACTAAAGAGAGAGAGCGAGGAATGGGTGCAAGGTAAACGGGAGAGAATCCGGAGGGGACTGGTGGTTCCGAGGGAAGAGGGAGAAAGGGGTGATCGAGGGTGTGTTTAGGATGAGATATGGGGAGCTGGACCAGTTACGAGTGGCGGAAGGTTGGCTAGGCCAAGAGGGGCGTTTAGTTGTTGTCTGCTGCGTCAGCATTCATGGTAGTGCTATGAAGAGGGGTCGCTATGAGGGAGATAGATATTTGAGGGACGACGGTTAGAAGTGGGTTTCGTCAGACACGTAAAACGCCGGCGAGGAAAAAGGATTGGGTGGGAGTCAGAAGTGGAAATAGATTACTCTTCTGTCTTCCTTGCATTCCATCTTGTTTTAAGGTTTTTCATCCTAAAGGAAAACGGTGAATTTTCGTATCTATTTTGAGATTGTCAAGCTAAAACATAGAAGAGCATTCATAATAATTATACGGAAAATTAGTTTCTAGTATCAAGTGACAACTGCACGTCGTAGAAATTTGTCTTAGTGCGACTAGAGGATTCGACTTCTGGATTGTTTCGCTGTTTATGTATTCGTAACACGAAGTGCTAATGAAGTGTAGAAACATGCTATATTGCGTGTTTCCTCAACATTTATCTAAATTAAATGTATTTGCATTTTAGCAGCGCTGTGTATAAAATTTCTTTATGCACTAGAATGAAAAAACATCCCATTTCCACACAAAACACATTGTAAAATATTCCATTGTCTGCTTTAATAAGTTCCTGTTTAGAAGCTACCTGTATTTAACTTCAAATTATTGGTGTTGGGTGTTATTCGGCTGAAATTGTTCACGTCCGTTATTTTAAATTAAAATCAATGGGTAAATTTACACACCCATTTTATTTAAGTAAAATATAAACTTTTAAATAGTATCTAGTGATTTTAATTGATCAGAATTAATATTTAACATCAGCGTTTTGTGCGTATTAATATCTGCAAAATTTAATTATAGTGTCCACTTTATAGTTTTGATTGGTAGTTATAAAAAAAAATTATGCAAGCCCTTTCTCGTAATTAGAAATGTGATGCGAAAATATGGGTAAAATAAATATTTACCGATAATTGCGCTTGAATTGCATCAGTATGAATGCATTTAAACACTGCGAAGAGCTATCATATCATGTATGCTCCCAAGTGATAGGCAAGTGATAATTAATGATGAATGCTTCTAACTCTATATCTACATGCAAAGTTAAATTCATTTCTAATATAAGTAGGATATGAATGCTTTTATCATAGATATTAATTGAGTTGATATTATCATAGCTCAAAGCGGAATGCATATCCACTTCAAATCAATTTCAGTATCGGTAACTAACGCTGTGATGAAAGAGCTGAGTTGGAATAATTGCTTTTCGGAGAAGTTTTTCCTGGAAACGTCGGTCGTTAATTTTCCAGGTTTCATCCAGCAGGACATATTCATAAGTCATATAAATTCCACGCCCGGCAACGCATTCGTTTCACTTGGTCCTTTAGAAGGTGCGTGAAAGGTTTTTTACATGCTTCCAAATTTATCCTCATTGATTCGAAAAAAAAGAAATGTTTTCGCCCCACCAGTAAGTAACCCTAACCGGCGCGAATCGGTTAAATGACACCTCAAGTTTGGCTCCCCACAAATCCACGTTCCTCCCAGGCTCCCGCGCCAGAATTGATCGCAGCCCATCCTTTAGCCGTGGCTGGCCCGGCCTTCCCCACAAATAGGCCTTCACTCTCCGCTCTTCCCCCATTCGTTTCCTTTATCCCGCACCAAATCCGTTTCACCACCTTCGTTTTCCTTGGGAGCCGTACGCCTCGGGCCACAGGTTGAAAACCACGTATCATGCCACACACCATTTCGGTAGAATATGTTCGTATTAAGGGACGTAATTAATGTGCTTCCAACGTGAATACCGCATTCTAATCGCTACAGAATTACTTCTAAAACAATTTTAAGTATAGGGCAAAATGTATCTGAATTCCAAAAATTTCAAACTACTTGAGTTGCTTTATCTTTTAGAAATGTATCTAAAAAAAGGAGAATTGGGATAAAAATGTGACGATTTCATTCATCCTATGCGTTAAAGAGGAGACGGAGTTTTGAGAAAATTTATTTAATTTTGCCTGAGAGTTTTCAGTAATAATAAAGTAATAGGATATAAGCAGCGAAAGTATGCAATTAAATTGTATAGGATAACTATTTCTGCACCTATTTGTAACTGTATCGGATATCGTAATTGTTATGTTCAATTATTTTTGAGAGAATGGCGTACTTATCTCCGAATCTTACTTATTGTGCACATATGGATAGGTTTTCACAAAAAGATTAAACATATAATATTTCTCTGTTGTGGAACAGTAATTGAGCGTTTAAGCTGGCACGCTTTAAAAATTGTTGCTAATCTTAAAAATGTGCTATTATAGTTAATTTTTTATTTCAAGCATCCCCAGTGGTTCAGACCAATAATTAGTCTTTGAAATCGGTGAAAGGTGCCAAAAATTTTAGAAAGTGATCGAAAATAAAAGAATTTTCAGATTTTTAAAGACCTGAAATCACTTCGAAATTTGTCTTCTTTTTCCTTCCTCTGTTTAACTTCTCGGAGTCCCTTCATTTTCCAACTCGTTTCCCACCGCTATCTGCTGGGATGAATTCGGGCAAACTATCGCGGAACCACCGTTCACATCCTCCCCGTTTTCTTTTCAATCCTCTTTTCTCGACTCCTCTCGACTCATTTCCCACATTTCGGGAAATAACGGCAACCTTCCTCTCCGTGGCTAAGCGTCCCGCGGCACATCCAACTTCCCTTCCTTTTTCCCCATTCCGGCACCCAGTCCTCGGCGAACCCCAAATACCTCCCCCCCCACCCCCCTTCCAACTCCCCTCGCACTTGCACACAAATGGAAAGAGATCCTTTGGCACTCTGCCCTCGTCCACGCTTATCCTTTCCCGACTCTCTTGCACCTCTAAGACGACGGATGGCACTCCTGGGAGCCAATCTCGCCTCAAATGGGGACAAATATCCTCTGGCCGCTTTTCACCTGCGCGCCATTCCGTGCACTTCTCATCCCCACCCTTCCTCTTCCTCTCTCCGTCCAACTCACCCCCAAAGATCCGCTCGAACTTCGTTTGCCACTTCCTTTAGACCTCACTATTCATTCTTACTGTTTCTTCCCTGGCAACACAGTGTCGACTCCTGGGCATCCTCCCAGGAATCACTGGTAATTCTCATTTGCTTCTGCTTGACCTTCTGGCTTCCAAACTCATATTATGTTTTAGATTTACGCAATTCAATATTACATTAGATTCCATACAAAGTTAATCACCCAGATAAACCAGTGCCCAATTTGTCGCGCGATTGCTGAACTCTTTGATTATAAAACTTATGGGTACTGTTATCGAGATGTTAATCCTTTGAAGTGCCATGTAGTCATCCACCTATTTCAGTTGACTCACGAAATGGATTTTACGCCCGTGCTTATAAGCCTTTGGCACCCTTTTCACTTGGAAGCTCTGCCAAATGGGCGATTCGGTGTTTCTCGCCGCCAAATGCATCGTCAATAAAGGCGAGAGTGAAATAGACAGTGGAGCTGGAGGTGATGATATTTGATGAACAACGGATTTGGTCGTGCACCGCACAAGACACTGAGACCAGGAATCATCTTCAGGAATGGGATATATTTATCAGGAAAGAAATATGGTAAATATCTTTTTCAAATGTTGGTGAAAGAGGGATTGATTCTCAACAGTAGAGGTTAATGAGAAGTTTTGGCTGGAAAGAAAGACGAAATCGGGAATTATTGGAGGTGGTTTAAACATTACTTCGGCATATTTCATAGGATTTAATCCTCCTTTGTTCGTATGCTATGCTCTACGTTACTGGCATACAAATGTAATAGATTATATCAGCCTAGTATTAAAACTGCATTAACATTTGTTATGACGCGATATACCACCGTCATAAGCAGATCATGATTGGCCTGATTATATCTTTACTTTTTTTGAAAGGGTTTGTTAGGGTGGATTAGACATGTGAAACAGTAGTGGAAATCTTTGTGTGCAGAAAATCTAGTACTATAAAAATAAATTTTAAAAATACGATGGGAAATTACGATAGCGATTATAGAGCAGTGGGAAATTAAATGCGTTATTTATGCCCAAAAAACTAACGCACGTTTATTATTCATAAAATATATTATGTGAGTGTTTCTGAAGAATAAAGTTTTAAGGAAGCATAAATCCTACATTGCAAAAGAGAGAAGTGCCTGTGAGATCCTGACCTTGAAAGAGAGAGAAATTAGAATCGGAAACATTTACCAATCTCTGAAACGCCATGACATTGAATGAAAGAAGCTTAACAAAGATCGAATGCAAGCTAAGGAGGAGTTTATGATGCAAATGTATATCCAGTGAGAAAATAAGACTACAAACAAGAAAATATTTAGTGAAAACATTCGTGTGTGCAGCACTGTATAGGTCAGAGACGTGGACCCTAAGAGTGGCAGAATAGAGAAAAATTCGACACTTATTGCTTGAGGCGAATCCTAAAGACTAAATGGCCAGATAAAATAGAAAATTAAAGTGCATAAATCTCTAGATGAGGAAAAGTCCAAATAGAGCACCCAAGGAAAAGAAAAACAAGATGAATTGGACACACTTATGGAACCAAGGAACTCGTCAAGAATATCATAGAAGGGAAAATAATTTAGAAATACTCACGGGGAAGGTCATGAAACGTAAAAGTTGGCCAAAAAAGAGAGATATAGGACAGAAGAGCCACCAGAGAATAGAATTAATAAATAAAAATTCCACTTTTCCATTCCACTTTGCCATTCACTTTTTATTAACGGACTCATGTAATGAAGTGTTTTATAAAAATAGGTTTTGCTCGTGTTAGTTCACGAATAATGAATTATCATACCGATTAGGTACTAGTGTCGTCGCAAGGGTTGTTTTGTGTGTTTCTTCATTCAGAGTGCATTAAACCTCCTTACGTACGGGAATTAAAGGGGTTTCGGAATTTTTTCTCTAATGCTATATGGGGAACTGGGGGGATATAATTTTATAGCCTTGTCTTATGGATTGGAACCTTGAAGTGATTCTAATTCACATATATAGACGTTTTTATTCATGAAAAACTTTTTTTAACTTATGCATATGCAAATACATATAACGTACAAGCAACTAAAATACACAATACACACCTACAAATGCGCTAGATGTCGACGCAGCGTTTAATTTTGCACCTGATTGTAACAATATTGTCTAAGATTTCTTGCTATTATGATTCCTGATTGTTAGAGGAAAGGAGTGTTTCTTCCCCGGCAGCGAGAGAGAAAAGACTTCCGCGACCGCTATTCCGTGAAATCCTTACATAGCGAAATCGACAGTAGCAGCAAAGAAGACACAGTAGAAGACCTAAAGAGTTAGACCACAAACTGGTAATGTTAGGATGATGTTGAGGACAAGAAAATTATGAAATATAAAGCGAGAGATAGTGAGAGAGGAAAATAGATAATTTAGGTTGATGCGAGGTGAGATTGAAGGACAGCGGGGATTACTGGAAGGTAGTCATAGAGTACAGCGGAAGGGACGAGAGCCAGCGAGGGGTGGCTAAAATATTGAATAAAAAGGTGAAAAGAATTGAAGGTAAGCTAGAAAAAGTGACTGATATAATATTATTAGTAAAATTAGAACCGGATACAACAAACTTGGTCATTGTTCGGGTGTACACGCCATCTAGCAATCATAGGAGGGAATGAGTCATTAGTGTACACGATCAGTTAGAGAGCACAATTGCGAGTGTTCCTGGAGGATAAAATTGTATAGTGATGGGGGATTGGAATGCGACAGTAGGCGAAGGAATAGATGGTAAGGAGGAAGGACACTATGTTTCAGAGGCAAAAAATGACAGCGCCGAAGAAGCAATAGATTTTTCAGGAGACGAGTTAATCATCAACAGGATCACTTGGTCTGAGGTCTTTGGGCTCAATTTGGGTATGATTGAGACCAAATGGTCCCTTATCCCGTTTAACCCATGAATGGTTTAGGCACCACAGAAAGCGTATATACACATGGAAAATGCCGTGAGATTCAGGAAGGTATTAGTTTAACTACATAATAGTTAGACACAAATTTATGAACAGCGTGATCAATTAGCACAGTTTTCCGGAAGTGGATGTGGACTCTGCTCACATATTAGTAATCATGAAATATAGCGTCTGAATCAGAAGTATAAGGCGGGTTAGGAAATTTAACATAAAAGGACTAATCGGAGAAAATAGGAGTAACGGCAGAGTGCAGGAAAAGTCGTGAGGGGTAGGAAGGGAGCTGGATACTATAGAGGAAGATTTAGAACATTTCGAAAGGGAGCAGTCGAAATCCGCGAAAAAAATATAGAAATAGTAAATAGGGAAAGGAAACCATGGATCATGGAAAATACGATTATAAAGATAGATGAGACAAAGAATTGGAAGAATGTTAGCACCCCGTTTGGTAGAAGAATGTGTAATGAATGAAGTAATAGACTAAGGTGGGATACAGATAGGGCAAAATGAGTGAGTTGGGAGACGAAAATTGAGAAGATATGGAAATTCTACGGAGAAAGGGAGGAATTGGTGAACTACACAGGAAGACTAAAACTCTGTAAGGGAGTAAGAAGAGCAAATCGTGGCCAACAATCACTTATAAGTCAGAAAAAAATACTTGCAGAACCGAAAAATATCCACAGCAGATGGTAGGGATATATAGAGGAACTGTATTCTAAATAAATTAGACCAGTGAGCTTAGACATATAGTGAGCGATTTTGATGTACGAGGGTCATCCGGAAAGTAGTACCCGTTCGTGCCGCATGAAGTGCTGACGACGCGAGTAGCCGCTGGACGAGGTCAGATAGCTTCAGTGGCTTGTCTGCCTTCTCTGAGCCAAGTTGCGTGACGCTAGCATTGCCTGTGTTGTTTCTGTGATTGTTTACAATGTTTAAAAAAATTGAGAACGCCGCCAGTTGTGAAGTGAGGGTAGTGATTAAATTCCTCAATGCAAGAAACGTTCGCCCATGTGATATTCATCGCCAATTAAAGGAGGTGTATGGAGACAATGTAATGGACGAGTCGTCTGTTCGGCGGTGGTGTCGCAACTTCAACATGGGGAGGGGGAACACACACGACGATGAGCGTTCGGAGAGACCGTCTGTCATTACAGACCAACTGGTGAGCTCAGTTGACGAATTCGTGAGGAACGATCGGCGCGTCACAATTGATGACATCTGTGAGCATTTTCCCAATGTTTCTCGAACAATTGTTCATGAAATTGTTAAACACCATCTGCATTATGCAAAAATTTGTGCAAGATGGGTCCCTCGCGTATCTCAATGAGCTGGCGGCGAAGGACTATGCAGCAGGAATACAGAAACTTGTCACACGTTATGACAAATGCCTTAATTTGTTTGGAGATTATGTTGAGAAGTAGTTTAAAGTATCCTCTTTCAAATAAAATTTTTTATGCTTGTTAATATTTACTTTTGTGTCTTTATTTCACGAACGGGTACTACTTTCCGGATGACCCTCGTAGATGAGCACAGCTTAGGCCGGGCTCGTTGCAGAAATAGAAAGGGTAATAAGGGAAATGAAATCTTATAAGGCCATGTGGGTAGACAATATTCCTGTGAAACTTCTTTAAGGCTAAGGAAAAAATTGGAGAAATAATATTTACGAACTAATTCGTATTATTTATGAGGGAGAAATTTAGCCATAATGACTTTTTCAGATCAGTTTTGTTACTATCCTAAAAAGAGTATAGGGAGCTATCTGCGAGGAATATACGAGTATAACTAGAAGCTTGATTGTCCAAGAAGATTAAGTAATTTTCACAATCATTTATAAGAGCAGAGTAAATGAAAACTTAAGGATGAAGAATTTGGGTTCAGGAAGGGGAGAGTCAAGTGTACGGTGCCGTAGTGGTAATGAGGAAACCAATAAAATAAAATGGAATCAGAAAGTATTTGCTTGTTTCGTAGATTTCCCAACGGTGTTTGATAGAGCGGATCGGGAAAAACTAATGTATATAGTACAGAAGTTAAGAGTAAATTGCATAGGAGACCAATCTGTAACCTGCGCGTCTCAACCTGATCAATTGAGTGAGGGATAGAGTCTCCGGATGGGTTTTGTTAAAAATAGAAGTAAGACAGAGGTTTATATAATCACCCTTCTTTTTAACGTACTTGAATATGTGGAGTCAATTATGAAAGGTGCATGAAAAGAACAGTAGATAGGAATAAAATTCGACTGGAAATTTATAAAATCAGGATTACTGATGACCAAGCTTTACTTTGTCAGTCAGCCAAGGGATTAAAAGCATTGCTGAGTGAATTGCACATCATTGTGTTGGAAATGGGATAGATATACATTTGAACAAAACAAAATTTAGGAGGTTTTCGATAAAAAGAATGGATAACCTAACGTTAAAATGTTAAATTGTACGTTAGGAGGGTAAAAGCTAGAGCAGGTAGAACAGAAAACGTATCTTGGAAGTTTTTTGGACCCAAAAGGTCGACGAAGTAGTAGACGGAAGGATAAGAATTGCGTCAGGCAAAGACTCTTTCACAAGGAGCAGGGAATCGATGACAGGGACATCGATTCAGGATGTTTAGAAAAAGCTCACTAAAACTTTGACATGGAGCGTAGATACATGTGGCACGAAAACATGGTCATTTAATAGAATGATAGGCAGGATGGATTGAAGGCTTTTGAAATTTGGGCGTGGAAAAGAATGGAGAATATTAAATGGGAAGAAATGAAAACAAATGAGGAAGTGCTGGTGTGTATGGCGGTGGTGGTTTGTTGGAAGAAATCCAAAGGATGCAGAAAAGATGGATGCAATGCATTTTTATTGGTGACGGTATATTAAATGCTGTGAAAAACCCCCAAATTACCTTCATAGATGCAAAAAACATCATTAAGTGACAAACCATTACCTAACCCTATACATAAATAAATAAATATATATATATATATATATACATATACATATATATATATATGTATATATATATATATATATATTTATACATATATTATATACCATTTTATATATGTATATGTATATATATATATATATATATATATATGTATATATATATTTATATATATTATATACCATTTTATATATGTATATATATATCCAATAAAAAACAACAATACTTACACTAAAGCGACTCATATCGCACGAAACGTTCCATCCCTTTTTCTCTTTCCAGACGAGAACACAGAATCTGCAATTATTTCAACTCCCGTGATAAATTCCTCTCAAATCTACACCAGTCCCTCTTTCAACGAGAATATCCAGACCCCTCTCTTAAACAAAAGAATCCGAAGACATATATAAACTCCCAAACCTTCCTTTACCGCAGAAATTCACGCCCTTTTCATTTTTGTCAACTACTTTCCTATGATTGCTTTACCTACAAACATATCCTCCTGTGTCCTCGTCCATTTCGTCTCTGGTGGGTCAAATAGCTCCTGAATGCTATTTATGGCCAAACAATCGGAGCCATTGTTTGCATGAACCCTGCAGATTTTAATGTGCTTTACGTTTCCTTGATAGCTCAATTGGTTAAGAGCATTGGCCCTACAAGTCGAAAGATGCGAAGCATTAACCCAGTATTTTTTATTGCATTATTCTGAGGAAGTACGAGGGTTTCAGCTCGAACTCCATCGCCGTAGAAATGGCTGGGCGCTTCAAATATTTCCCGTCGCGAATTTATAACGGAAAACAATTGAATCGTTTTATTATCTACTCTTCGTGTGGCATTGTTAGAAGCTCGCTCTTCACTCTCATTTAATATTTTTCATGCATGGAGACATTTAGATTTCGTGATTCTGTGTACTTCATTGTTTTTATTACGTCAGTTTGGACCGCTGACTTTCTTGAAAATTCTTTCGCTAATTTACTCTTAGGGAGAAAATCTTCCGAGCAGAGAACGGCTCTCTGAATTATTTGGAAAGAAATTGTTTGAAAACGGTACAGGATTTAAAAGCAGATTTAGTGAGGGATTCCATTGAATCCTCAGAAATCTCTATCGTTTTGCGGCAGCTACGGTCTCTCTGAAGAATAAAATCTCAAGTTTGCAGGAATTTACATATTTGACAAAGTAAGAGGGGCAAAAAGTAGACTCGGAACCCTACTCTTCTTGAGCGTCAATAACTATCAAGCTATTTAAAGGTGAGGTGAAAGAAAGAGAAAAAACAACTTTGCACTTCCACACACTTTTTTAATATAACACGACCATGGTTTCGATGCTGCGCATCATCTTCAGGTACCTGAAGATGATGCGCAGCATCGAAACCATGGTCGTGTTATATTAAAAAAGTGTGTGGAAGTGCAAAGTTGTTTTTTCTCTTTCTTTCACCTCACCATGAAAGAATTCCACCAAGTTAAGCCTGAAACTGTTAGATTCATCAAGCTATTTAAAGTTAAGAATTTGGAATTCCTTCGATTAAAAAAATTAATATTAACATCAAGGTGCTTTACATTGTTCAGAGATAATTTTATTAAAAGCCGTTGCCATGAGAATATTAATTACATTTTTTTATGTGAAATAATTTGATTGTTACAGTTGTAACGTGAAAATAATTACTTTATGAACATTATAAATGTATTAGTTATTTTGTCTGCTATAAAAAGACATGTTCACATGAACACATTCGGTGTAAATCTACCGTATCATTCCCAAGAGATACTTAAGCATATCTTCTCGTGTTCTTTGGTGTTTTCATTATTTCCTGACCCACTGCTCTATGCATGTTTAATTTTCTTTTAAAGTAGAAACACAGTAAAAGACCGAATGAAACTTATAATATGAGGTTGCCCAGCAAACAACGAGTAAACTGAATAGATGTTTCATTCAGCCTATCATTCACTACTTTTTGTAATGTTAAAAAGTTTCTCTGCGCAACAAATCCACCTACTCCCTGAACTAATCGGTCAAGTTAACCTGATAAAAATACGTTGTGACTACGTCCACTGAGGCTAAGAATGCTAAAAACAGTCAAAATATAAATACGGAAGGGTTTGGTCCTTGAATACAGTGAGCCTTACTTGATAGGTCTGACAACTTCTAAAAAATATATATATATATATATATATTTGTGAGTTGGTGGTAACTTATCGTTTAAATTTTTATGCTATGAAAAGAAAATATTGGTGGGTATTCGGTTATAGCCGAAAGATTTGATCTTCTAATATACTGCACGGCCAAGAGCAGTTATTTCATCCTGTTTGTCGGCGATTTAAATTTCAAATAGTCAAGACTAGCACAAAGAATGATGGGCATAGCAATGTGAACAAAAATGATTGTCCATTTGGATATCTATTGATAAACAAAATATGAGATCGTGAAAGCTTAACATCGTCATAAGCCTGCCGTATATTTAATCCCGTTTTCTTTTATATGGAAAATTTCATAAGAAAAAATATGATGAGTATTGAGTAAGAATTCAGAATGATAATTAATTCTGAATTCAGAATTCTGTGTGCATGTTCGCATTTCTCCGTTTTATGAGGTGTAGTATAAGTATTTCCTACTCTCTCTCTACATTTCTTCTGAGCAAAACTTGGAATTCACGGTCTTCCTAAGCAAATAATTCTCGACATCAAAGCTATTTGCGGTTCTCGAAAACCGGGCTTGCCACAAAAGATTACTACTCATTAAGTGAACATGAAGCCAAAAACCGTTGTCTCGAGGCTCACAAAGCAAACAAGACCCTCTATCTCTCCCTCACCGTTCAGTTCTCCCCTCCTATTCCCATTCTATTGCCTCCACCCAAATACTCAAAACACTTCCTTTCCCATCCCTTCTTAACTTTGTTTTCTTTTTACCTCCTCGGGAAGCTCCTCTTCCGTCTTGCCTTTCCTATCTCTTCCCCCCCTACCCACCCGCCCATCTCTCCCGATAACCATATCCTCCCCCCCCCCGCATCACCCTCAAATCCCCTGGTCTCTCCACGCGTCGCAGCACGCCTGCTCTTTCTCTATCCCCCACGCTCCCTCCTCCGAACGACAGGAATCCGACTCCTTACGCCTAGCTCGAGAAGGAGTGGGCGGGAGGATTTGCTCGAAAGGGGTGAGAGGCATTCTCAAGACTCAAATTAGCGAGGACGGGGAGGAAAATTCGCTCCAAATCCCAGTGCCTCCTTGCGAGGGGAAAAGGATGGGATAACAGAGAGAAAGATAGAGAGAGGGAAGGATAGAGAGGGGGTGATAGGCCCAGTGTAAGGTTCGTGTAAGAAGAAATTGAAAGAGAAAAAAGATAGTGTGGAAGACAGTCGTAGTAGTAGAAGGTAGAAAATTGTACTAGTGTTTGGCAAAGGGGAATGCAAATAAATGGCGTAAGGAAGAGAAGTTGGGGGAAGGGTGAATGGGGGGGGGGGAGTGATAGTGGAACGCCCAAGCCGTAACTCTCGAGAGGAGGTTATGCGGGAGGTGAAGGGAGAACAACGGCCCGTTTCGCAGCGGAATACTATGTTTGTATGAAAAGTATCGATAACAATTATTTCCTGGCGTCCATTGCGTGAAGTGCTTAAATCAGAACGTCGGTTAAGTGTGCCCATGATTGCGGATCGTATTGGTAGTGATGAGATGGCAGTGCACATGCCATTATCACTGAAAATTTGGCGATTCGAAAGACCTGCGCCAAGCCGACCATCCCGAAGGTCTTGATGGATGACCAAAAGAGCAGAGTCGAGTTTCTCCTTGCGAAAACCTTCTACAACGTCACCCCGACGATTTCCCAACCCCTTTACAGTCCCGATTTGGCACCAGCAGACTATTTCGTACTCCCAAAAGTGAAAACCTCTCTCTATAGACACCACCTTTGGACCCTAATTTCTATCAAAGAAACTTGCGCACGTGCCCTTAAGGGCCTTCTGCCTACCAGGAATCCTTCGAGTGGTAGTTAAGACGACGGTGAAATTATATTGGTGCTCAAGGGGTTTGAAGAATTTTGAGGCATTTTAGCAATATCTGAAAGAAATCAATTTTTACGAAACTTTACGCGACATTTTTTTATAAAAACCATTGTAGGACGGGAACATTGACCATGGCGAGGTGTGTTACCCCAAGATCACCACGTGTGATTTCCCTCTCACAATTATCATTCGTCAAAAAATGTATCCCTGGAGCATAGTATTTAAAATGGAAAAATGCCAATGGACACCATAAGAGAAAATAATCGAACGGAAGAAGCGGGATGCAAAGGAGTGAAGAAAGGGGCTGAGTAAAGAGGGGGGGACTGGGTTACGACCAGCGCATGGCTGTCATAATTGTCTTACAAGGCGATGTGAGATTAGTTGGCCTTGATAAGATGCGGGTTGTAGATACAGCGGAAGAATCTAGCAACTTCGGGGATATTTTTTGAGTTCGAATGTGAAGGTTGTCTTCAACAGGTTGGTTGTGAAATATCATGTGTTGTAAGTCCTCCAAATCTTAAAAGTCAAATTGGCAAGTATTTGGGAAGAAAAATCTTGACCAGATCGCTTCCGCCTGCTCCTTTTAGTCCTTCCTACGATATTGGAAGGAACTTATCGAGTGTTATGAATTATTTACTAATGATGAGAAGTAATCCTATGCAAAAAATAATTTACCTAAATTGCATTAAGATTTTGTAAAACTTGGTTTCCATTGTAAACTGTGAATCATGTCTCTCATACTAACTATATATTTGGTGTTTTCGAATGGCAACAACTCTTTTCGATGAAATGTTAAACTTTTCTTCTTTCATTGCTAATTCAAGTTATTTATTTTATCAGTGCTTGTAAAATCTCATTTACTTACGTAAGGCTAAGTGATCTTTTTTAGTAAACATTTTTCAAGGACTTTTGTTGGATTTCTTCATAGGTGTTTATGAAAACTAATGATCTAATAGTGAAATAGAATATAAAAATACCCTCGGCAGACAATACGTTTCTTAATTTCAACTCTTTATTATGTGGAAATTTTGTCTAGGCTTTGCCACACTTCTACTCAAATGGTTCAATTTCTTATATAGGGTTTAACTCAGGGATTCGATGGAGAAACGCCTCAAAATGCACATTTACACCCTGAATCTCAGCTCTTTCCCTCTCTCTCTCCAGAAAAGCCATCTTTCCTCAACCAAGGTAGGTGCCCATGGAAATTACCGAAATAGAATGTAGGCAATCCTCTTTTCGGTTCGGAGACAGCGTAAATGGTCTGATTAAAGGCGCGAAATTCGGAGACAAGATATCGCGGGACATCGGGATTTTGGGGCAGAGCGCATCGGGCGAGGAATATAGCACGCCCTGCGTTCGGATGAATCGGAGAAGAAGAAAATGAGTGGGCTTCTTAAGAGCGATAAGGTACTAGTGAAATTATTTTGAAATCTAATCGCGAAGAGGGGGCTTGCGAAGGGGGTGGGAGGGGGGAGAAAAGGGAAGGAGGAAGAGATGGAAAATTGGGGTTGGATTTGGCACCGGCGGAGAAGAGGCAGAAGGTGGCTCGCGATTTAACGAAAGAGGATTACAGGGGTGTTAAGGAGAAGGTGGGTGTGGAGGAGAAGGATAGAATTTCAGAGAGAGAGGGACTTTGAGGGAAGAGGCGGCCAGGCAAGGAACAGTGAGGTACAAAGTGGGAAACGGAAAATAAATGACTGAATGGATTGCGGAAATGAGGGCTGAAGGAGATTTTCTGTGCGAGTGGAACATGGGGAACTGAAGGAAAAATAAAATTTAAAAGAGAAAGAGGTCTGAAGGGAAATGGATAGGAAGGAGCGGTGAAAGGTGGACGAGAAAGCGATTTAATGAGAAATAAGAAGTTGGAGTTTGGGAGAGTGGAACGGGAGAAATGGTGAGAATGACGAAACAGTGAGAGGTAGAAATAACGGGAATGGGACAAATTATATTTCAAAATTTCAAAGGGAGATTATTGAATTCGTGTGTAAATAGATTGCGACGAATCCAAATAGGCGGCGGGAGATACGTGCGGCTTTTGAGACCCTCCCTGCCAGAAAAAAGGGCATTAATTCCTATCACTTCCTATACGATTCAGCAAAGATATTTGCCATGCCTGCTAAGGACCATTTAATCAATCTAGGCAAGTTTAATTCCAGTAAATCCCTAAAAGAATAGACAAAAAATTATTTTAAACTTGAAGGAATAGACGATAACTGGTATATTCCTCTTCTTTCTTTTTGACTGTTTACTGCATGATATTTCTGACATGTTTTGACCTTTCAATCAACGTTGTTGGTGACCAGAATGTGAGTAATACTTGTATTACCTCTCTACCTAAGCATATGGTTTTCTTATTTTATGGAATACCAGTTTCTATTCACGAATACTTTTGTCTGTAATTTTACGGTAGTTGACAAGGCTGTGGTTATTGGTGACTAAGCTGTAAGCGTTTGACGCATAAGTGGTTTGGCTTACTTCTTGGGGACTAAGATGCACCCGATAAAAGGATTATCATGAATAACTTTTGTTGAAGAGGGCTAAATTAGAAAGGTTATGTATTTGCATAGCAACTTCAGATGATCCATGCGAGACCCTGGATAAAAAGATAGCTCAATAAGGTTTCTACAATGGAAAACATGAAAACTATAGAAATTCCAGGGTTATTGAATATTAGTTTTGTAGAACGTTGTGGTACTTAAGGATATGAATTACGATATGCTTTGAAACTCTTATACGTTGGAAGTTAACTCCTCGAAAACAAACGAACTTCCTAAGAAAAAAGTTGGATAATTTCACAGAAGGTGTCAATGTTCATTGTCCAATTCATAATGATTTCCGATTCATAATTAAATTAAAGGTAGCAGCACAGAACACCTTCCCATCTTTGGAGGGAAAAAGATGTAATAAATTAATTTCACTCTGCTGAATTTCGTCTTTATATTAAAACAATTTGATGAGCTTAGCCTATTTATAAGCACAATATCACATAAGGATGTTTTATTTGAGTAGAGGTGACATAATTGGGATTGTGCATGCATAGTAGGTGACCGAACACCCCACGCCACACGCCCTTGCGGTGGCTTACGAGGTATTTCGTTGAAGTAGATGAAGATATCTTTTTGAATGGATGATCGATAAGCCGTTAGTTAGATTTTGACTGTTTACGAGGATCCATCAATCACAATTATTTCAATACCTACTGAGTTTTATTTAGGTAGTGTACCTACGTGATCAGGTTAACTATGTCGAATAGTTTGGTATTCAGCCCTTATTGAGTTGTCTAGTTTTTTTGTGACGATTTAACCTGCAGAAAATTCAAGGAACATTTAATTACACGATAATTAAGGGTTTTGAATGCAATGAAAAAATAATGATTCATTTTTATGATTTTTGTATTTGAGAATTAAAGTGGGGTGTGATCAGATCAATGCATGCATTCCTAAGGTCAGGTGGGAAGGTTAGCGTAGCATACTCATGTAAGCAACAACCCAACCTCGTTGAAAAGCCAAAACTGGAGTTTAATTTGGATTGGAGGGTACAACGAATGACAAGGTGACCGAATGGGATGATGGGAAAATAAACGATCGATTAAAAACTCTTTTGCATCGAAGTAAAGCAAATAAGAGAGGAAGAGAGACTGACTTGATTTCAATATTGGCTCCAAATGACGGCGGAAAATAAGTCTAAGAGGCATGAAGTTAGAAGGGTAGACTGTGGTTAATGCAAAGAAATAAGTGATTAGGTATAATTTGCCACATCCGACATAAATTGGATGGTAAAAGTGGAGAGTTCGGAGGATGGGGAGGAAAGGCGAACAAGACGGTGAGAGAGGCCTTAGAGGAATATAAATTGAGAGAATTAAGGGGTGAGAGAGAGAGAGAGGAAGAGATGGCGATAAAGAAAGAAAGAGATAAGTATGGGAGAAAAGCAGTCTTGTGGGAATCCGTGTGTGTGTGTTTTGTTGGTGTGTGGACCCCTGTGGGTGTCGGAGAGGAGACTTTTAAAAAGGGATAAAAAGTGTTGGCGGGGGCCATTGATCAGGAAAGGATGCGTCGGAGGGAAGAAAGAAGACAATGGAGGAAGAACAGGTGATAAAGGATGGGCGGGGGGGGAGTGGAGGCCGGTTGTCGAATGCGGGAGGGAAAAGTTGGCGGAAGAAGAAGAAGTGGAGTGGGTGTTTCTGGTGGGATTGGATTCTGTTGGGGGCGGAGGGGGGTGAAGGGGATACCCTCGTGTGGGTTAAAGGTGTGGTGTAAGGGATGGGACAGGGATCGGGAGGCAGAGGGGAAAAAGAAACTGGAGAGAAGAGCAGGGAGAGGGAGAAAGGGGGAATCTCGTGTGGGGGGGGAGGTTTGAGGGAGTGCGAGGGAAGGGGATGACGAGGAGGTAGGGCAGGAGACGTGAGAGGAAAGGAGGATTGAAAGCAGGGTGGGTTCGGCTGGTGGCGGAAGACTGGGAGAAGGGGGGGGGGAGGTCGAATTCCGAGAATTGGTGGTGAGTCGAGGGAATTCCTCGGGTAACCCCGGAGAGGAAAATACGAGGATCCTGGGGAGGGCCGACAGGTGAGTTTTCGGAGTGGCGCGGGGGCGAAAAGGGGAGAGGGGGTGAGTTTGTGAGGCAGGGGCGTGTGGGTAGGAGGTGTGGCCCGGTGTTCTCCGGCTTTTGGGAAAGGGGAGAAGCGATAGGAAACGGGAGGGAAAGAGATAGAGGGAGAGGGAGGGAACGATCGGAGTGATATTAAGGGGACGGGTGTAACCCTACTACCTGGTAAGACAGGAAAGGGAATTTAAAAAGTGGGACGGGTGGGTTCGTAGGGGGTGATGGGGGTGTAGAGGGAGGGATGTGAGGAAACGTTTTGGCGTTGGGAGCCGGGGGACAAAAGGTAGGGTTTTGAGGGTATTGAAGGTGCGGTTTTTGTGGAATGAGGGTGGGAAAGGATCAGGGATATTAGGAGCTCGTGGGGTGGTGCGGGAGTTTGGGGAGGTAGGGGATGAGAGAAGACTGGAAGAGAAGAGAGTGGGCGGATGAAGATGAAATTTCTTGGATTAGCGAATGAGGAAGGGGTGAGGGGCATAAGCGATGGCTCAACATAGTCTTATAGGTGTGGGATGAGGAGCCAGAAGATCGGGAGCATAGATATAGTTTTACGACAAAAAAGCCGCAACCATCGCGCTGTGATATTTTGAATATAGAGATTATTCCCGGATGGAAAGAGGATTTCATTAGTACCGGAATTAGTTGGCGTCTCGCCCGCATCTCTCTTCTTGGCGCCGCGAGCGAAACTTGTCGACATTCTATTTCAAAAGTCCACGCCATATTTCATCGCCGCTACTATGATCGGGATGAAATTAGTTCAACATGCGTAGAGGTAAAACGAAAAGGCAATCTGTTTTCTTTTGACTGATTCGAATTAAATCAAATCGTAAGAAAAAATACCCTATTTTTATGAAAATATTTGTACAACAATTTTGAAAACTTTAAAGTAAAAACTTCTCTCTTAAAAACCTGATTGAGGGTATTGAAGGTGCGGTTTTTGTGGAATGAGGGTGGGCGATATGATGAGTAAGAGAATATCACCCGTCACAATAACGCTGAGCTGAAACAAGCCTTATTTCTTGAGCGTTTATCGGTACTTAAATTAGTCTTGTTGAGCCATGGTGGCCTGAATGGTAAATTTAAAGGTTTAGTGTTTTTCCCCGGCATAAACGTTAACTATGAAGGTCTGTTTCATATATATCATCTAATGAAGGCAATTAGTCACTAAAACCATGGATCAATATTAGATTACTTCACGAAATATAACATCGCAAATATAATTTATGAAATTATCCGTCGCATTCAAATTGGCTGTTGTTTGATTTTCGGAAATGTGTGCGACATAATCCTTTCGAAGTAAACATTCTGCGTGAGAAATTCCATGAAATAAAATTTTTTGAATGAATTACTATTGAATTTTATGAATGATGATGAAGAGTGGGTCTTGAGTTCACTTTACGCATAAGTTATTCAGCAGTCCATACTACTGGTTATTTCGGTTCTAGCGTTTGACTTTTTCAGACCTTTGTCTAACTCTTCCCTAATCCTGATGTAATTGTTCCCATTAACTAGTACCTTACAGTAAATTTTTTGAAATCTTTTCTAAAATGCGATAGTAGAGTTACTATAAATTCAGACATCTCTGTGATAGTCTTTAGGGGTTATTCTTATTTTAAATTTAAACTTTTGACTGTTTAAGCGTATCTAAAAATCAAAAAAGGTATTCTAATAGAAGGGAAAGCATAATTTGGATATAAGTTGTATGTACCATGCACTGGATGAGTACGACTAAAAAATGGCATTTTACGCGGTTAAATCCATATAGTTTCAGTGAATTCCAATTTTTTACTTACTTTAATTTGATAAATCTTAATTTTCGCTCAATAGAGCTAATTCAGTGGGAGACTTGTTGCAACATTTGGCAAAACTATTTCTTTTGATCTTTTGAGATTTATTTTTAGTTTTTTGCCATACAGTCCAACATGCATCCCGTCCAACATCCCTATCCTGTTCCTTCCCTTTCCTCGTTTGCCCAACATTCTCCCCTCAACTACAGTCTTCAACATCCCGCTGTCGGTATATACCCCCTTCAGCCACTTATCCTGCCTCCATAGGATTGCTCCCAACAAACCCCACTCTTTGCCCACCATACCAAGTACTTCCTCGTTTGTTTTCTTCTCTGTCCATTTCACCTTCTCCATTCTCCTCCACAACAACATTTCAAAAGCCCCCAGTCTACGTCTATCCTCCTGCTTCAATGACCACGTTTCCGCGCCGTACATAGCCACGCTCCAAATTAAAGTTTTTACGAGTCTTTTCTTAACATCCCTACTCAACTTCCGCGTCATTAACTCCCTCCTCCTTGTGAAAGCCTCTTTGCCTAGCGCAATTCTTCCCCTTACGTCCCTATACTTCTTTGACCGCGTTGGTCCAAAACACTACCGAGATACGTAAACTGTTCTACCTGCTCTAGTTTTAGCCCTCCTACTTTAATGTTAAGCTTAGCCTTTTTCTTTCTAGAAAATCGCATAACCTTTGTTTTAATAATATTGATTCTCATCCCATACCTGTCGCACTGAATTTCCAATTCACTAAGCAACGCTTGCAGCCCCTTGGCTGACTGACAAACTAAAGCTTGGTCATCAGCAAACCTAACTGATTTTACAAATTCCCCGCCCATTTTCATTCCTACCTCCAGTTCTTCCCATGCCTCTTTAATCATTTCCTCTGCATACAGGTTGAACAGCAACGGTGATAATGGGCAACCCTGCCTTACACCTCTTCCTAACACTGCCCAACCGGACTCCCCGTTTCCCACTCGCACCTAAGCAGTCTGAGACATGTAGAGGTTACGGATTAGCCTCCTTTCCCTCCAATCCATTCCTATTTTCTGCAGAAAACTCATTAGTTTTTCCCAATTCACTCTATCAAACGCTTTTTCGAAATCTACGAAAAAGGCAAATACCTCCTGGTTGTGTTCTATATTCCTCTCGATTAATAATCTCATTACTGCAATGGCATCACGCGTACCTCTCCCCTTCCTAAACCCAAACTGATCATCCCCTAAGTAATCATTTGCCCTACTCTCTATCCTTTTGTTTATGATCCTGAGAACAACTTTAGCTGCGTGGGATATCAAACTAATTGTCCTATAGTCCTCACATGACGTGGCCTTTAGCTTTTTCGGAATAGGAACTAAAACTGATCTCACAAAGTCTTCCGGCCAGATTCCCGCCTCATAAATACTACGGATCAGCCCATATAGCGTCTTCCTCCCACATTTTCCTAAGCATTTTAAAAGTTCCACGGGAATGTTATCCACCCCCACGGCCTTATTTAGTTTCATCTCCCTTAATGCGCTTTCTATCTCATTGTCTAGTATGCCTGGACCTACTGGGTTCGTCCGGAAAATAAGTGTACTGAGCTCAGGAAAAAAAATGTATTACACTTTTACATATCTGAAGCTAATATTCCTATAAATAGGACCCTTGTGAGTCGATACACTTGTTCCAGCGGCGTTCCCATTCCTGGAACGCTTCCGCGAAGGCATCATCGGGGACCTCTCGAAGACACGTCGTCACGGCCTCTTTGACGGCGTCCAAAGTCCCGTATCGCGTTCCTTTCAAACTCCTCTTTATCTTCGGGAACAGAAAGAAGTCCGGTGGTGCCTAGTCCGGGCTGTAGGGCGGGTGCGGCAGCGTTGCCACGCCGTGCTTGGCCAAGAAGTCCGACACGACAAGCGCGGTGTGAGACGGCGCAATGTCGTGATGCAGCCGCCAGATGTTTTTGATCGCTGGCCGGACGCGGGCGACTCGGTTTCGAAGCCTGTCGAGCACTTGGACGTAAAATGCAGCATTTACAGTTTGTCGTTCAGGTACAAATTCGTAGTGGACGACTCCCCTTTTGTCAAAAAAGACAATGAGCATCGCCTTGATCCGAGATTTGCTCATGCGAGCTTTCTTTTGACGGGGTGATGATGGGGTGTGCCACTCCGCACTTTGTCTCTTCGACTACGGGTCGTACTCAAAGATCCACGTCTCGTCACCCGAAACAACGTTCTCTAAAAAATGTGGATCATATTTGCAGTGATCCGCAAGTTCGATGTCGCGATTTCCAAACGATTGAGTCTTTGATCATCACTGAGCACTTTCGGCACCAACTTTGCACACATTTTTCGCATCTGTAATTGCTCCCTAATAATCTCGTGCACTATTGTTTTTGGCACATTACACTGCTCTTTTATCATCCGAACACTAAGACGACGATCAGAGTTCAGTACATCGCGAACTTTACGCACATTTTCGTCGGTGAGGGTCGTTGATGGGCGTCCAGGCCGTGGTTCGTCGTCGACCTCTTCTCTGCCCTCCACGAACATCTTGTGCCACCGAAAGATCATGTTTCTGGGCATGGCTGACTCCCCGTAAGCCTGGTTAATCATACCGACAGTTTTGGTAGACGATTTCCCAAGCTTTACCGCAAATTTGATGGAATAACGCTGCTCCAAAAACTTCGGCATCGCGTTCCGTGACGTGGGTCGAGCGTGGAGGTTCGCGTTAACAGAGCTCCTCACTACACCACAGCTCAGAGCCGACTGCCTTTTTCAACGTCGCTTGCCAACATACCCCCCTCCAATCGCAGCCCATCAGAGCGGTGCTGGGCGCGCCTGGAGCGGCGGGAAAAAATCAGTACACTTATTTTCCGGACGAATCCTGTATATACTACGAGTTACAGATACATTGTTTGAGTCAGTTTTTTGATGTTTTGTTGATAGATAATATATAAAAATATTTCTTTTCTACAGAATTTAATGGTATTAATAATGACATGACTATTTAAAATTTAATTTTTTTAAATGAAAAAAACAATGTTTCAACGAGAACTCGTAAAGTTTTGGTTGCAGGAAACCTATTTGAGATTGTCAAAAATACCATCTGATTACACCAAAAATATACCATAAAAATAAACTGTAATCATTTACTTTTGATATTCTCCCCTCAAGAATGCTTTTATTTTGCTTCGGGTCTTGAGTTAAGCATAAAATATACTAATTCGGTCTGCTTTCTTCAGCCTTGTTTTGGGTGCCAATAATGGAAAGAAGTATAAACGGCGAGGATAAGCTCAATATTGTAAAGTAGTACGAGATTGCTCATAAAATACGTTCGATGAAATTTAATATTCATTTAATTTCAGAAATCTCTTATTTACATTTGCAAAATAAAATTTAAGGGCTTTACTTTAATAATTCATCTGTGTATTAACCACAGATTAACTCCAATGTTCAATTTTCCTATTTCTCAATTCCGTAAATTTTGCAGTTTGCCTCCGACTGAAAAAAAATGAAGGTAAATCATTTTAACCTTCCTCTAATTGATTTTTCGTTTCGTAAAAATTCTCTTTTGCATTGCCTGCAACTCTTTTTTTCTCGGATTACACTTCTGAATGACTGACTGATTCTCGAACTATTTAAGCACCAAATATAATCGGTACTCTCTTAACGAAATTACATGCATTGTACCAACTTACGAGTAATCAGTAGTAACTCTGAGATATGCGTTATGAACACTAAAAGTATCTGCTCTGTATCTAAATAGCATCATCACCATGATTACCACCGCAGGTGTTGGACAATGAACAAATAATGAACGTTGGGTGTTCAACATAGAAAAATCGCTCGTGTAATGGCATTCATTACTTATTTAATACCCAAAATAAAATAAATCTGTCTTTATTCACGTGGAGGGCATTGAACACAGTAATTACTATGACGAAGTAACTGTTAGGAATAAGATGTTTAGAAGAGTGCGAAATTTGTAACATCAATGAAACGGTATATTTTTAAAGCCGAGACAAGGACGTTGTCAAAAAATCAAAAACCATAAGCCAAGACCCGTGAAAGGGGAAGAGAAAACATTGTGCAAGAGCACTGGAGAAGAAGGGTTTATTGGGAGTGAAGAGAAGGGAAGAGTGAACGTGGGCAGATATGTGACGTTTTAGCAAGAGAGAAGGTTTTAGGTGGAGAGGGGCAGACTTTTTATACCAGCCCGGAGGATAAAGGGAAAAAGAAAGGGCGAAAAAGCGAAGGGAAAAAGGAGGGAACAAGGAGTGGAAGAATGGGGAAGTTTTTGGAAAGTCGCGGAGCGGGATGAGGGGATGGTAATGAAGGCGTTTCGCCGATGCAAAGGAGATTGCAGCACGCGTTATAGGAGGACAAAAGCCAATGCCATGGAGAGAGAAAGAGAGAGAGAAGAGCGGTGACGTAGAAGGTCGTAAAAAAGGTGGAGAAGGGTGGAATGAATGATCAAAGACGCGCAGAATGGTGGGAGGAGGAGGGCATCGGTGGGGGAGCATTTGAAACAATGGAGGGAGCGAAAACATGGATCTCGAACTGGGGGTGCATGAGGGGGTTAGAGAAAAGAGGCGCTTTGAGAGACCCTGGGAACGAAACGAAAGGGAACGTTGGCACCTATTATTATTATTTTTTTTTTCTACAAAGGATGTGTTCCTGGTTGACGGGGACGAATGTAATCCGAGTGTTGGCGAAGCGTAAAAATGAGGAGTAAAACGGTGAAAAGTGCGTGAATCGGCTGCATCTGTTCGTGGCTAAGCGAAGTTTTGAGACGCTTTCAGTCGCGTGACCGCAACCGTGCGATTAGTAACTGGGCACGATGATTAAAATCGTTGAGATGCTAATGACTGAGTTAGAGAGCTGTGAAATCCCAGTAAAAAAAATTTGCTCCAAGAATGTTTTGTGCTTTTTCGCGACTCGGCGTTTCGTTTCGCTGTCTGTTATCGCTGTTTCTTCTTTTCGGAGAAGATAGAATTTAGCCGTGAGTACTTAAGATAGAATATTATGCTCCTCCTTGAAGCACCAACTTTTTCACATTTGGATGAGAATTCGGATTACGGATCGGAGAAGGTTGCGCAGGATAATTTTCATAGTTTCGGTTTCGACATCCACAACAATTCTCATACGTATAAGTCACTATAACGACGGTCGTGCACACTTAAGGGTTTCCTCCTCGGATGTCCACTGGGTTATTGTCAAATCTTTAAGATGGCATCTCGTTCGAGAGATATTTTTATAAAATGCTTTCCATGAACTTTTTAAGGGCAAATAGAAAGAACCGGAAAAGATTTTGGCAGCATTCTTCCAGCTTACACAATCACTCTCACCCTCTTAAATCCAGGGGTGGGATGCAATTGTCTCAATATTGCGACATCATTCTTCCTTTATTCCCATCTCCCCATTCCCCTTCCTCTCTCTCCTCCTCCTAATCTTTCCATCCTCTCTTCCTGTTCGTCGTTCTCTATATTGCTATTCTCTATTGTCCCCACCTGCTGCCCTCTTTCACGCCGCACTTGCCTCCGTCGTCCACACCATCCTGCTTCCTTCTTTTCCCCCTAACCTCCACACACACCTCCCTCCCACACATTGGATGAAAAAAGAGAAGATGTAAGGCGAGGAAAATTCCCTCCTTTATTTTTCCACTTTTTTTGCCCGTGCGAGAAGTGCAGAGGGCGCTTCAATCCAGTAAAACAATATGGAAAGAATGAAGAAGTCAAGAAATTCAAAAAGAAACCCTAGCAGTCATAGAAATGTTCACTGAAATACTTCCCTTTCGGATTGGGTTATTGTCATCAAGGTTCATTTAATCCGCCCAAAATGGTCCGGTGAGCCGCCTTTTGATTATTTATATCTATTTTTTAAATACTTTTTTAGTTTCATTTACTTTTCTCGAAAATAAACGTATCGAGGTAAATGGGATTCTGTTGAATACGTAGAAGGTTGGGTTAGCGAGCCGATTCGATTCACGGTGAATCCTCTGCACCACCTCTGACCTTCACCCAAACTTTGTGATTTTTGTCCACCGGACTTTCTGGGAATCCTGGGTCTGGGAGAAGAACAGGCTTTTGGCGCCCTTCTATGGACATAGGCCCGAATAAAGATCCTCCTACCTATGTACGCATTCGTACGTCGAATGGGTGGCAGAAAAGAGCTTAGCATTGCCTATACCTTCATCTCTCTAACCCAAATTCAATGTTTGCCGTAATTCCATTTTTTCTTTAGTTTACCTGCATGTGTATATCGTATGTATACACAATCATGTATATACGTGTGTATACTACCTTGATCAAAAAGTTCCCGGAATAACCACCGTGTGGCGCTCCCATCGTTCCGATTTGAGTTCTGTTTTTTTTGTTAAATTGGTACATCTGTTGTTGATATTCCCTTTAAATCTTAGTGTCATAACTTGACATTTGCAAAAGTTACGTAGCCAAGAGTACATCTATCTCTGTGTGTGTTGGCGATTTTTTACAATTTCAGAAATGGATTTAAATTTGCAACAACGAACTTGTATTAAATTTTGCGTAAAAAACGGATTTAGTGGCGCACGGACGTTGGAAATGTTGGAAAAGTGTTTCGGCAACGATTCTCTAAAAAAAACGGTCGTTTACCAGTGGCACGAGCGGTTCAGAAGTGGTCGTGAGTCAATCGAAGATGATGAACGCAGTGGCAGACCATCGACATCGAAAGTCGGTGAAAAAATTGATAAAGTAAAAGAAATGTTGGTCAATAACCGCAAATTAACCATCAGAGAAATAGCGGAGGACTTGAACATTGCCTATGGATCCGCCCAAGACATTGTGGTTAATGATTTGGGTTTCCGTCGTGTAGCAGCAAAGTTGGTGCCAAAAGACCTCAATTTCATGCAAAAAAGAGACCGTGTTGACGTCGCAAAAGACATGATTTGCGAGGCTGAATCCGATCCCACATTCATCAAAAGGATCATTACTGGAGACGAGACGTGGGTTTATGAGTACGACACGCAATCCAGACATCAGGCAAGTGAATGGCGTTCACCAAATGAGCCGAGACCAAAAAAACCACGTCGTTTTCAGTCAAAAAAGAAGGCAATGCTGACGGTTTTCATGGATTACAACGGTGTAGTGCATCATGAATTTTTGCCAGAAGGCCAGACAGTAAACAAAGAGTATTATTTGGGCGTTATGAGACGTTTGCGTGAAGCAATTCGCCGAAAGAGACCAGAAATGTGGGCAGAAAACTCGTGGATTTTGCACCATGATTACGCACCGTCGCACAGTGCTATCATTATTCGTAATTTTTTGACGAAAAATGCAACAAATACCATCCAACAGCCACCGAATTCACCTGATTTGGCTCCCTGTGACTTCTTTCTGTTCAATCGAGTTAAAAAACCATTACGGGGAACGCGTTTTAGCAGCCGAGAGGAAGTAATGGAAAAATCGCAGGAAGCACTGATGGACATACCGAAAACCGAATATAAAAAATGTTTCGAGGATTGGATCAAGCGCTGGCATAAGTGTGTTGCAGTCGATGGGGATTACTTTGAAGGGGACAATATAGATTTAGATGAATAAACTTGTATTTTTAATTTTCTGAATAAATTCCGGGAAATTTTTGATCAAGGTAGTATATAAATATAACTATATATTTAATTTGGCTGTATTTCTATCCCATTGATTTTTTTCCGGAATATATAAAAACAGAATCTAACACTGTAATTAAAATTTCAAGATATATTATTGGCAATTAAAATTGTCATCACTTTCTACTATTAGAGTAATAATTTTCGTTCAATCAAATTTTTAATGCTAATATTTTTTACATTAACTTCTATGTGGATCAGTATTTGTTCAGAAAATATATTAAAATTACTATCATTTATTTTCATGTTGTTACCGGACAGGACAACAAAACGTTATAATTTCAACAGGATTATTTAATTTGCAAATTATGTTTGCCTTTTTTTAAGAATAAATAGATATTTTTCTTTTAATCGTTGGGGAAATGGTTATTGCATTCATTAAGTGCAAGTAGACCAAGAGTCTGAATTCTGTAACTTCAGGCGTGATGCGGTGGAAGTCGAACATAATGAATAACTGATCGTAGCACTTTTCCACTCGATAAGTGTCTTATCAAGTGGAAAAATGCTACGATCAGTTATTCAGTCTAAATACTGACGCATATTAAAATGTCCATTGCATAATATTATTACTATCGATGACATTATTTAATAGAAGGACACCTCTTTTATTGAAGAGATTTACTGCTAGAAACTGATTTTTTCGATCATGTCAACTTTAATGTTATCATGGACTTCGTTTCCTTTGATTCATATTCACACGGCTCCTCATTCCATTTTTTAACTCTTTAAGCTGGACCGAAATGATATCACTGATCGGTTAATGCATTCAGATATTTTATTAATCGGTGAGTTCGAAGAAATTCAGCTTTTGATGGACGCCAGATGTCATTGTATTTCCTCTCCAATCTGCCATAGGGTAATTATATTTTTTTTTGTTTGAGGATTATTCGAATTTTTCCCCCTTTCAGCGGATTTGTTCTGCCCTTTAGAAAACTCCATTAGGAATCGCAGGAATTAATTCTGCCAGCTCGATTAACCTGCTTAGGCTAGCCCGCATTCAGACGCGTGCGCGGGTCTGACCTCTCTCGCTCAGGTCGCGGTGTTCTCGAGTGTGGCCGAACCAGGGATTAATTTGACGATTTTTGCCTTCACAATATTACGCTCTGTCTCTTAAAAAATTTGAATGGATCGTCAATGTTTAGCGTTTAGCAGAGTACATATTCCATATTGGGAATTTAGCCTGCATGGAATTTGTTTTTGTATTATACTATAAAGTACATCTTTGCACCTTATACAGAAGTAAAATTCCTCGTCTGCATAGTTTCATTATTTTAAGTTGTCACCTTTTTTATACTTATGTGTTTCGACGAAAGATACAGGCCAAGGGAATCCGCTGAGACAACGACTAGCTATGGCAATATTTTTCACAAGGAATAATTTTGACATCAAAAGCGACTATCTTAATATATAAATGTTTAACACCTTCAGTTGATGGAGAACTTTCCAGTGCTTTGGGAGCTTTTACGGCTGAGGTGATTTCTCCCGGCAAATGCCTGCAAAAACTTCCTCCAAGACATTTTAAAGATGGCAGGCAATGCCGTTGACTCTCTACCGCAACGGATGTGAACTTCATAGCTTTAGGCAAACCAGCCAGCGAGAAACCTATTTTTGTATTTTGTATTTTTAAGTACCCTGAAAGCCACCGCTAGGATATGTGGCAGGGGGTGAATACATGCTAGACTAGTTCTGACCTTAATATCTTTAGCCCTACCGAGGTCGGACAATGTTATTCTGATCCCTTATCGTTGGTAAAGAAATGACATCTTACAGGGATCGATATGGTGCGGTGGATATCGTACTGGCTTCCCACCCAGAAGGCTCGGGTTCAAATCCCGGTGGTTTTGAATGTTTTTCAGTGGTATCTCGATCCCTACTTGGCGCCTTTCGTTATGAGCAGACTAATGCCGACGCCGAGTTTCTTTCCACCCTTCAACCTTTCCTGTCCATCCATAATGGCGTAAATGACCTCAGCTGTCGGTCGCCTTCCCTAAATACTACTACTATGACATCTTAAAGATATCTGTCCTACACTTAACCTCTCTATTTTTATTGACGCCTGGCTGCCCATTCGCGTTGCCTCTTTACACGTTCCATCAGAAATGTATGTAATACGTTAATATTTGATTATTTTAGATCACACGGCAAAGGTCATTTCGAAATAAATGACAAACGATGTTAAATTGGATTGGGTGATTAAAAACGTCACTTTGCGGAAGCGATTCATACTGAGAAATAAATTACTTTGTTCTTCCTCGTTCGTTTTATTGTGCACGACCTAGGTATCAACTTATTAGACCTGATGATGAATTTGTAGGATAGAACCTAGATCGTGCATAATGAAACGTTTGCGGAAGAACAAATTAATTACTTTCTCAGTCATAATGTTAGATTGGCCTGTCTTTAGAATCATAGAGTGAAAATAATTACGCTTTTCATATGTTTGTCTTGTTGTTTCCTCATGTGTTCGCCGAGAGCTCATTTTGATGGCGTAGTACATATAAAGTAGTTCTAAAGAGAAACTTATCTTTCGGATCGTTTGGTGTTTTTTTATTTCCATACAATCCTTTTGAAAGGTACTCTTCATATTGCACCTTGATTATTTTTTCTGTCTGGCTAAAAAAATTTCATTTCTAGAATGGAGAGCCTTGATTGTACCATGCGTTCCTGAAAATATTCTTAATTTCGTCAATATCATAAACACCTTAAATAAAACCTTTTCTAAGTCGAATGTAAATGTATGTTTATATCTTTTTATACGACGGTGAATTGTTAATTAATAAAGCTGTCCGGCTAATTGATAATGTACCATCTTCTACGTGAATATATTTTTCCGTATCCTGTTTGAATTAAAATGCTGAAAATTTTCTTCATAAACTTGGGTTGGTTTAAAAAAATTGATACTACGAGACACACAAATATTCTTTTTCTTATACCGAGTCACTAAGTATTCAGCCAGAAATTTTCTCAACAGTGCAATCCAATTCTGTCTTTTTCATTTATTTATTTATTGTATTAAATATATCCTATAGGCCACCATCAGGATGCATGGTATGGGGTGAATACACACCGGAATAATTTTACCCAAACATGACCCTACCGTAGTCGAACAATATCATTATGATCCCCTTCCGTTTGAGTGTCGCACCAGCACTGCATAGCATTTTGTTCATCTGATAAAGCTGCTGTGCCCTTAAGATTAAGAATATATCTGTTAACCACACTACAATCAGCAAATCAATGTATCTTACTTTAACTTACATTAATCATTTCTTTAACGTAATTAGAGTATGAAAGAGGTTCGGTAACACTTACCTGGGAAACACCTGAAGTGACTTCTACTGCATCAGATCAAACTCTTTGTAACCGACCGTCCAAAAATACTTAAATAAAAAAACCCTTGTAGTGGTTTGTAAGGTATCAAATAAACTAAATTAATGAAAAACTATATGGAATTTTAATGAAGTTTTATTAATAACTCGACCCCATTATTTTACGGTTAAAGCGTTCATGTCAATAAAATTAGAGAGATTAAGTGCAGAACAGATAGATTAAAGATTTCATTTTCCCCGCGAACGATAAGGGATCAGAATAAAATAACGGTTGTCCTACCGCGCTGGGAGGGAAGGGTACATATTGGGTCAAGGGTGGTCTAGTGTATAATCGTCTCCTGCTACATACATGACCTTAGTGACCTTGCACCTTGGACGGCTCTAAGGTATTAAATAAAGCAATGGCATTGACCAAAGGGTCGCAATAAACTGTAAATATATTAACTTTGCGAATGTGTGGCAGTGATATCCTGAAGTGCTTCAACGATTAAATTGGAAGGATGTCTCGTTAGCAATAATGTTGAAAATTATAATCCCCACTGTACTACCCTAGGCCCTTTAGGGATATTAAGCTGTGAGCCACTTGAGAAGCAAAGAGAACGAGTGACACTCAGACTTTCAGAAAGTTTCAGAACAAACGAGCCTAACAATGACACTAAAGGAATTATGATGGCTCCACACTATTAAAGTAGATCAGACCACAAAGATTAGATAAGGGACACCCCAATAGATACAAATACTCGCTCTTTCCCCAGACAATTAGGAATCATATTAACAAAAAACGAAAGCTATTATAGAAATAGTAAATACATCTGATTTGCAAGTCAGGACAAGATCAATTGCTGCTTATATATAAGGTATATCCGTAGGTTCATGTGTATGTTACTTCATAGTACATTGATTTGCATGCTTGTACATAATAAATGTTTTTGCATGAATATATATATATATATATATATATATATATATATATATATATATATATATATATATATACATATATATATGCGACTTTGTGAAAGTAGTTTGGCATAAATTTGTCGGTTTTGCATGCAATAGATATAAATACTCCCCAATAGATAAAAAATACTCGTTCTTTCCCCAGACAATTAGGAATCATATTAACAAAAAACGAAAGCTATTATAGAAATAGTAAAGACATCTGAATCGCAAGTCAGGACAAGATTAATTGCTGCTTATATATAAGGTATATCCGTAGGTTCATGCGTATGTTACTTCATAGTACATTAATTTGCATTCTTGTACATTATAAATATTTTTGCATGAATATATATTTGCGACTTTTTGAAAGTAGTTTGGCATAAATTTGTCGGTTTTGCATGCAGCTTTATTATCTTTTAAGGGTGGTGACCTAACACCCCCTGCTGCTCGTCCTTGTGGCAGCTTGCGGGGTCCTTTGTAAATGTAGATACAAATTTGCTACGCTTGGCGAGATCATGTGAGAGAGATTAGAGAGAGTAATTGTAGAACAGATAGATTTAAGATGTCATTTCTTCCACGCACGATAAGGGATTGCGTGGAATAAAATTGTCCGTCCGCGGTAGGGATAAAAATATTCGGGTCAAAATTAGTCTATTGCGTATTCACCCCCTGCCACACACCCTAACGGTGGCTTTTAGGGTACTAAAAATAAAACAGAATAATATAAAATAAAAATGCGTGCGAACACAATTTTAAAACTTGACTCTTTCCGTGAATTACAATTTTGTGCATTATATTCTTTGATAATGATGAATATGACCTACTTAAAAGAAGCTGTTTCTATTTGAATACATTGCTTTGGCAAAGAGAAAAATGGTGATTACATAATATTCGTGTGTGAAGGTCAACCAGTTCCTACTTGATCCATGTTGATGTATTTCATCGGCGCGCTCACCTTTCATTCCTCGCTTCTCTCCATTCACATGATCTCCCCTTCTTCAGAGGATTTTTTTATTCTTCACCAGAACAAGGCTTACCATTCCATTCATCCCGTCTCGATCCAACCGGGCCTCCCTCTACGCCCTCGCGGAAGGAGGAGAAAACTGACCGTTCGTCCTCTTGGTCCCTCCCCGAATCCCTCACGCCGTCTTACCGGATCTTCCTTCCGCTTCCTTCCCGTCCTATCTCTTTCCCTGCCCCCATCTTTTCCACATGACCCCAAACCAAATCATAGGATATACCTCGACGTGAACTCATCATCGCATCCGGATGCCTTTAGCGCCCAAAGCAGTGGCCGTGGATTAGGTTTTTATGCGCCTTTTATTGTACTCTCCGAGTCGACCCCTCTCTCCCTTTCCCTCTCTCGCCCTTCCTCGCACCAGTCATTCCGCGAAATGGCCCTGGCGCTAACGCACACACTCGGACGACACAAGAGGGGGGGGGTGGGCAGACCCCCGTGGTAGACCTGAAGAGACTGGGGGGAGGAATAGTTCGGGAGGGGAGGGGCCTGGGTGGGAACTGGGTTCGAGGTTACGTGCCGAGAATTCCAAGGGCCGTGAGATGCGTCTGGCAAATGGAAGTCTGCCCCCACCTTCTTCTCCTCGCCTCCCCCGCCCCCTCCACCCCCTCCCTCACGTTTCCCCAGCTATCTTTTTCTCCCCCCCCCACCTTCGACTCTTTCACCTCCTTCTCTCGACCTGCTACTCTTCCTCTCCACTTCCCCGCGTCTTGATCTAAAACTTTCCCTAGCCGCGGATGTGTTCCCCCGGCGTAAGTAGAGATTGCGCCGCATTCTAGGCCCTCGTCGGTGGTGCTGTGTGGGTCGGAGGAGGAGGGAGGAAGTTGCCGCTTCTGAGTGGAAGGGGGTGGGCGCCGGATCATTACCTTGATTGTCGGGGATGGGGTAGGGAGAGAAAGAAGAGTACGTGGTTCGCTCGTGGTCAACTTGGCGATTCTTTCATTGCCCGCGCCGGAAGCAATTCGGAAATTTAATGGGCTCGCAGTTTAGTACTCCCTGGCAGTTCACATACCATGGGCTTATATGCTGCGTTGGTTTTTTTCCCCTCATTTTATGATGCTTTTACACTTCTACTTACACTTTGATGCACCACCCGTTCTTTGCCCATATTGTAACAATAAAAGAAAGTGCAGTATTCATTTTTTACCTTTTTCAATTGTGTACTGCATCTCATTTATGTGAGCTCTATTTACTCTCTCATAGTACAGGGTGTGTCAAAATGAATATCAGGGTTTTAAGACTTTGTATTGTTTGTTATATTTAGCTTACAATTATAAATTATGCGTCAAATGTAAGAGAAACTTAAAGTTTTTTTATAGAAGTGTTCAATGTGAGCATCATTTTTCACACGGCACGCATCGAGTCGATTGGCGAGTTCCCTTACAAACCATGGTCAGTTTGTTAGGAGCTATTGTTGCAATAACTGCTTCAATCCTGTGTCTTCTTAAGTCAGGTAGGTCAGCTGGTAGCGGAGGTACATACACGTAATCCTTTATGAGTCCCCAAAGGTTAAAAGCACATGGCGTGAGATCGCGTTAACTTTGCACTGTAACTACAGATTCAGCCGTTGCAAATGCAACACAAAAAGCTTACAGTTCACAAGTCACCATCTCTGCCCCTAGCACTACCTTACGGGTAAATAAGATAACAGTATGGAAGATGTGGAGCTATTGGCTATTAAAGTAATAATCTCAAGAAAGAAGATCCTAAGGCCAATAAAAATAATTAAGAAGAAACTCCTATACCGGTATTTCGGTCACACAGGTGACCATCAACGGGGAGAAAACAGTACTTTCTCATTTGCACCAATAAAACTGTTTGACTTGCTCTTTCAAATGATATATACTTTATAATTGCAAATTTAATGTAATAAACACTTTAAAATTTTAAAGAAAAAACCCCAAAATTCATTTCAAAACAGTCTGTTTTATTGTTAACGGCGAGTTATATAGGCCGGCATCTCCCGCAGTTTCTTTGGAATTAAGCATTTTCTTATTAAAGCGTAGAATAAACTTTTTTTAATGCGTTCTTTAAACAAGCACGTTTTGTATTGTTTAATTATTAAGGAAGATTTTTTCCAATTAGTAGATTAGCATAAGATAGCTCGCAGGGAGAATAGAAATCTCTGTCGCTCAGCTCATAGGTTGAGTGTGTATATCAACTAAGCCGCACAGAAGCGTGTGCTTTCTATTCCCATATAAAGAACAATGTTGTATTTACCTAACCAAAACATACTTAGTCCTTATTTACTTACGGCGAAGACTTTTGAAAAGACGTTTTATTTTGGTTGTATCGTGAAATCTAATCTATACTGAGCATCAAAAACTGATGTTCTCCATTAGTTCTGAGGGATTTCGTAAATCTATCTGTTCTACTATCTATCTCTATGATTTTACGTTGGTGATCTGATCTACTATAGTAAGTCAGGGCCTGTAATATCTCTTAAAAATCCTCATATAAGTGACCTGCCTCAAACTTACGCAGTGTATTTAATCTACATTTAAGTCTACGGTCAACTGGTAGCTCCCATTTTAATTCTCCCAATAGGGTCGTGACCTTGCTACCTTATTCATCACAACGTTTCGCAAGCCTAGCTGCTCTACGTTGCACTCGATCTAGTTCCAAAATTTGGTCTGCTTCATGAGGATCCCATACACTTGCAGCATACTCAAAGTGAGGCCTAACTAACGTGAAATAACAAAGCTCCTTGACCGTCAATCGTTAGCTAATAATACTCTATCATCATGGATGCATTTTTCCATATGTATCACTGCATGATCAGCAAATAGACGAATTTTACTGGAAACCTGAGACCCGATGTCATTAATGTATAAAAGGAACAATTGCGGACCGATAATACTTCCTCGTGTGACACCCAACACTACGCTTACCCTGGGGCCGATGATACTCCATCTATTATTATACTTTAATCGCGGCCTGTCAAAGAGTGATTAATTCAATCTATGACACATTTATAAATCCCCTAGTTTCCCAACTTTGGGAGCGACTTTTGATGAGGGACTTTGCCGAATGACTTCTCAAAATCTACAGCTATAACTTCGACCAGAACGTTACTTTCTCCCGTGACCAAAATATCATGAGGAAAAAGTGCCAATTGGGTCTAACAGGATCTACGCTATCAGAAACCATGTTGGATTTTTGTGAGTTAATTCTGAGAATCAAGATACTTTTTCATTCAACTTAGAATTATGTTTTACATAAGAGAGATGTGGGTCGGTATTTACACGGATATTTTGTTGCATTTCCCTTTTATGGGAGTGACATTAACTACTTTTCAGTCTTTGGGTATCGTGCCTCATATACGGATTTATTAATTATTATTTCCGGAAAAAGAGCTATTTCTGAGGCCATCGTTTTGTGTACGCAAGCAGGGGTTTGATCAAGGTCTGTTGGTTTGTTTGTACTGATCTCTCTATGTTGGTGTTTTATTCCAGAAGAAGATATTACAATTTCAGACATGGGTTCACGGTAGCAATCGAATTCGCATTATTCTTGTGAACGATTATCAAAACCGGTATGAAAATAGTGGTTTAATGTACCAGATTTTTCTAAACTGGTGGTAAGTTTTTGATCCCTTGCTATTGAAGAATGGCAATGCCGACTTTTTCCTCTGAACATCACATACAAATCATAGACAAATACATACAATCACATACAGATACATCCAAATATTCACCCAATCTTTAATTTTTAAGTTCTTTTAACCCCTGGCAACATGTTTCTCTTGATAACGCCTTAGTTGTTCAATGGTTATGTATTATTTCATTTTGTTTATCGTTAGACTCATCCTTGTGCGATCTCCTCATTTTTTAATGCAATGCTCTTTGGTGTTTAATGCTTCACGCACTTCAACGTTTTACCACCTAGGTTTCGTCCTCTCACTTTTAATTTTACTAGGTATGTGTTTTTATGGATCAACCCGTGTGACGTCGAGAAAATCACTCCAAAAACTCATACTGTCTCTGTTGCTTCTACTTTCCTTAAATAAACCATAAAACTGCCTGACTAAGGCACAACTTTGACTTCTTTTGGTGGCTTCGGGAAGTACGTTGATCTGACACTTCTCAGCAAAAATTACGAAAGAGTGTGTGGTACTTCTTATTATCAGAAGACTATCGGGTAGGTAGGGTAGGTTTTTGATGTCCCCAGGAACTCCACATTACTGAACTGGTATGCCTTAACTGGATTCCTCTTCGCTGGAAGATGTCTTAGAGTCATTAATTGTAAGACTTATAGAATAAATTTTAGGCATAATATGTGACAGAAATATAAATTATGAAGCTACATGAAGGTATTCGAAGTTTTGTGTGCAATCACCTGTTTCATGTATCCTGGTACTATAACCGCTTACTCCTTAGACCATCAAATACCTATACTTGCCGATAGATTCTTCTAAAAAAGTAAGAATAGTAATTGGTTAAATACTATTTTCGCTTCATGTTAGACCACAGAATCATAAAAATGTACCCAAAGATTCAGTTAGATTTTTATACTGAGGAAAATTTTAACCTATTCGGGGAGAACATCCCATAATCTTTGCCTGAAGGAAAAAAGGCAAAAATATCTTTTCCCTAGTTTATTTAGGTTCATAGGTTAATAGGTTATCCATTGGTTCTTCCACTCAGACGCTTATTTTAGAGGCAGCAAAGCTTCCGGTTTTAGCGAGGCTGTGAAGGAAGATAATTGATATCCATGTTTTTTCCATTTCTACGTATATAAATTGATTTCGAACCTAAACTTATTAAGTTATGAATGCATAAAGAATGCCGGGGGTGACTAGGGTAGCTCATGCTGCACCTCTGTAGGACTTAATATAAGTTGTTTTCCAAGATTATTCGGGTCTCCCACCAGGTCCATGTTCGTAGGTTTGCTGACGTTTCGATGGCCGAGTCGTCCATCGTCTTCAGGGCATGTCGGTACTCAGGTATTTGGCCGCCTTATACTTATAGTTTGGTCAGGAGGTCAGGTCACGTCTGATTGGTCGGACGCTTTCCGCCTCTTGTTTTCCTTGATGTTCCTCAAAATGGGTTTCCACGCGTTACTGAGGGAGTATCCGCTGTCTCGGTTAATGGATTTGTTTTCGAGCCGGATCGCTATTGCTTCCTTAGTCAATTTTTCCCAAAATTTCTCTTCTCGGCAAAGGACCCTTGTCTCCTCCCACCGAATGCTATGGTCGGAAGTGATGCTGTGCTCTGCAATGGCCGACTTCTCAGGTTGGCACAGTCTGAGATGTCTCCGGTGTTCTTTTCACCTTGTAGCAATGGTCCTTCCGGTCTCTCCCACGTAGACTTGGCCGCACTCGCAGGGTATTCGGTATACTCATGACCCCTGGAGTCATGTCCCTCAGTAACGCGTGGAAACCCATTTTGAGGAACATCAAGGAAAACAAGAGGCGGAAAGCGTCCGACCAATCAGACGTGACCTGACCTCCTGACCAAACTATATAAGGCGGCCAAATACCTGAGTACCGACATGCCCTGAAGACGATGGACGACTCGGCCATCGAACCGTCGGCAAACCTACGAACATGGACCCGGTGGGAGACCCGAATAATCTTGGAAAACATTATTCACCGGGAAAGTACAGGTTAATATAAGTTCTTTACCAATTAGTCCTCTATGAATGAGTTGAAATCTTAATTCTGAGTGAAACTGTTCCGTCACCCATCTGCAAAATAAGAATTGTTTTTCAAAACATTTTTTTTTCGACGTTAAAATTTCCAGAAAATAATATTTAAATCGAACCTATCCTATGCTTTCTTTAGAATTTGTACTAATTTATAGAAAAAGAATTAGAACCCCCTGCTCCCTATCGTCATTGTGTGATATGTGCCCAAACAAACAAATTATATGTATTAGTAATGAATTACTACTATGTATTAGTATTATGTATATTAATATGTATTTGTATGAATTTCACTCCTATGGACTAAAACTTTGACTAGTCAAGCTTCAGGTGCGTGTGGGGGACAAAGAGTCCGGATGGGTGGTGCTAGGAAGAGTTATAAGGCAGGGTTGCCCATTATCACCAGTATCACTGTTCAACATATTTGTGGAGGAAATGATCAAAGAGGTATGGGAAGAACTAGATACAAGAAAAAAACTCGTCAGGGAATTCGTAAAATCATTTAGGTTTGCTGATTATCAAGCCCTCGTATGTCAGTCAGCCAAGGGGTTGGAATCAGTAGATATATTAAGCAAAAGTGATACGATTTTTAAGAAAGAAAAAGGCTAGGGTTAACATTAAAATAGGAAAGCAGAAACTAGATCAGGTGGAACAGTTTACGTGTCACGGAAGTGTTTTGAACCAAAATGGTAAAAACAGTACTGTCTTCTCGTTACGTGAAGAATTGCACCAGGTAAAGACGCTCTCACAAGGAGGAGGGAGTTGATGACAGGCAGGTTGAGCAAGGATGTTAAGAAGAGGCTCGTCAAAACTTTGATATGAAGTGTAGTTATGCACAGCACCCATACATTGTCACTGAATAAGGATGATAGACGTAAAAATGAAGCTTTAGAAATGTGTGTGTGTGGAGAAGGATGGAAAAAATGAAATGGACCGAAAGGAAATATATTGTTGGGAGAAATCATTAGGGGGCAAGAAAAATGGATGAAAAGTATATTGATTGGTAGTGGGATGTTGAGTACCGTTATCGAGGGGAGAAAGATAGACAAACAATGCAAGGGCAGGAATAGGATAAAAATGTTGGATGAGATGAATGAAGGAAGGAATTACGCGGAGATAAAGAGAGACTTTGTGTATAATAGAATTTTGGCTTGTGTTTTGCAAGGAAAAATAAAAATACTTATTTAGCAGTTGTGTCCATTCAAAACATATATCAACCGGTGAATTGCCGATATTAATAATAATATATGTATTTATAGAGCCATTTAATTCATATGATCGAATTTAAAGTAAGTATAGTTTCTAAGCCTCACCTCAATGCTTTTTTCTGCCCATTACTCATGTTTGAAAATAAGCAGCTGCAGTTTTACTCCAATTTTTCTGATCTAATAGATCCTGTTTGGAAATCTAGAAAAACACCGTGCACGATTTGCTTAAATAGTTCATTCTCCTACGAATCTCGTGACCTTTTCGTTAACAGTCATTTGAGAGTGGCACAATTTCATGGTGCTAACGAGGATGATTATCTTGGAATATAATAAAAGTAAAATAAAGTAAAGTTTTGAGATATCAGATTTACTTTAATTTGCGTAAATTTAGCAAAGCGCAATATGAAAGTATCGTAAACGATAATGTAAGCATATATTTACATTCGGTTTTTATTTATTTATTTAGTATTGGTCCGAAAGCGGCAAATTTTGGCCTTAACATCGGACTACTAACAATGGTCACATTTACAAATACCCAAGCCCTAGGTGGAGGAAAACCCAGCCAGGTGGGAATCGGGACGTTACCCCGCCACCACCGGGGTCGGCAATTCAGTAGGTTCAGTCGGTTTCATTCTCTTTTACCGATGTTGACCTAAAACCCTCCGCCACACACCCTTGCCAAGGGCTGTGGGGTGCTATTTAGATGTAGATAAGAATGCATAGACAATAGAATGCATTGAATCCCCGCCGACTGTTCAAACAAGGAAGCATGTTCAAGAGTCCCGTCATTTAATTCGGACTCTAGTGAGTATATTATATTTCGTTTGAATTAAAGGTGATATTTTTCCATGCAAGGCAGAAAATAACCTTTACAGATTGGGAACCCGCTGCCAATTTTCTATATTCTCCAGTTTATAAAGTGAGATAATCATAAATATAGATTTAAAAAATTAATCAAGGTATTAAATAAAATCAAAATTTAAAAATGAAATGTTTCAGTGGTCTTTTAGCGCAAAATAAGTTTACAGAGTTAATATAATCGCCATTATTTGTTAAATGTAGTTTATTCGTTAATTTATTCGTTAATTTTATTTAATATATTTTTGCCAAAAAATTCCTCCAACGTTCAGCGTTAAATTTATGTCAGAAATGAAAAATTACTTTAAACAACGTGACAAAATGAAAAGACTCGAAATGGGTTATAATGAAAACGGTGCGTGCTTTAATGATGAACGAAGGAAAGTTTGTATTTGGAAAATAGAATGAAAGATAATGGCGCAGACCAAGAGGGAAGTTGATGTCGTGGGGGTCAGTCAAACTTGATGGAACCCGAAGGATATAGAAATGGTCGGGGAATTGAGGAATTGAGAAGTTGGCCTGTGATGGGCAGGATAATGAAGAATTGTCCTCCATTACCGTCCACGTTGGAAAACAATCGTAGTCGCTGAGTCTCGTCCCCCACCGACACCATACTTGCCTCCCCAGTTTCTCAGATTCGCAACTTTCACTAAAGCTTGCTAAGAAAGAAAACTTTTTCTCCACCTTCCAGATACCTTGCAGAAATTTGGGTGTCAAACTTTGAAGGAAAAATAAATACATTTTCACATTCATTGCATTCTCATTTGCAATATACGTAGACTTATACATTTAACCTTGACGTTTGTATTTTTATGTTTATTTTCCATTGTGAAGCTTAAAAGAGATATGTCATTCCATAGTAGCGCAATTTAATTGATTTGATTTGAGTAGGCGTCTTTGCTGATAGCTTTCATATTGCCGAGGTCAAGGCCACAAGTTTAACGAAAATTTAAACAATAACATCTAATTTTCTTCAATGTATTTTAATACGCATCAGGTAGCATTGGAAGGAAAAGTTTACAAATAATTCGGTAGTAGAAGGGAGTTTAAAAAATAAAATCGCGGAATATCATCACCTGATTCAAAGAACGGGGGCAGATATTATTATTGGAACAGAAATCTGGTTATCAACTGATATCGCTGACGGTGAAATTTTCCCAAAATCCTTCTCTGTTTACAGGAACGACATAGTAAATCAAATCGGGGGCGGTTTCTATATTGAAGTTAAGAATTATTGCGTCAGTAGGGTTGAGGTAATTCCATGTAACGGTTTAAAAAGCGTTTTGTGCTAAATTAAAAGTCCTCAATCCAAAAGAATTTATGTATGGTCATTTTACACACGATAATGATAATTCTATTATTGAACTAGATCAGCAAATAAAAAATTTCTCATTCCAAAACAACAATCACTACATTATATCGATGGAGATTTCAATATTCCATCTATTGGCTGGAAAACAGTTTTTAAACGGGGGGGTGAAGACAAAGATACCTGTGAGTCGCTATTCCGCTGTGAGTCGTGATTCCTTTGCGTTGAACTCCATGTCTCAACTTGACACTTCACTAAATAGGGGTGACAAAATTTTTGATTTGTTAGCAGCGAACAATAAATTTTAACTATTTAAGGAATTGGTGATCACACAGTATACATGTATGCTACGTTTTCCCTGTTGGGGTCAGAAATAAGAAACATAAAATAAATTTACTTGTTTAAAGAATGGGACTATAATAGCTTAAAATGCGTGCTGGATAGTCAATTCGCTAATATTAAGGGAGAAGGTTAACATTAAAATATTGAAGATACGTGGAGTTACTTCCTTAATATCACGTGCTCATCAGGTTACAGGTTCTTTCCAAGTAAATTTGTGAAAGATAACCCCGAACCTAAATAATGCAACGCGGATGTTTGAAAATCATTGCGACCTCGAAGGCTGAGTCACGCCAAGGCGAAAAATGTAAAGAATGTTACCTCTAGCGACAACGGCATGAGGTTACTTATGATTACAAGATAAATAGGGCGAATGCCATGAAGAAATTTCGGAAAGCGTTAGGCAAATTCAAAAGGAAAAGATTAGCAGAAAATTTGAAAGGCAATGCGAAAGCATTTTGATCGTATGTCAGGAAGGGTCATGGAATTAAGTCAACAATTAATTCACTCAATTAGTGAATTAACTGTTGACTTAAAAGCAGAAGAGTTACCAGCAGTTTGGAAGAGGTCATTTCTTAAATTCCTTCGTTTCTCGATAAGCGATAAGCAAAACGTTTCTCGATATTAAAATCGTAACTTAGTGAGAAATTTCCTCTTACGATAAACATTAATTACAAGCCACCTTAAAATTCGCACCTTATTTTGCTGAGAGAATAGTTTGGATGCTCGCAGAAGGTCCTCACTGCCTGCAATCCTGCTCACCTTTCCTCCACTCCGTATTCATTCAAACAAGACAACGGAAACGCCATAAATGAAAAAAAAACAGCAGCACTTTTGGATCAATCTGCGCTGCACGCACCACGGTATGAACCCGTGCTGCGTGGTACTGTAAGGGCCACGTATCGTGAGCAGTTTCGCGGTGCTTGGCGAAGGAAGCATCGCCGTGGGGACGGCATATGAGCGCCCTCCCTCTCCGGTGCGACTCAGCACCGGGATACTTGTGGATTTCGTCGTCTTTCCGTGAACCCGGCTCCGTGAGCGACCGTGCTGCGGGGAAAGGGGGCTCTTCAGTGTGTAATCCCTTCATTTCCGCGAAACGTTCCCACCGCCGGTCCCCGGTCGCTCTCTCAGGCGTCGACACCCCTTCCCTGGACCCGGCGGCGGCAGTCGGGGGATGGAGGGAGGATTCTTCCTCGCTACGCCGCGCGCACCCCCGCTCTCCCTCTCGGGGACTTGTTGCTGCGAGGGGGAGGTGGGAGGAAGAGGTGGGGCGGGCGGAAAACGAGGGTGGGGCGGGAGCGGGTTACGACGGATGACGGCAGGGTGGAGGACGGGGCGAGGGGGAGGAGGGCGTTTCGCAGGGCGAGGGGGAAAATTAGAGAAAAGAGACGGATGGAAGGGATGGAACCAACCCTCGAAAGCAAGGGTGGCTCAACATTTGCCTCAGCTGATGGCGGGGTTAGGGATTTGAGTGACAATGAACATTTTTGGAGAATGGTAGGCTCTGGATTTGGCTCTGTAGGTTCTATATTTTACGAGTTTTTTTATCCCTTTACGTCTTATTCTTCTAGTCCTCTGACATTAGTATCACATTCTCATTTTCTGCTTGTATTTGGTTGCCTGATGTGCTTCATGTGAAATGTAGAGATGGTACACACACACAGACGAGCATTCTTTGGAAGGAATGACGTATAGGAAGTATGATACCTCGATATATGTTTAAAAGAAAAATTTAATCTTCCATTATTATATTTCATAAGTAGTTTTAATTTTAGTTTTACTAGCGATTTGTTAGTTACTTTAAATATCGGGATAGCATAAATAACTTATATATATATATATATATATATATATATATATATATATATATATATATATATATATATATATATATATATAATACGTGTGAGTGTTCTCTTTTTTTGTGTTTCTATATTATGTGTTACTGTGTATTGTACTATATATATATATATATATATATATATATATATATATATATATATATATATATATGCTGAATGTCTATTAAAGCACACTACCTTGTGAGGTATTTGATTTCTGATACTACAATATTCATATCGTGAGAAAATCCTATTTATTGCTTTATATTATTTCACGCATTTATGCGTAACATCTGCCTGCCTACGATCTCTCTAAAAAGGCCATTCAATGCTTTCCTTTGCCTCTTTTCCGAGCATTCTTTCTCATATCACGGCTTAAAACTTCAGCGTTTGTCTTTTTCTCTGTTCGACTTATTTGCTCCATTCTCCACCATCCACATATCTGAAAAGCTTCCAATCTATACTCATACTATGACCTCAAAGACCACGTCTCTCATTAGTAAAATCCTACACACCATATTGAATTCTTTTTATCTTTTTTTAACATCTTTACTTAATACATCCCTCAACAATTCTTTTCATTTTGTAAATGCCTCTTTCCCTAGCGCAATTTTTATCTTTATGTCACCACTACTCTACTTTTTCTCTGAAATACGGCCCATGTACGTTACCTGCTCAATCTGCTCTATTAAATATGCTCCTACTTACATGTTAAAATTGGATTTCCTACTTGTCGAGAATACAAATACTAGGTTATTGTTTACCTACGAATAACCATCATCCCGAACCACTCGCATAAGCAGTATAGCGTTCTACATTAACTGCAATCTCTTGGCGGTCTGGCTCACTATTGTTTCAACACTTACCATCCTATCTGACTTAATCATCTTGCCTCCTTGTATTGCAACTCCCGAAAATCTCAGATCATCCTTGAAATACTCTTAGCATTCCTCGTATATATTATTAAGGGGCAGCGAAATCAGGGAAATCAATCCTACTGCCCTGCCAATCGCTTAATTTCCCGATTCTCGCTATGCCACCATAATCTGTGCTGTCACTGTTACCATAAAAGAAAATTGAAAGTAATATTTAATGGGTAACTACAGTGACATATTAAATATAAAAATCTTCACCATTGTAATTATAATTATTTGGCTACAGTGAAAAGTGAAATATAATATGATATCGACCAGATTGCGTGTTTTCTTTCTGTCGTTACGTGTGCCTACCTCTATTGGTGTAAATTTTTATCGACACTTTTCCTGTTAAATGTGATTAAGTAGCTGTGCAAGTTCTTAACTTAATTACTTTCAATGAAAGATGAAAGTTCAAACTTTCACTTTAAATCATAAGAGGGCTAAAGTTTAACCTCATCTGGAGTCACCATGGCAGCAAAGATAAAAAAATAATATAACTTCACTATAGGATGTTAACTATCAACTCTAACGGTGATATTTTAATTGTAACAGCTAAAATGTTATCCATTTTTCATTGAAAATTATCAGTTTCCCCTATAACCTTAAACAGATGACACTAGACAGTTTTAACAGCTGAGTGAGATAGGATTGTAACATCAAACTGAAAAAAAGGGAAATTTCTATCACCTTAGGTTACCCCGATTCATATTTAAGCCATAGCGAGGCAAAAAATCAATAAGCTACAACTGATCATGGTTTAAAATAATTAATTTTAAGGTTATTATTAACGTTAACTTGAATGCAGCCTGACAGCTAGGTTTCTAGACTTAAATGCTCCCCTGCAAGTCTCCAACATGGTTGGCGTAGGAGTAGGTATTTACACCAGGCATTCACGGCTTTAAATTCCATGAATCCATAACTTGAATGAATCTAACAAGATCAGGTGAATATTGACCAATGGTGAATTTTTTTTATACAGAAGTTGACACTCAGACATTCCTAAGGCTTAATTCATTTCACACAGTCAACCAACCTAGTACTGAAACTATTTAGACCACAAAAGGTACTCACTCAAAACAAAATCCTGATAAACTTTTAGCGATTTTGTTATCTTGATGCGTTGCTCTTGGAATAATCCGCTCACTTTTTTCCATTCTAGTGACTATGTTGTAGTATTTTGAGCTGGTCTGTTTCAGAATCATGATGATCTTTTTTTACTCTCATTGACAATAAGCTTTTAAGGTTTGAACTAAGACAGGATCATTGATTTTCATATTCCATTCAATGTAGATTATTATTACTAATAGAATACTTCATCTGGGTCATTTTTTAGTAAAATAATCTGTACCTTTTAGATTGACACAAAAGCCTTCAATACCATACCGTTTCTATGAAAATTTTACACCAAAATTAAATTTTCCCGATAAATAAAATGATTCTAGAAGCACAAGGTAGCCACTTCTCTGGTTTTATGAGCATGTGCCCCACCAAGGTCTAGAGGAACCGTTGCTAATGGGGCGTCAGAGAGAAAATCCTGGTCCTTGCCTGGGAGAGAAAGCCTGCAATTCAACCGTCCTGTGCTAATCCACTCAGGGAAGGGAACGGCGGGAGATGAGCAGGAGGAGGAAGGAGGGAGTGGCTCCGAAAAGAAGGGCGATGTGTTTGCTGCGAGGGTGCGGGGGGAAGGACGGGGGGGGAAGAGAAGGGGAGGAATTGTTCAGGGATGGAAATCCTTGCGCGACGCCGAAGGGCAGATGATCGCGCGTGAGGCACGGTTGGCAGGGGGCCTGGGAGATATGACAATAAGAGAAAGACGAGAAGAATAAGAGCTGTTGCCAGTTGGGGTGAACGCGAACGAGCTCGTGTGAGTGTGTGTCATTCCAGTGAAAGTCAACGCGACGTTGCAAATAATAATTAAAAAAAAATAATATTTAAAGACATAGCAGCGCTTTGAGAAATAATGAAAATTCTCTGCCCGGGGATTATTATTTCTTTTATTTTCACGCGGAATAATAAAATGTCTGACCCAAATAAGTTTAAGGGTATGGAAAAAATTCGTTCGGGTGTTTGTGTTTGGCGAAATATTCTTTGTTTTCGTGTATACTTTTTTATTTTTGCTCCTCTCGGGATCGATCTCCTCGGTGGCTTTTGTTGAATTTCGTTCCATTCCTCTGGCACCCACCCCACCCCCTCGTGCCACACCCCCTGTACCCTTCCCCTTCTCCTCTTCTTCGCATTAACACCTTGCTCGTTTCATTATCCCCTCACCCCTTCCCCCCCCCCGCTCGCCAGTCATCGCTTTCCTCGCTCGGAATGCCTACCGCGAGGATACACCTCTTGCCATACGTTACCCGTGCAATCTGCGCTGCGAATAAAGATTCGTGGTTATTCGGAGAAGCAATACTTAACTGCCATCCGCCACTCTTTTCTTGTGATATTGTGGAAACGTTATTAGAAGTTTTAATCAACTGTCCTAAATTTTAAGCTTCAATTTACACCTCTAGTGCTTGTTCAAATTTCTATATTTATTTTTAAATTATATATTTTCTAATAGTTACTTGAATGTACGCATTTAAGTGTTTGAAGAAATACACTCGCTCCAAAAAAAAGGCGTTTGATCTTTCCTTCCATTTGGTGTCCTATATTTAAAACAGAAACTCTCTTTGAAATAAACAAAGAAAAGAGAAATGGCGGCTTATTTATTCTGAATTTGTGCACTGTAAAGGTGTTACTGCGAACGGTGAAAACTCCCTTCGTAGGTGAAAGCGGTTGACACATTCACTGTTCTGAAAAATCTGCTTTAGCCATTGAGACGCTTAACTTTTCGAAAATAGGATGTATTTTAATGCTTACTGCTAATGCGTTCGTTGCTCGAATGAGGCGTGGATGCTGGAAATGCCGCGCTTAGGTGCAGGAGCAAGGAAATATCAATCGAATGAACACCGCTCTTTTTTTGAGTTCAAGCAATTTAATGGTCATCCCATTTATCCCTGAGTAATGTAGAAAAATATATGCAGGTGAAAGATGCTCACTTGGGCTGAAGGGAGTAACTGAGACACACAAGGTTAATGAGATTCGACGACAAAAAATAACATGATTGAATGTATATCTGGCATGGTTAGCTGATATGAAGTTAAAATATATAATTGGCAAAATGTTCATTCGAAAGGTACAATGAGCTTTATGGATCCTAGCTAAAAGCATGCCAAAGAAATTTGTAATAACATTCTAGAGCAGGTTTTATAATCTCCGCATAGAATTTTAAATTGAATACTGACCTTAGGAGAATTTTAAAAATGAATGTTTAAGACGAATGTCCGGGAAGTTTAAAATGATTTTGATTCCAACATCATCAGCGTATCAAATCATGTACCATACCGTTACAAAAAATAAATAATTTTGATTTGGACAGATCAATGGGATAAAGCTTGTGTTTTTCTTTCAACGTATGCATAGAGAAATCAATATGCAATGCTTTGGTAGAAATTGGTACTTAAGGTGTGACTGAATATTTGAATAAAATGATTAATTATTTGATATGATATTTAAATATATGTCCATAAATGAGATTCCAACCAAGCTCTTTTTATCAAAGAAATCCACGTCTGTCATCGCTGAAGAACACGGGTTCTGTTACCTGAACGATGATATGAACTGAATATGCTAAAAGAAAGGAAAATACTCCTACAGTAAGAATATGTTTTCGAAATACAGGGTAGCCAATATGCTGCTTCTGTATTGAAATTGAAAATATGTATTCGAAATTTCTAATTCCTCTTAAAACATTTTCACCGTGGATAAACTTTAAGTTATTTCCTCATTACATTAACTTACAGCTAGTATTGACTTTTGGCACCATCATATCGTTTTCTTATTTCGAAAAAAAAATAAAAAATAGGAATGACTTAAAGAACTTAATTTATCAGGCATTTATGCATTTTTTTGCTGTCAGAGTTGGCTTTGGAAGGTGCTGTTGCATTGAAAAATACTTTGCCCCTTTATCAATCCTACCTAGCCTATTTGCTTGTGCCTAGTAGTGGGTACAGGCCATTTAGTCGTCAAAAGTAGGGTCGTAAGTTCAAATCCAAACGCCAGTGGTCAGCAAAATACTGGCCGTGTGATTTCCTGGGCACCATCACCTAGTGAGAAACTGCAGGTGTCTCTGTTGGGGGAAACGTCCCCTCATGCCCCTCGCGGTAGGGCTTGCTACAAGGATACTCTCTCCTCCGATCAAGTACGAAATCCCGACTTCCAAAGTAGTGCTGCACCCTTTTTCTTCCTTGCATTTAGCGCTGGTCGAGTTGACTCTAGCGAAGTGCACAACTCTAGTTTAAATATTCTTCTACAAAAATTCTAAAAAAATGCATGAGAGTAGGGTCCATTAAATGAAAATAAACTAAAACAATGCACTTCAAAAATATTGTTCCTTTGGCATCTCGCCTCGCTCGCGTTATCATAGCTCTGCGCCGATGATGTCTACTTTGCTTTTTTCATTGTAACTATTTCAATTGCCACAGGGTGTCCTTTTACAAATCATCATCATGACCCAATCGAGTTGCTGTTTTAATATACTAAAGATACTATAGGTTCCTCAAGAAAATCTAAGCCACAATGCAATAACAACAATCCAGTTTCTAACTTATCGAACTATTCTCCTCTTTCTACTGTAGACTTTATTTTTGAATGGAGTGCGTCAATGTAAATATTATTAAGTTTTAAAACTTATTTAAGGAACGGTATAAAAATAAGTTTTCCCTGGTAAACGATAGAAAAATGAAAATAGAAATATTTTAGCTATATTATTTGTAATTGCATTTGAAATAGTGAATCAATATCGCATGAAGACAGTAAGAAAGTTTTAGACATGTGAATACATGGCAAGATTTAATTTGACTTATGTCACCACGTCAGGTACTCAAACAGTGCAGTATTTTTCCGCTATAAAATTAATTTCCATAGAGCTACAACAAATTTGAATTTCCATAAAGTAAAATACTATTTCAATATTATTTGTTCAATCGCAATTTACATACGAGGCCTGTTCAAAAAGTATCACGACTATTGGGTTTTTTCAAAAAATATTTATTTATTCATCAATATTTATTTTGTGCCTTTAAAGTAATCCCTATTAGATATTGAACACTTGGCCCACGTTTTTTCCAATCCTTGAAGCACTTCAAAAAATCCTTTCTTGTGATCTTGTTCAGCTCCTCCTTCAATGCAGTCTTTATCTTGTCAATCGTAGCGTAGCGTCGACCTTTCATGGGCCTCTTCAGTTTCGGTAACAAGAAAAAGTCACTGGGGGTCAGATCTGGGGAATACGGTGGCTGCGATATCATTAGTGTGTTGCTTTTGGCCAAACATTCGCCCACAAGTAAAGATGTGTGAGTAGGGGCGTTGTCATGGTGCAAAAGCCAAATTTTGTTCTTCCACAAATCCGGGCGTTTGTGGCGGATTACTTCGCGCAAATTGCGCATAACGTGCAGGTAATATTCCTTATTTACCGTTCTAGTCTGTGGCAAGAACTCATGCTGCACTAAGTCCCTGAATTCGAAAAAAACTATAAGCAAAACTTTCACGTTCGACCAAACTTGGCGCGCTTTTGTCGGTCTTGGCTCGTGCTGCAGCTTCCATCGGGATGATTGAGCTTTAATTTCCACGTCATAACAATAAACCCATAGTGCCAGTATGCTGATATATTTAATGTATGCATATACATACAGGATATGCCCCATTAATAGAATTATTTTATCCCACTGACGCGGACGAATTCAGAGGGAAAACTTGTAGCGGTAACGGTGTTTAAAGGTCTAGGAAAAAAGCCACCAACGTCAGTTATCTGTATTAGACTAGATTACTGTTAAACTGAACCCCTATTTGAAGGTCGCGTCACGAATTCACGATGCCAAGCACCATGAAGCAATGATATGCAATAAAATGTTGTGTTAAACTCGGGATATCAGGTTCGAAGACCATGACTATTGTTAAGGATGCTTATGGAGATTGAGCAAAGTTCAAAGGAAAAGAACAAGATTCAGAATCCAGAGAGGAATCAAGTTCCAGAATGGTGGAGAGGAGGTTGACGAAGAGGAACACCCTGGACGTCGATCGACGACACAGTGCGACGAAAATGTTCAAATAGTAAGAGGAATGCTGAATTCCGATCGACCTCTAATTTTCAGAATGTTAGCGAAAGAGTGCGATATTCGGAATACCACGGTCTATCGGATTTGTATAGAAGACTGAGGAATGAGAAATGTGTGTGCCCGTAAAGATGGTTTACAAGGTGCTGTTGGCAGATCGTTGAACTCATGACCAAGTCCCTGGTCAAGCACAAGGTCTCAACGCTTCCCCAGCGGCCCTACAACTTCAATGTGGCACCGCCGGACTCTAATTTTGGATCACTGAAAAACGTCAAAGAGGCCGTGATGAGGTTCCTGTACGATGTACCCTCCGACATGGGCATGCGTTCCAGGTAGCGTACCGTGACTGAAAGTAGCGCTAGCATCGGTGTGTCGAAACTGAAAGGTGCTATTTCGAAGAACTTTAGCAATTTGCTATTCAGTCTGCAATGATTTTTTCCCGAATTTATGTTACTTATTTTTGGGTCATACCTTGTTGTAAATATGTTTAAGGTCAAAAGTATTTCCGTCTTTATTTGGTGAGAAAATGATAAGGTTATTACAGGAAAGGTATGAGTGGGGAAGGAAACCCAACACGATGGGAATAACTTTATTCGGAACTTTTTCGGTAATAACTTTTAGCTTCTTATTTGATGGAACAGAGATTATCAAAAGGAAAAAGGTGCTTTTTAGAAGCAATGCCAGAGGTGCATAATGCATACCCTGCTAAAACCAAAGTAATTATAATATCAGCAAGGAGAAATCTTAGTTAGGCATTAAAGTAGCGAGAAACTTGAGGAGTAATTCACGTATCCATATAGATATTTGAAGGGAAATGGGACACTATGAAAATGATTTCGTAGGTAAAGGAAGCACTTGTAAAAAGGGGAACATTAGGAATAGAATATCCGATTAACGAAGCATAGAAAAGACAAGAAAGGAATAATACTAAGGGCGTTGGATAAGGAACCTGATCTTTGAGGCCCAAAGATGAGCGTAGATTAGAGGTCTTTTAAGTCTTGAGATGGAATAGATTTGAGGGAGGAGTTTGTACAAAGACAATAAGACTAATGAGGAAGTTTTAAATCTGACAGGCAAAGAGAGGAAGTTCTAATTGAAATAATGATAAATTGGGGAAATTGGTGATGAAATTTCGAAGCGTACTGAGATGATGAAAGCCGTGACAGAAAAGAAAACGAACCTGGTGTAAAAGAAGAAAGAGAATCGACAGCAAGGAGGCAGATAGAAGGACAAATAACCGAACAAGACATTGATGATTCGAAAGAGGAGGGATTCTATGACTTTTTTAATTAAATATCGCGGGAAACCTGATAAAACAGCCCGATTGCTTTAAATTTTAGAGTTTTCGAATGAAAAATAATGAAACTTAAACTTTGATCAGAAGCTAAAACTGTATAAAAATGAAAAAGAAACTATTTTTGTAGTACGTGCATAATTATGCGAACATTCTGAAATGTTTTCCTCACGGTAGCCTAAGGAATTAAGATCTGAATATGTAGTATCAAATCACAAAAACAAATCATGAATCCAGTCTTCAGTATTCCGAGATTGTGGCTTGTAAAGTATTTTAAGTTGGGGATACCAAAATCGAATGAAGCAAATTCATGAAGAAAATCCAAATTTCAAAGCCTCGCGATTGAAAAATTCTTCTTATTCGTGAGTGTGACCTCAATGTGATTAAAGGGGGGATCCCTTCGTTGCCAACATGCTGCCTTTTCTCCATCACTCACTCTTCATATATCTTTGAATTGTTCCTCTCTTCTCCTTATAAGACCTATTTAATTTATTTTGGCTTTATGACTTGACCAAGTGTGTGTCCTTGCAGTTAGTGACGGTTTCAGTACACTAATCCCCACATAAGTTCACTGGAGTGCTAATCTTTCAAATGTGTGCGTTGATAATCGACAAAATAACGATTGTGCGCGGCTGAGAGCACCGGTATTCTCCATCGTGGAATTAAATTGTTATTTATTAACAGAAGACCACCCAAGACTTTATCCCCCTTAGGCTCCAGATCTATTTATATACAAACCACTAACCTTGGAAATATTTCATGCTTCAAGCCATCCGATTTTCCTGGCACTGAACAATTTGCGTGTAGAAGTGGCAAAGATATTAGATTCCATTCACATATATCATGGATAAATTTCTTTATCTAATGGGCGTTTGCTATTCAAGAGTGGAATACTGAAAAATATTCTTATACTTTTTATTGTTTAATCTTTGTTTCTACTTGATCATTTTAATTAGTGCAATTTAAACTAGAAGTTGAAATTAAAAGAATCCAATTATGTGCATGTCTCTTCCCAAGATTCCTTTCCATAACTTGCGCAAAAATGATATTTTCATTTTCTAATACTTCAGAACGAACTGGTATAATGCGGGCCCAATAAATAGCTCTATTAATCGGTGGTATCACTCCAAAATTCTATTTTAACAAATTGATTAGCTCAATCTGATATGTAGTATTCAAAGTAATTGATAAGATAGGCAAAGGCCATCACAATAGGAACATGAAGTATAAGTGCATAAAAATTATCATTTAACCTCCGGCATATATAAATAAAAATTTCTGTTTCGTACCACTCTTTTGTCTTGAAAGAACGTACAAGTACCTTCTGAAACAGTAAGCGGTTTTTATTTATTAACTTTTGCTTGTAATGAATGAGACTCTAGTAACAAATTGAATAGCGCTATTCTGAAATAAACAATTTCTAGGGCTTTTTGTCTTGAAATTTGAGCGAGAAAAATTTCATATAATTTTAATTATTTAAAAATTATCTGAATACGTCTAAAAAAGCGTAAAAACTTCAAATTCAGTTTAATATCTGAATTAGTTTGGGAGGGGTGAAGAGGAGCTAGTTTTGCAGAATGTATATATCATAACCGTAGTTGCGTATCTAAATCATTAAAAAAACTATTTTAGAAACCACTCACTGAGAATTAATTTTATTACAGATATGATCCCTTACATGAATTGGAAGTGTCTTTTTGATCCCGTTGAACATGTATTACCATTCCCGTTATACTACGGATCATGAAAAAAATATCCCAATTGCAAAACCAACAGATTTAAATGACATTTCTCCCATGAAAGATAAAGGATCTGTATACCTGAAAACGGTGGCTCTAAGGAAGCAAATCTTTCAATGATATATGCGGCCGAGCGTGTGGTGATTGTTTTATTAACCCAATTTTTGTTACTAATAGCTCTGATTGCTTTGTAAGAGAAATAATTTTAAAATAGATAATGTTGACCTCGTAACCAGTTCTTGGAAATCATTTTCATCATTTGCTTTGCTTTGATCGAGCCCCATGAGTCCCGTCCACAGTCGAAAGGACCTCGGTGAAAGGGCTCGGTTGATTGTGCCACATAGATTTGGTTGTTCTGCGGCTGGTGCGACCGTGCGAATTGGGATGGGTGAAATCTCGATGTGAGGCCCGCAAGTAGGCACTCTGGGTGCTAACCTGATGGCGTCGGCCCACCTGAAGGTTGCTACGGTGTTAAATATCCTGCCACGGTTATATGCTACATGACCTATCAGACCAAGTGAAACAATTGGTAAGAAAGCAGTCAGATTAAAACTGAGAGACCTTCAAGAAGTTTCGTGAAGGTCTCTCGTTTTTATTCTGATTTACATCTTCTGTGCTTTGAGGTGAACACAGAGTTTGAGTACCTCCTCATTTTCCAGTGCATCGACTCTCTGGGAAAAGTGATTGCCATGACATGGATTGGGTGGGAGGTTGCTTGCGTTGGAGCACTTATTGCTGAAGACAGCGTTTGCCATTGCTGGGTTAGTTATTGCATCTGCCGCTTAGCTTTCGTTTCACTGTCACTTTAATTCTAATACTGTTGACGTTTCTCTGCTAGTTCGCCAATGTCTATTTCTCGGCGCGACTTATATTCAATCTAAGATAGTTCGGGCCCTGTGATATAATTGATTGTGGAGGCTGATATATGTTCCAGAGAGAGAACAGACCACCAATTGAATTGGATAGTGAAAAAGAAGAGAATTTTATAAATACTCCCTAGATAGTTTAGTCTTCATGTATTAAATGTCACAAATATTTCGCAAAGGCATTTCGGTGCTGCAGCCGAATATTTACTTCATTTGCTTATTTATTTACACTAATGAATCCATATTTTTAATTTGAATTTTTTAGTTCTCTAAATTCCTTCAATTATTTAACTGTTTCTTTAGAATGCACGCTTTAGTTTAATACTGCAACTCATTCGTCCATTTTAATATCATGCCATGCGTGGGTGAACCATCGGACAGGTTCGGTTTCCAATTATTTAAAAGAGTTTATATGTGAACACGTAGCTTCATGTTCAGTCTATATGGAAGTGGCATGCTATCATGACATAGGAGTTGACAGGAAGAAGCGCGCATATCAAGATATTGGAAATGAGAAAGTTGGTTGAGATTAATTCGGTAATATATTCCTAATAGGAAAGGTCCGTAGCATAATCACAAATGTACTCTTTTGAAGGAGGTTGAAAATAGAAAAACAACATTTCCGATTTCAACGCATTCTACTCAGGGCTCTATCGACTGTGAAATTGCATAGGTGTCCCAGGAATGACCACGCCAAAGAGTTTTGTAGCACAACGGAAATTTCAGTACCAGTGATTAACTTAATTTGATTATTACTGTTTTTACTAAATTAAAATGTTGGAATGTTCAAACATGTGCCAATACCAGTCGAAGATTCTGTTTGAGTGATGATTCGCAGCAGGTGTAATCCTCACTCACAACCTCTCCTGGGTAAAACACATACGGGGACTATGTGGTCAAGCCAACAAAAATTAGAGTTAATTAGAGGGGAACTGGGAAAATGAGATGAAATGTTTAAAGAGAAATATTATCTTTTGTTCGTTGGGCCTCATTTAGAATATGCTCCTAGCATATAGGAGTGTCATGAAGTTCCATTGTTTGCCAAATAAGATCGTGTGCAGCATTAAGGAGAATTTATAAAACTGCTTAGCGCATCAAAATAATTAGGGTAACTAGGAATCACTCACGGAACAAAGGTTAAATTTCAGAATGAATATCTTGCATCAATGAAAGGAAAGCAGTGATGTTGCCCCTCCGCGCTTGGAAAGAAGGGTATTTTAGTTCAAGCGTTGGTAACTGGTGTGTAATCACCCTCTGCCACAGACCCTGGTGATGACTTGCAGTATCCTATGCCAAAGAAAAAAATAGTCTAGTCTCAGGGACCAAACTAATTACAAAATGTGCGAGATATTGATTTATCAAGATGCTTGAAGTTCTGATATAGCATCAATTTCCAATTAAAAACCCTTTCTTTTCCGTTTTAATCCCTCTATTTACCTTAAGTATGAGTATTCCTTCTTTTGTGGGCACAACAGTAACAAGTGATTTTGTGGCGATCATACTTACGTATAGATTTTGCAATGCTTTTGAATATTTTTTATTGAAACTTTCTGTCCCTGGCATCGAGAAATTTATTCTTTTGTTACAGCGTGAATACAGTATAATCTCCATAACTGTCGATTTCAAAGTTGAATTCCTCAAATTAGGCATTATGATCCACCTCATCTTATCGCTGTTTCGAGGGAAGTGGTGAGTAGGGAGTGTTGCAGGAAGGAAGGAAGGAATTGGATGGGTATGGACTGAAACGGAGAGGGAAGGTCAACCCCGAGATCGCGCCCGCATCGTATGCAACCCGCATCTCGTGTCTGTACCGCACGAGGCCTAGGGGCAAGACGTCGAGTGCATGTTGGATGTTCGCGTGGGGCGGAGGTAACGAGGGGAGGGGAAGAGCTGGGGTAAGGGCGGGGAGGGTGGGGGCGCGTGGGTTTTCGGCATACGAGGTAGAGTGGGAAGGCTGGAGGGATACCGAGGGAAGGGTAGAGGTACGGGAGGGGAAGGGGGGGAGAAGTGGGGTTATGAGGGTGGGGGAGTGGTGGGGACGACGGATTCGCCGTGCCGTCGGGTGGAGCCGCGGAGAGAGCCGAGGGTGGAAGAGAGAAGAAGCAAGGGGGGAGGGGCCTCGGGAGAGGAGTGGGGGGGCGCGCCATCCTCCCCCACCCCACCTTCGACTCGAAACAGCCGCCTCCCTTCAGTCTGCTGCGTGCTTCTGAACGTGTGCCGTCTACCGCGGGGGAGATAAGCAGCGGCGTTATAAAAACACTCACTCACCAAACCACCCACACACTCACACACACACACGCATACACACATAAACTGACACACACGCGCGACCATACGCACCCGAAATACATTTTCAGAAACCTACCGGGAAGATCGAGAGGCATACCGACGGGTTTCCTTGTTCCCGTTTCGAGTTCCAACCATCTGCCGAAGAGAGAGATAAGGAGAGAGGTCCCGATAAGAAAAGGTGAAAAGCGAAGAGGAGATACAGATACGATTCTGTCGCTCTTTTGTCTCTCTTCTTCGGAGGGAAGGAGGTTTTGGTTCCGGCGAAGAGCGCGCACATAAAAGGGACTGCTCTGTTGTCGTAGTTAGTTCTCGGTGGTGATTTGTTTGCTCGGTGGTGTTCCCTTGTCCCCCCACCGGCGATCAAGGAGGAGTCAGCGGCGGAAGTAAGAGGAGAATCCCTTGGTGTTTCCCGGAGGAAGACCGCGAGGCCTCCGCTCCCTGCCGAGGGCGGCGGCGGAAGGTGTAGAGGGGACAGAGCTGGCTGCCGGGAAGGGCTCTGCCGCGAGGGGGTCACCCCGTTCCTCTACGGCGCGGCGACGCAGCAGGAAGGTCAGTAGAGCACCAGGAATCGGTCGGCTGACACGGGAAGCGCGCCCCTTCGGACGCAGATGGGGAGAGATAGAAGTTTTCGAGGGGATGGGGGTCGGTTCAACCCCCTTCATGCGGATAATACACTCGCGTACAAAGGCACTAGCGTACAGATTGGTGGCTCATGGGAAGACGTCTTAGAGAGGGTCGAATTGGGGCTTTAATTTGGTCGGCAAATCGCCGGTCGAGTCGGCGGATGCACGGGCGGACACTATGGGATTTCGGACGTGGAAGTCGGCGGAAGTTAGGGTATCCTCTAGATTATGCCTGTGAGACTCCCTTTGGCTTGCCGGAACTCAAATGGGATATCGCCATAAAATATTTTCTCAAATCACTGAGAAAATATGCCTAATTTTTTGAAAGGACTTGAATTTTTTCAGTGAAGTTGCTTTAATTTGTCCCCTGCAATTGAATGAAGACGGTGTGATGAACAAAAAGGTACTGACTACTGATATTAGAGAAATTATCCCAGGACCATTCCTATAAAAATGTACATGTTTAAATATCTACAACTGCAAAGATGACCTACAAGTCCTTATTGCAACAGATTCAAGTAAGTGCGATTACAATGCAAGAATTTCAGAGTGTAAAAATCATTCGCCTCCCAGTCAGGGCGAATGATTTTTACACTCTGAAATTGTGCATTAAACATTGTGCCTTAGCGGATGAATACGTTAAAAGTTACTGTTGCGGCATCCCTCACAGTTTCTTTGGTGTAACTATATTTAGCTGTACTCATTTCGTTTGTTAATACAGTCTATTATGCAACGTAATCGGTATATTTTTAAATTTTCGATCAACAGGCTCAATTTAGGGGAACAAAATGAATGTATAGAGTGTGACACTAGTAATAAAACAATAACTAAATGTGTAAGACATTTAATGTTGTCGTGTTGATGTAATCAATAATTAATCAGTCAGATAAATTCAGACAATATCTTAGTGTTTAGGTAATATTTCTACTGTAAATATTATTATTTTCATATATAATCCTAATTTATAAAAGCTCTTCCGTTCCTTAACTACACTTATTTCCGCCATTGTCAGTTTTTTCCTGGTGGAAGGTACTGTTTTTTATTTAGTGTTTGAAAGTAGATTCTAGAATCAGCAATTATGTGCTTTGGAAATAGAGTAGTGTGCACCCGTGTTCTCATTTTATAGGTGTGAAATTATCAGTGGGATAAATTAATTTCGTTACATTTGCTGCAGGCTGTAGACGTAGTACTAAGCAACTTTGTATAATAGTTGTAATTACCCAGGGATCCTCTTCATTTGCTCTATTTTCTTCATTATACCATGCATAAAATTAACTTTGTGTCACATGTGACTGCAACGTATTTATTATATGGTTGAACTCAATTCATATTGGCGTCTTAAAACTTTAAAATATAAGTGTAAAGACTGTTTTCCCAGCTTTTTCATTATATACAAATGATGAGACTATCGTCATAGTTAGAAATGGTATGGCTTCCGCCGAAATGAATATCCATTGGTCTCAGCATGTAGAACACAATTGGCTTCATTGCTCTACGGAGACATATATGAGGCAGCTGATAGCCATTCCGGAAAAGTGTTTTTGCATATTGTTTTAAAAAGTGAAAGATACACTTAGATAAGTGTGTGAGGTCCCAACGGGAATACTTGGAAGAAATCTAAGGCCTAATCGTTCTTGACAGGTTTCCGGACAGGCCTTCTGAAAAAAATTGTTGTTAAAATTATAGGTTTCTTTCCACTTGATTAAAAAATTTATTATTAACGCATGAAGTAATCTGGTGTACACATATAGAGCGTAGAGGTTTTAATAGTTACTTTTTCAAAGATGTGTACCTTTAATAAAAGCTAATTAATTATCAATCGTGCTTGAAATATCATGAAGTAATCTGGTGTCCACATTTAGAGCGTAGAGTTTTTAATAGTTGCTTTTTCAAAGATGTGTACCTTTAATAAAAGCTAATTAATTATCCATCGTGCTTGAAATATCGGTAGGAAAACAGAAAATTTCATATCTTTACCGAAATGGATTCACTTGAAAAATAAAATTTAATTAAGTAATCAACTGATATTTCTCTTGAGAATTGTCATAAATGAATTGTTGAAAACCTATTCCCTACGTTTTTTATGGGCATTCACATCTCTGAATTGAACATAAAACATTTATTTTGGAAGAAATGTCTTTTGGGAGCACTTATGCGGTGTAATCATTCAAATAATGATGCAACTTGAAGTGAATAGTATATTCCACTGACTTTAGTGTATCGGTAAAGAGATAAGGTGTTCCATGTACAACAAAATTTGGAATTATTATTAAAATGGCCTATGCGAATATTTATGAATGGGTTGAATATTCAAATAGATAATTATAATAACAATTAGTTGATGAAATTAAAATTGAATTTTTGTGATATTGCTTATCAAAATAAATTTAGTATAAATTCAAGACGGAGCGTTTATTATATTTGGACTCTGTTATAATTACCGTTTAGAAAAATAAATATTTTGCCTAGGGTACATAATTCGCGTGGTCTACCTTGGAAATTTAACTTTTAAAAATCAGTATCAGTTTTTAGCTTGGGTGCATTTTTGTCACAGGATTGCTTTGGCGATGGCTTGCAAAATGACAGGCCAAATTCAATCGCTATTGTGGAATTGAAAAGAGGAGTGAGTGACCAAAATAGCTGGCAACCTAGCAGCCTAGAGCTCAATCCTAGATTGAAAGTTCCTCTTCCCAAAAGCAGAATTTCGACTGTCGATGAGTGCACGCAAACATCCCAGTGTCGTTGAAGCACATATGTTTTAGAGCGCAGGAAATTAGACGTTCAGTGAATGCCAAATGAATTTTGCAGAATATTGAGCCAATGGAGAGTGGGGGGAAGAGGAATCAGGGCGTCGAACACGGGGGAATTCTCGGAATGTTGACCGTTTCTGTATTGCTGCCGCATTATTCAGGTTCGATGTTCGACTCGTGGAAATTCGGAGCGTACAGTTCAAACGGGAATGAAATATGAGTCATTAAAGCGCGCCAAATGCGCGATTTTAAATGAATTTCATTTGGTTGTATCACAATGGTCATTTAAGCATGTACTTCAGTTATTTCATAGTCGTATGGATCGTTTAAATCAGTCCGTTGTCCTCGTTGATTATGCTAGCGAGCATTTGAACAATCTAAATGGGATACGTTTTTCTTTGGTTTCACACGGATTAGACAAAAATAACATTCATGTCTTCGGAATTCGATCTAAAGTTTTTTGTTAATGCCTCATTTTGGAAACCTTTTCGGGTTGTGGCGCCGTGTATGCGAGGAAGATGTTATTCTCAAAATAAGCTCACGTACGTGATCGACGCTTTCGGTCCGCAAGTGCTCGCTTCACAAGATGCATCGAAGCGATCAGGAACATGTGTCACCAGAACAACCTCCACTTTATGCAGAAAAGAAATACTTCAAACCGAAGAACTCAACCCATGTGCTGTCCCATGTGGTACTTTATTTTTAAAAGTGGCAGAACAGAAGGCCATAACATTCTTTAAATTGCATAGCGTCAGTGCTCATTCCATCGATTAAAATGCTGCTGTAATAATATAAGATGATATTGGGTATCTTACAATTAATAGAATGATTACTGTGTTAAGTGCTTCAACTGAATTTGTTATTTTTCAGAAAAACTATTCATTATTGCGCAAAATGTTAAAGTTGTATGATTAAATTTCACATTCAATATTCATTAAACATGTTCGAGTGAACAAAATGAGAGAATTGTTTCATTTGTTAAATGTGCAACATTGCAAGGAAAAAATCCATTACTTCTCTCATTATTTATTATTTGGCAATGACCTTTACGTGGCAGTAATGGTTTTAGTTACTTTTTGGAAATTTATTGGGAAAGAAATAAGAACATGTTAACGAAAATATGTATAATATCATCAGCCGAAAAAAGACATTGTCATTCATTTGGTTAAGTTCTTATCTTACATTACGAACTTCTTTGTGTGGATCAAATGATACTATGGAATGCAGGGGTCACGTATTTCAGCCCAATATAAGTAAACTGGACATGGACATGGACAATGTTCGTGCAGTAAAAAAGATATTTTTCAATCTATTATTTTGTATGAATTCAAGATTATTGCCTCTATATAACAGTCACATTGGTATAAAATTAAAGCACTTTTGTTTTAGAAAAGTGTGTATATTATCTTTCTTTTTTGAGAAAAGTATAAGATGCTTGCACAAAATTGATTGCAAAAATGACCTAATGTTCGTTAAATTCAATGGGTGTATTCTTTTTTATTTTTAATAAAAAAATTTAAATTATTTATGAGTGCGGTATGTTTAATATATCAAGTGATTTATCCAATATTTGTAATCATCATTATTATGTATAAAAGGTTTAGCTACCTCCAGGCGCAAATAGCAACCTGTCGTATTCAAGAAATCATGTGGTCCGTTAAAATTTCCATATCAGCCTTTTTTCATCCATATCATATTAGCCATTTTCATAAGTTTCATACAAAATATTTTAGTTTTTCAATCCATAATTTTATTGCTTGACACATGATTAAAAAACTGTTGGGACATCCGTAAGAAGCGTATGTGCTAGTACTTAAATAAATAATTGAGTGTTCTTTTCAAAGATTCGAGCATGGTTGGAAAATAGATTTTATCTTTTCATGGCATTGTGTATTTTATATTTAAGAGCTGTATTCAGGATAAACTGATCAAATACTTCTTTAAATAGAAAGAAGAGACTACGAGGATTATTTTTAAGGTTTAAATTATAAATACAAACAAATACTAGCTTATTATTCCAGTTTAAATATTTATTTTTGCAAAAGTCTTATGCGTCTACCAAGTTGTTAGCAACATTGAACTATTCTTATGGACAGATTTGCAAAAATATGGAAAGGGTAAGGTGTGGTGTTTCTGTGAACATTAGAGATATAATTTAAATACATACAAATTAAAGAACATTGCAATCTATTTACCAAATCTGTTGAAAGTTCAATTCTTAAGAATGTATATTAGGTTTAAAAACGTGTGAGCTTGTGAACAGAAAGTGTATCAATAAGAAGGGGATTCGTATTTTTGGAAAAAGGAACGGTGTTCGTTCAAAAGATGTATACAATGCACTCCTTCCACGATAATGACACTGATTAGGGAGGTTAATTTATGCCATTTCTCAGGGACTAATCGGAAAATATGAAAAATTGGCTAGTCTCCATTATCATGAACATGTCAATGGCCCGGTGTGATAAACTATACATGGATGTCAGAAAAAGTGGGCGAGAAAGAGGTATGCGGAATACACTGTTAATTGTGATAAAAATATATGAATCAGAATTAGAATGAAGTGTAGTATCCTTTTTGTATCGCTAACGTCTTAAGTGAATGAAAAAAAATGATGAAGTAGATCTTAGGTTTGAAGGTCATTTAATAGCAAAATTTATTGTGCTCTTCTTTCTCCCTTTTAAAGTAAATGCAATAAACTGCAACGCCACCAAACGGGTCCTTTTAAGGAAGAGATTGATTTTGTTTACACTTAGTAAGAGGGAAACATGCTGGCAAGAATATTGATTCAAAATGACGCATTTAATTTATGGAGATTTTGGATGATGATACAGTATCTGATATTTCACGCATAGCCATTTCTCATTAATATGGGTGCGATTAACAGCATACCCCACACTTACTCATATTTTTATTAGCATAGAATAAAGAGATTATTTAATCGATTCATTGATTGCTTTTTACCATGCAAAAAACACGCTTACAAACGGCCTTCGAAATATTTTTACCTAAAGAAAAAGCATTAAGCTCATAGATGGCACCAGATTTTGATAAAATTTGCAAAATACCCATGCTCGTCTTCAATTTTTAGTTAAATTGCAATTTATTTTGTTTTCATTCACTTCACCGATATTTACGACCCTTCGTTTGCTTCATTTTCTTATGGTAGTTGTGACAAGTTTGAATTTCTCTTTACTTTAATAATGCTAACTTATTAATTAATTATGCGTTCATTTATTTTCATTTTTCAGCCTTCAATTATTTAAATTAAAATTAGAAAATATTGTATTGTATATTATATATATACTATATATATATTTATTTATTTATCTTAACTAATAATGAACTAAAACCCATCTTTATGCTATGAACCTGATCATAGTCAAAGAAGCGGTAGGAATGGAGCTGAGCTAGATTACTGGGCATCAAACTGTAAAAGAAAGATGCTTAGAGATAATTACAATTATTTGATTTTCAAAGATACCATTTATCATTTTATGTTACTGTAAACAAATAACAGAAGTCGAGAAAACTCTAAACCTAATAGGAAAAAAACAATATAAACGGGATCGTTTTCATCAATTGTTCAACTGTGATTGACTTTGTTACTTTACGAATTTTAGTTGTAACCTGATAAATATTTCATTTGATAAGTTATATAGATTCGATTTTTTATAAATACGTGGTATTTGATTATAACTATTAAATATTAACTAATATATTTTACCGTTTCATCGATTTTGACGTGTAGGCAATGTAATTGATAATTTCGCTAATGTTTCAATACTGATAGGGAATTAATGTATTTTTTGTATTTTTTTATTGCTCAGGAATATAATTCTTTATTTTCTTTCAAATTTGTAATTATCTCTTGATTTTGCGCTAAGTTTTTTCTCTGAGGTAATTTTGACTCGAATGACGTACTATTTTATTTTCATATTATTTTTTTTTTTAATTTACGTAAGTAATTTTTGCGTATTTGAGGTTTCCGAGTTAATAAGTTTAGGCTGAGAATATTTCATGAAAATAAATTTTTTAAATCTTGCCATGGTGTATATATTTTTTAAAATTTTTCAATTAGGTAAAATACTAGGCCACTTTATATTTACTGATGTATTGCTTAATTTCTATGTAAAGTACTCTATAACTAATTATAGCTTTCAGATTGCGAGCGAGATTTTATGAATACAGAATATAGATTCACAATTTGATATTATTGAATGGCCATGAAAAATGATGCTAAAATAAGTAGTAATTGATGATATGATGAAACAATCTGGTATATCTATTGGCAGAAATAAATATGGGAATGGAAGGGCATCATGTCAGCACAGAATACATCATTTAAATATTATGAGGAAAGGAACAATGCCTTTAAAGAGAATGCTTAAAATATCATCTGTATACACTACATGGCTATCTGTTTCATCTCATTTCCAAAATAACTGCCATTATTTGTGTTAAAACTAAGAAGAAGAGACTAGTTACAAGTTAAAAAAGGTTCTATAGGAAGAGGATGTATTTGGTTCTATAGGAAGAGGAAGAATAGAATGGTGAGCTACATTTTTTACCGCAACAATGGAAGCGAAAAATGATGAACTCACGAATAGAAAGAATGAAAAAGAAAAAATCCTCACGGAAAATTTAATTCATGTAAAATGCGGGGGAAAAGAAATGTGGGGAATATTAATGAATGTTGGTGAATCACTATGAAAAGAAAGAATCATGAAGTTAAACCTCTAATTTAAAGGAAACTACGCATTGTGAATCAGCATCGCATAAAATCATGAAAGTAGGTGCGAGGATGTGCGAAGCCCGAGGTCGGTCTGTGAATTTTGAGTTGAGCTGGACAAAACGCCGTGTGTAGTGGCGCTTTCTGTCTTATCAACAGTATCAATCCTAGAAATATTTCTTTTTCAGTAAGAATTTATGCTTCCAAAAATTTGCCCATAACTACAATATTATTATCATTTAAGTATCTCAAATCATCCAAAATGACATTTCTTTGTTATTATTTTTTTGTACATGAAATAGCTTTTGTGTGTGTAAAGTTGTAAGAGAGTTTCGCATCCGAGTTTCGAAAATCGCCGTCAATACATTAGATTGCATTTATGTTGCATTTAATCGAGGAAATTCATAAAATTGCGATAATCACGGCCAGGGCCGTTTAGTCTCTTCACTTCGAGGCGCCTCTCTGGCCTTGCCCTGCAGCGGCTGTTCCTAGAATGTGGAAAATCTCATAAAATCCGAGCCTCAGCTGTGCCTAAAGGTGTACTGGCCAGTTCAGCGGACGCGAATTTTTTCCCAGATCCGAGAGTGGACTCATTAAGATAGCTTTGGGGAGATATGTGGTGGTATCATTAAAATGTTTTGCCTAGGAAGGTCATCGGTGACTTCGGAGCATTATGACTTCGAAGTTTGGTATCACGCGGTTCGGCTAACAGAATGTGCATTATATGTGACAAAAATTTGACGGAAACTCATCTCAGCTTTCTGGACGGTTATTTGTTTGCATAGGCCGAATTATAAGGCAGCGCCATATGTTATCTGTAGGTTTTATACTCCATTTAATGGCAGTGGAATAACCGTACTTGGATATCCCTTTAAATGAGAGGTGGGTAGAAGGTGGTGTCATTCATTTTGCAAACGGCGGTAGACTAATTTGGCTTCAGTTTCGAATGATACCCTTCTGTCCGACTCAAAAGACTCCTGGTATAGGTTGTTTTTATTGGTTAACCATGATATGGTGACTCCTTCGAGGGTTTTTTTAACGACTTGAACATTTCTGGAGTTCTCCGTCGTGGTTGTCGAGATGAGTACTTACGGATCATCTTTGATGGACATAGCTTGATCCTCAGCACCTAAAACCGAAGCCATTATAAACTCTTTGGGGTTTCTCTGTGAACGTGGTTGGATGAATCATATGGAAAAAGACGTATGAGTGCATGTTATCCCGGTGCTCAGAAGGAGTGAACATGAAAAAATGAGAACCAAGGGCAAGCCATGCTGAGGCTCATACGAAATTGTCAGTATTCTGAGTAAAAGAGAGCTTTTTAAAATTTTAAAAGCTTAAATTCTGAGTGGTACAGGGCTACTAGGGGAAGTAAAATTAGGTTAGTAGGTTGTTCTGTCAAGGTATTAGCGGTTAAATGCCTTTGTTACATTCAAGATGGATGCAGTAGAGCTTCGGTGACGAAGGCGTCTATTTTAAGTTCAATTTGTATGGTAGGAAAAGGACAAAATGAGTAACAGCTGTTCGCTGAGAATGGTAGATATCGTCGCTAAGCCACGGCATCCGTTTTTTCTGCTGAATGAAGGAAAATATATATGGATAGTTTGTTAGTTGCTCAGTGTTGTATTTATTCACATGATCACTGCATAGAAAATATACAATATTGAGTTATGCCTACGGTATCATTAAGAGATGAAAGATTTTAATTATTAATCATTTGGTGGTAGCTAGGTGGAACACACAGTGCAAGGATATGGAGAGTTTATGCACGGTGCGGATGGATAAGGAGAGTCTACCCAGGAATGGATACATGCGTGTACTGACCATAAATGTGAAAGCACTATCAGGAAGTAAGAATGTAAAATACGTGCACAGTATTGAAAATAAAGCAAGAAGTTGATCTGAGGATTGATCTGAAAAAGATTCAAGGGAGACATAAAGAAGGCATTATGTATCTGTTTCGTGAAGATACTAAGCCAATAAAATTAGATATAAAGGAAGAATATGATGTAAATGGGGAAAGCTTAGGCCAAAGCATGCTAAACTGCGCGATAAAAATGTCATTGAGATATAACGACAATTGTAAAAATCGAATGAGGCCGTGGGGATAGATAACAGCCCCATGAAATCGCTTAAGGGATTAGGAAAAGGCGGAAGGAAGAGTTTTATGGGCTAATTAGTAACATTCATAGGGGAGAACTTTAGCCGGAAGATTTTGTTGCTTCACCATTATTTTCTGTCTCAAAAAAGGGAAAGGCAGCTATGTGATAGTACTATGGAACAAAAAGTTTCAAGAGAAATGGTAACTAAAAATTAAGATTTTCACTTTACTATTTATACTCACACGACCCGGGTTTCAACACTTCGCGTCATCTCCAGGTGAACATTACATGCATGCAGGCAAACATGTGCTCTTGTTGATGAGAGGAAGGAAGGGGGGGTTTGAGAGGGAGGGGTACAAGCCACAAAGTTAAAGCCACAAAGTGAAGCCTTTGGAACTTTACGGTTCAAAAAGTTTGATTTCATTCCCAGCCAAGGTACGATAATTAACAAAAAGATGGAGAGTAGAGAAAATGAATATTTTTGAGATGATCTGCAAAAGATATTAGTAGATTTTATTGGCCTTGCTATTTAAGTTAATTAAGAAGGAAGTTGGAGAATGAACATAAAGTGTGAAAAATACATCATTTAATGAAGGTACACGCTTGTCTTTATAGGATCAGAAAATCCTAGAGAACCTGGAAAGAAAAGGAAAATGACGAATTATAGCGACAACCTCTTTGGAGGACGTGGAGAAAAAGAAAAGCATGATTCTTCAGAGATGGAAAGAGTATGTTGGAAAAAATGTTGAGTATTTGTTAATATGTCTTATAAGTCCACGGGGATGAGATGTATTGCTAAGATTCCGTTTAAACTGTCTCTGCTGAATAAAATACCTATGGATAATATTTTCTCTCACACTCGAAGCTCAAGTTTAGCCTAATAACTGGTCCATTAAGCCTTAAGCACTCATCCTGATAGTAGTTTTGAAACTCTCCGTTTATTCTAGACTAATCATGAAATATTAATTTATGACCATCATCGTCCAATTGTCCAAACAATCTGTATGCGACGCATTAAGAGTCCAATATATTACAGTTGGGAATAGGAATGAACCATAATGTTTCGAAGGCCAAGAACGGCGTACCTTTTTAAAATTTTGTTTTTTCATCGGAGTTATCAGTAGTCATCGTGTAATTATATTGTTTGGAAGCTAAAGTGAACCTGAAGGAATGCATGTGTATAGTTGATATAGGAAAATGACTTCAATTTCTTGCTTGCATTCATCATTTAAAATTTTAATCCTGAATACATTGGCCGGGAGTTCGGTTTTTGAATTCATTTAATATTTTATATTGAGAACTTTTGCCTATTTTGAAATAAATTTCAAGAGTTTATATTTATCATAAAATTACATAGGCATAGATGTAAACAGGGCATTGAAAGTGATTTATTTGACATTTGATTGCCTTCTACCACAGAATTTCGCTACCATTTTAAGTATTAGTATCGGCTTCTTGCCACCATGTTAATTTAGTGTCAGGTGTTGTTTAGTTAGTAAAAGGGCAAATAAATGTACCTGTCTTTGATCATCCAGAAACTACCTAAATTGGTTGCATACCTAATAACAATTAAGATAAGTTTTAGTTTTAAGGCATTGTAAGTGTAACAATATTGGTATTTAAACGCGAGAAATAGAAATAGTGAGAGAATTACTTTAAAGCTCGAACTTCGTTAATTGAATTTGTGCAAGGTTATGTTGTATCATTCTACGCAGGGGAGGATTTTTTTATCTGGATTAAAAAGGAAATCAGTTCACTCATCGCCAATTTTTGGAGCAATTATCTATGTCGATCTTCTTTGTTCTGTGATTAAGACACAGTGATTTATTTAATAACATAGTTTCCAGCGTAACATGGGGAACAGCCCTTATTTTGAAACAAGATACTTGACTTTTTCATATAAAATATTTTTATTTAAGACCTAAGTTTTGTTACGGCGTAAAATCTTCAGTTAAACCAGGAGTTACGCTGCAAGGAGACCTAGACCGTGAATAAAAGATTTTTATTTAGAGAAGCCAAGTCTCGTCTGTCATTAACATTCATTTGATGCTATTTTGTTTTGATCAGATGAGATTTTTCTGTTCTTTAATTCAATCGAAAATGTGTTTGAATCGTAACAAAATATTTTAGGGTAAACATATTAGGCAATAATTGCGGAAATTAGATCGCACGAATGGGTTATTTCTTGTTTATATAAAATGTGATTTTTCCTCCACTAGTCGGTTTATACAAGCAAGAACTATATCTCATTAATCTTTAATAAGTTCTATACAAGAGAGGTAGTAATACTTCTTGTAGGTTCTGGGCATCTGGTTTCTTCTAAAAATTTGAAACTCTTTTATTGGCTTATTTTGGCTTTCGTCTCTATAATAGACGCAGTGTGTTCTTAACCTCTCATGTTATTTTTCCATTGGAAATAAATATAAGAAAGTTTCTCCTTTTTGCATACATAAATGATTAGGGATTTTGCAAATATCTTCTTTTTATTTAATGCCTTCCATCTATTTTTTCTTTTAAATCTTCTCAGATTTCCACTCCATTGAAAAACATTTTGCTGATATGAATGAGAAAATATTCGAGACAAATTAAAGTCTCAACGCATGAGTTTCAATATCGACTCACGCGAAAGAACGTTCACTTTTATTTCATGTTTTTTCTTTGTATTGCAATATTTATTGAAAGTTAGAAAAACTACTCATATTCTGATTATTTTGCATTATAAGTTTTAATATTGAATGTATTATCTCATGCTGGTGGAAGCAATCTCAATTTTTAATTTATAAAAAATGAACAGGAGGTATCAAAAATTTTAACCTGTTTGCATAAGAAAAACATATGAATTTTTAGCATCAATCAACCTTGAATATTCATTCACTACTTGCTTCCTGTCGAGAGTTGATTTTATTTACGAGATCCGTACCACTCAATTCCCAAACACTAACATGTTATAATTACCCATTAAAACCCGCCACTATTGCTTGAAAACAATTAAGTGATATTTGACCATGGATCAAGAGGCCTTCATACTCCTAGAACTTTAGAACATATCTGCCCTGCCTCTCTCTCAACCCGAGCCGCGTGGAGCTAATTTTCAAAAGGCCATCCGTCCCGAATAGGAACTCGAAAGGGAAAAGAGCAATCAAGCTGAAATAAAAACCATCCCCTTTCGGAAATCAGCCCATCTCCTCGGCTTACGTCACTCCCCCCTTCTCGTCCGCGCACGAAGCTCCACTCCCCCTGCCCACCCTTCCCCCACACTCCGAAGGGCCCCCGCGAAAGCCACGCCGATATCACTTTCCGTCTCACTCGCCCCCAATCCCTTCCTTTCTTCCCCAACCCACTCCCAGTTGCTCACCCCTTTTACAACCAAACATCCCAAATCCCGTGCTCCTAACCGAATCCCTCGCGATTTCCTGGAAAAAAATCCCTTCACCTCTTCCCTTTCGTCCGAAAGCAGTTAATTTCTTTTGGGAAAACGTTCCGTTTCCTGCCACCCTCTACTCCCTTTCTCTCTTTCTTTCAACCCCCCACCTTTTTCTGCCCATCCCACGCTCTATATACGTTCGTTCCGGGGAGGAAGATAGAAAGCGTTTCCTTCTCAACCCATCCCTCCTCCTCCCTTTCTCTCTTGTCATCCATGAGGCCAACGTCAACAAAAGGAGAGGGAGCGCACGAACCCTGACTAGTACGCCTGGAAAAAAAATCAACCCCCTTGTCGCTCACCTGGTCCCCTCTCTACTCCACCCGTCCTCCGCCATCCCTTTCCCCTCGGACCACACCTTTCCTTCTCTCTCTCTCTCTCTCTGCCCCCCATTTCTCTTCCCATTCCTCCATTTCTCCCCGGAGCAAAATCCTTCGTCTTGTTCATAACCCCTTGGTATCCTTCCTTTCCACCTTCTTGACTCCCGAACTCACCCCAATCCTCCGTCCCCTCCCTCCGCCGTCATAATGTTACCGGGCCTTCCTCTCCTCCTGTCAGAACCATCCTCTTCTCCCCGCTCTCATACCTCTGCGCCCCTTACTCTCAACCCTTGGCACCCTTAGCCCTTTCTCTCAATCCTTAGCCAGGGGGAAGAAAAACTGGCCACACTGCGCTTATATTTTGCGGCACATGCTCGCCTACAATTCGAGGGTGCAACCGTCTTCGGCGGGGCTGCTTGCTACTTACTACTGCTTCTTAGTTTCACTGAAGGACTTCTCGTTCGTAGGAGGGAGGGAAGGCAGCAGAGGGGAGGAGGCGGACTATATTGGTGGCGGTGTGGGTGGAGATGGAAATGGGTTGTGCGAATGGGAGGAGTCGAGAAGTGGAAAAGTCGTGTGGGGTGGGTAGTTTGGTCGTCACGGGGTGAACTGGGCTGACACGGTTAGGGGATGCGGCAGGAGGGGGAGGGGAGTGGTTTTTCATACGGACTATGTTGGTGGGAGGATGAGAGGAGGAATGGAGAGAGAGAGAGAGAGTAGTAGGTATCACGCCACTGGGTAGCGTGCAGTAGCGGACAGGGAGCGACATCTCCGGGCGGCACGTCCCTCCCGTCTGGCCGGGGAAGTGAGTGGTGAGTGGTAGGCAGGGGAAAGGTGGGGTGAAACGAAGCGAAGGGGCGGGGGGCGCACTAAAGGTCATGAAAATTGGGGAAGTATGAAGGGTTGAACGCAAGTGGGGACAGAAGAGTGGGGAGAGGGGGATTTTCTCCAGATGGATTCCACTGATAATTACCCACGTATTTTGATGTTCAAAACGTTGAAGTTAAACTTCCCTGCTCCCTGTTCGGGTTCTTTGTTTTTCTCTTCAAAGTAAAAAAATACGTGCAATATATTCAAACAACCTCAATTTTAAAATATTTAAATCGTTAAATCAGTGTTAATGGGAAATATTTGGACTCACGAAAAAATATGCAACTTATTTTTCTTTTTGATTCTAAATCCTGCTACCCTGAATGACTCCTACGGGGCTTGCGGTGAGGCCTCCAAACGTAAAGAAAGGAAACTAATAAATATCTACCAGCTAACTGCTTAATAAAAAATAAAAGTGTATTGATGGACTGGAATGATGGGAGTAAGATTGAGAAAAATAGATGCAGGAGCTCTTTAAAGTTACCGAAAGTGGTCGAATCATTTCTATAAAGCAATCTAGTGGAGTTCCAGTTACACTTGTGTTGAATAATTTAAGATATTCAACTATATTACGAGCTGATGCCGGAAAATTTTATGATAAAAATATGAATTTGAATATTGAATTAATGCAAGTGACCCGGTCACTCAAGAATTTTATGCACAATATCCCGATCCCCTATGTGCCACTATTGCCACACGAACGATAGGATCTAGCAAATTTGGTCTTATTTTGTCAACTTGAATTTGTTTTTAGAACTTCTAATCATAGTCGGTCAAAATGTATTTTTGAGAAAATCATCAAATGTGTTTAATTTTCATACTTTTATAAGTTTCGTATTATTTGTTAATATCTCCATTCGAAGGTGTGTTTTTCAAGGTGATACTAGCTTAGCAACACACCGCATCTAGCTTAGCACACATTTTTTTCTTCCTTCCTTTTTTATTGACCCTGAATATTTCTCCCTTCACCTTAAGGTCTCTGGTGTTTTCGTATTTCCTTTTGTGTTTAGAAAATAAGCCACTTCCCAGTTGAGTTCCCAATTCATGCAATATTTCTATTTCTTACACTGTTTTGAATGCCCTTCACTTCTTTCTTAAAGTCAAAAAAGGAGAAGCGCGGCATAAGTTTTTCTGCTCCCTGTGATTCTTGATTTTGCAAAAGTCCGGTCTCACAAAGAATTTATTGGATACTCTGCATCCAAATGCATAAGTACGCTGTAAATTATACCTGAAAGAGGTTTGCAATTTCGTCTAGGGTAATATTCTCGTGCATTTGTTTTCATTTGGACGAGTATTAGATATCGATAAAATATTTTTCGTTTTTGCATAGCAAAAAATACGTTTTTTTGGTTGCCACACTTCTTATCGAGATTTTTCTTTTAGTGACCTTATTACGTATTCGTGTCGCATGAATCAAAATTAATGTATAAACTTAAGATTCAGATGCTGAAAGAGTGGGATCAACTTATACTAGTTTCGATTTATTTCTAGTTTAAGAAAAAGAAAAACTGTGATGGAACGTAAGTGATTACATGCACAGGTTTTGTTTTATAGTGCAATTTGATTACTTGACGATTACTTACTCCGCAGAGTTCCAATGTTACTTGTCAGCTTATTCATCTGTCATCACATGATATTAATTATCGAGACTAAGACTCAAAATGGAGAATTTTAGTTTAGCAGAAGACCGCAAGGGATCAATCGTAACCCTACTGTCCCCTTTGGTTCTAAAAAAAATATTTATCCTTTGGGGAATAAAGAAAAAAAGTGAATTAATTTACCTCGGTTGGAGTGCTAATGACATATTTGAATATTTTAGAGGGTTGGAATAATTATTGGTGGTAAATGTGCGTCAAAATAATTATTTCGTAAGAGAAATACTCAAAATTAAAATTCAATAAAATAATACAATTGTGTGTAGGAAGGTTTCGGAGAAGATGAAAGAAGTACTGGGAGGAGCGCACGCTCACGCACACTTCTCCCCGCGGCCATTTTAATCGATGTGCCATAGCAAAGCAGAGAGGACAGTTATTTCGGAACGAGAGCAAATGTCCCCCCGACACGCGACACAAAGGTGAACATGAACATTCCCAAACGATATGGGAGGATACGCTGAGAATAGATCGTAATTGCAGTTCTCGGGGCATTTCCGAATCCACATGCACCATGGAATATGAATATTAATACGAAGTATTCCAATGTGGGATATTCAATTCCGGATATTGAGGGCTTGGCCAAAATTTTCATTTAATATCAGCCTCGCAATCGAATATTTTCTCCTTTATTACTTGCGGAGAATACGAATTCTCCGCTTTCTTGAATTGTACCCTTCGCTTGAACTACTGAAGCGTGAGGGTGACAAGATGAGTATCTTATATGGAATCGGAGAAAAAAGGCATAACAGAAATGAAATGATTTTGAAACAGGAACTGCCCTTAATGCTTAAATGTCTTCAGAAACGAACAAAGGATTTAAAAAACCTAAAATCAAAAATTTATTCCCTGAAATTTTTCCCGTGTAAGTGTTGTACCGCTAATGAAACATCACGACGCATCCATTTCTTACATTTTGAAATCATCCGTTCATGCCTTGTTGTACTTGCATGAAGCAATTATTATAAAGACTTTCCATTTCCACATTTTCCGTCTTGATTCTTCATTCGTACACTTCAATAGATTTACACAAAGTAGCGGCATCACCTATCTCTACGTTAAATTGTTGCACGTGGTTTCTCAGTCCACCAACAAATCAGGTAGGACAAAACAGTGCACTTTTCATGGCAATACAGTGCTGAAATTTCCCCAGCGTAAATCATAGCTTAGTATTTGGCATGGCATAATATGCCCAAGTTTGGAAACAGTACCAGGATAATTATTTGTACTCCCCTTTGTCTACTTTCGCGTGTAGTTCTGATTTACAGTGTATCTTACAATATGTTATATCTCGATGTGTTTGCATCTGCATCCTTTATTGAATCAGCTTTTATACTCCTAAATTACATCCACATCCACGCAATACCAAGCGAGTTGCCGTATAGGCGTATGGCGGGGGGTGTTAGGGCACTAGCAAAAAGTATGCAAAAATTTAGTTAATTTATGAATTTGAACGCAATGTTGGCAAGCATATGAGAGCACTTAGGCTCATCCATGGATGTACAAACCTTGCAATAATTGGCGTGTTTCGACTGAATCATTAAATTTTAGTCATCACTTTAATTTGTTTTGGGCGCTTGGGCTCGATTTTGTGATGACTGCCAGTATCCCGCGAGAGAAGAACGAATACTTGAAACTGTCTGTGACTATCCCTTTTATTTTATCTCGGTGATCAAATCTATTGGTATAATGTGGTCCTGTAATGGTGTCCTCGCTGTAAGCCTTGAAGCCACATGGCAACCTTATGGCGTAACACGCTTGTGTTTACAGTGAACGCATTTGGGTTAGTGACGTAATTACTTTTCTAGCGGATGTCTAGCAGGAAATATTTCTTTGACTGGAATTTGTTTGGCCTTGCTCTGTGATTCATATTTTTGTAGATTACGAAATCCTTTCATTCATCTAATTTGATCATTTTTCTGAGACCCATTGAAATGTTTAAATATTAGTTTAAAGAGTGAGTGAACCTTATATCTGTTTTTATGAACAGAGGTGTTGCTGTAACTAAACACTGACTAAAGCACAATTAAACCCTAGTTCTCGTTAATGCTTAAAACGTAGCTGATTCATCCAATGTTTCTTGTTTAGGGGTCGAGTTTACTGTTTGTCGTTTGCCGACCCCGGTGGCAGCTGGGTATCGTCCTCGTCTGCCATTCCAAGGGTAGCATGAAATGAGTAGGCTTGACGGCCGAGTTCGTATTACTTCCTGGTAGTTTAAGAATTCAATTTTGAGATAAGACAATATGTTACTAAAAATATCAAACAAGAATGTTAAAACAATTTGAGGAGGGTTTGAAAGTTTGGGGGTCACTTATTCACAATGGTCTAATTATCACATGCTGTTATTGTAGTCATTGGGTACAGTAACTCAAATTCCATTTTTCGTACGTTCTTTCTTGACTAAAGTTTAATCCCTTCTTAGCACTTCCGGCCATTCTACGGGAATTAATGTATTTCACAGCAATAAAACCGAGACCATGTATAATGAAATGGAATTAAGAATCGTGTTTATATTCCAGTCACTAATCAGGTCACTCCGGAAACGGATGCCTAGATTCTCATTCATTTTTAGCGGATTCGTTTTGTTAGCAAACCTTTCCTGTTTCATCATGACTTATTTGTGAAAGAAATAAAATAAAAATTTACTGCATTCAATTTTGGTAAATAAGGTTATTTGTGCTCGGTGAATTATACGTGGCAACACAATAATACCCTGAATTTTTTGCTCTTGAAATTGTGCATATCAATGCCTTGTTATTTCTGCAGAGAGACGTTTTACTATGCTTTGTCATGCTTTTCGATGTTCAATGAATTTAATTGTTCTATAATGAGTTTTAAAAACAGATTTTTTTAATTCACCTCTCTAATATATTCCGTAAACATAGTGTGCACTTAAATATATTTTCTGGTTGAGAGGTTGAAAAGCTGTCAACGGGTGCGATATCTTGAATTATTTAGATTCGATTGTGTTTATATTATGATTATTATTACCTGTACTGGGGTAACATTATCGTTCTCTCGATGATAATCCTCTGTGAAAGTAGTCAATGACGTTAAATTAACGGACATGCTACAAATGATGGAGATAAATGAATTGCGGTAATGCAAAAGAATTTCTCGAGAAAAAAGATAAAAAAAGTAATGAAATGAGCACACTGGAGGAATTGACGTTTTTTCAAGCAATTTTCTACCCACCATGAAAATGGCTGAAGAATAAAAAATGTGAGGAACAAGTTTTTGGAGGGGTCGAGGGTAGAATTGGATTTATATATGTGTAAACAAGGTCTCGAATGTGTGCGGGGCCCATTTCATGCATACATGGCCTTCGTATCTGAGGGTGGGCGAGGCGAGGCGGGTTGAGGAAATTGCACTATTGCACTTGATTGAGCTAAAATATTCATAAGTCGGGCGGAAATGAATGTGGAGATGCGAATGAGGGCGTTGAGAGATCCGAAAGGGATGCATGTAGTGAATGGTGTGGAGGGAGTCTTTCCGACTAAGAGAAACAAGGTGGGGGTAGAGGGAAATGAATTGGAAACGAAACAATACCCCGAGTTTGTTTTGGAAATGCCGGGAGACACGACTTCAGCGATTTAAAGAAGTAACTTCGACCTTTATTTCACCCAAAGAATATTTTTCACCATTGCTTGTCGTCAACTGTTCCCGATGGAAGAAGACCCTTATAGCACCACTCTGGTGGTTTTAATTAAAAGGATTTTAATTTTCTCGCACAGGGCAAAGAAGGAATCTCGAGGAAGAGGATGACATAGAGTCAAGGTAGAAATTCCTTGCCTAAATGTAGAATTGAATATTTCAGTAAAATAAAAAGACTTCAATTACAAGAGTTAATTTAATCGAATGCGCAGAACAAGGGTGATGGAATGTTGTCGTTAAAATGAGAGGAGAGCGTTTTTGGAAGTGTTCCGTTCAACATCGTCTTTCTCACTTTTAGTCAAGCCTCTTGTTTGCACATGACTACATATTTTAATTAACTTAGCGTCCTAATTAAATCACTTTGAGATCATCATTAGGTATTTACAATACAAATGTAGCATTATCATGAGGGTTTGGTTTTACTAAAGAGCACATTCACTGTGTAAACTCCGGATATTTTCCGGTAGCAAGTTCATATTGACCTTAAGAACAAGCAAAACTAGCCATTATTTCAGTTTCATTACTTCAAATCCCATTTTGGGCGAAAAAATTTTTCATTTGGTGTGTCTTTCCTTCCTCTGTTCCTATTATGAAATTTGTTTTCGGAGATAATAGGTATAATAGTCGGTATTGAAGGCTAATTTTAATTCTCTACGTAAAAATTAAAAAAATGTGAATTTTGATTAGTGCTCGTAATCCCCTCAAAATTGGATTATTTTGAAACCATAAGTTTCACCAAAAAGGTGATTGGATGTACGCTTGAGAAAATTCATTTTTTCTGGTTCCATGATGACCATTTATTTTGAAACACTCTCTTTACTTTTCATATATCCCCTCAATATAATTGGGAGAAATTCAAAGCAGTCAGGCGAGGTGGAAGAATATTTTTTTGATAGTCAATGTAATATAAACACTATGATAAAGGGGAGAATGTTAGATAAGCAAGGATGAGGGAGGAAAAAGGATAGGTACGTGGATGGAATGAAGGAAGTTTTTAGTGGAATTTAAAAAGGTAATCGTAGAGTGGTGTCCGATTGTATCTAAAGTGAGGTCATAAAAGTAGGGGTGTTAGGTTTTGTCTCCATCCAAAACCTATTTTAAATGGTAGAATACCATATAATTATATTTTTTACGATAAAAATGGAAAATAGGATGAGAAACTCTTCAGTTTATCTGAAGACTAAATTAATGCAATTTATCACTACACATAATTGTTTAAAATAATATAAATTATAGATATATTTGCAACGGTTTTCTCATATTAAATCAATGAAAACTATTGCAAATAATTACTCTGGAATCTAAACACCTTTTTGCAGGAAAATCATCGAGGGGTACTTTATGTACCACTATTCCAAATCCCTATGGATGCATGAGAAATTCTGTGCTTGAAAATTTCGGAATAGACTAATAAGTAGAGATTTCAATACTAATTTCCTTTTATTCACAAGCCATTTAATTGTTTTCTTGATCTATGGAGGTACTCTTCAAGTAGACTTTTACTTAAGTAATTGATATTGCAGGCGGGTTTATCTCCACGAATGCGTAAAAAATTTTCATCACCCATCGAGTATTCGCTGATATTCTGTTCGACCATTTATTAATGCAATATTTTACCAAGTATATCTTCACATCCCGGTGACCTGAGAAAACTCCTCCCAGAGGTGCGTCTTGACCTCTTAAAAATCTTAATGCAACAAAGCATGGAAGCCTCATATTTAGATAGAATTTTCAGAATTTCATATTTTGCATTTTTTTAAGTATTAATACAATTTAGTAGGTAAATTACTGCATGAAAATATAATTTAACTGATGGTATTTTATTAGCCTAATATTTCCTTATTCGGAAATGGATGAAATTGTAATGCACTGAGGTATTAAAGAATTGGTCTGATTTGAAATTGACATTTGAGTGTTGAGCTACAGGTATTTTCGATCGTGAAAGCTTTTCACCCCTTCACGTTGGTATCATTTGCTGGTAATATCAAGCAGAGAATGTTTTGTATGTCAAATGATATTTACTTTCACTTCTTACGAATTGGGTGTTCATGGCATGCTATTCGTGAGAATATATTTGAAAGCAATGGAAATTCATTTACATTTTTTCCCTCACGAACCCAGGAAAATATAAAACGCATTCATTTGATTCACACTTTTTCAGTGCGCTTCTACGGTTGAGAATTTTTGAAAATTTCTTAGGTGCATGCTTCTTAATCCCATAGCCTCTTCTCTCAATGAAGCAATTTGCATTCTCAAAGTTTTCGTTCGAAATTCTTCTAACGAAGTTATATAAGCGGATATAGCTTGATTAATGCAAAGACGTCGCCGGCGTTCTTAAAAAGCTCGAAATTTCTCTATCGGTCATACCTATCTACTGTTTCTTAAGGCACTTCCATCAACTAATTTTTAAACTTATATTATCTCTTAGTTTTTCTGTGTTTAATGCGAATATTAATCTCATCTTTTTGTATATGAATAATACCATTCGGGGAAGTTCATGAGCTTTTGGTCCAAAAGTTAGTTCATGATTACTAATATGTGTAAGACTATATTAAAAGAGGATATCTTATGAGCTAAATCTTATCTTAACCTTTGGATTTCAGTAAAGAAAACCTCATTTTATTTATATTGCTATGCTGTGGAATAATTCAAAGTTCATTTCATGGATAAAATAAGGGATAAGGAGATCAATATTTAAACCGGGATGAATTGTTTGTGAGACGATTTGAAAAATATTAATTAGTTATTCCTTGAGCATGGGAGTTATTGAGAAATATCTAGTGTGAGAAGCGAGTAGTATATGTGTTTATAATTTGTGGAGGGTTTTATTGTTAACAGAAATAGGGTTTTTAAGTTAAAAATTTCTCACTTCCAGGATCAACACTTTGCCAAATTCTATACCAATTTCTAAAAAATGAGGAGATATAAGTCGAATGTGCACCTTTGGTGTCATGATTTTTAGGAGATGATTAGTTGATGCAATCATTTAATATAGTGTGATAAAAATAATTCCTATGGAGCAACAAGTGACATGATATACAATAGCATAGCTGTGTGTGTTGAGGTTTCATTGTGGATACCTTTTTCATTGAGTTTAATCTCTTTTCCTGTCATTATTGCATCTACTTCAACTACAGCTCTTGTTGCTCAGTTGCTACTCTGCAGTTATTTTATCACTTTAAACTCCCGTGATTTCTTATATTATACCTTACTTATTATGTTTCCTGAGTCTTGTATGTGACAATTTACGGAATGGGTGCCTTTTAGTTTTATTTTGCTCGCACGCGCCACAGAATTACTGACACAATATGGGAGTATCGCCTGCACAAGAAGTTCTCAACTGTCTTCAAATATATCGTCGAAGTACGAGTATAGCATCTGACGATTTAACATTTCCGTGATGCACTCAATGGTGGACTATGGTGAGTGCAAGCCTTATATCCAAAAACTAATTCCCCCTAACGTCCACTTGTGTCACGGTGTAGGAATAAAAAAATATTTAAATACAAAGCGAACTTATAAATAAAAAATAAATCGGTTTGAAGTAAGCTCTCCTGGGCAACTGACACTTGACGGAAGTTATTTTATACATTTCAATGACAAAACGTTTAAAGGAGTATTTTCAATTTAACTCGTAGTTATTTTAAACTTTTAAAATTATTTTAAATTTGACATTTTTAGGAACCATTTCTTAATTCCTGAATATATGAGTAATAATTTGTTTAAATCTATCTTGTGGGCTTTAAAAAAAGCCGCTTGGACGTTCGGAAAATGCACAAAAAGAAACTTGACAGAGGCTAGACTTTCAAGGAAAGCAAGAACTTGCAAGTTTTTCTTCGCTTAAAAACCATTTTATTTATCAAAATTTGTGTTTGAGAGGGAATATCCAGAGAATGTATCCCAATCGCTAACATATTAAAACTACTTGAGAGTATAAAATATAGCCGCAATTGTTATGGCATTAAGATTAAACGATCGCTCATTTTTAGTTCAAATCATATCAATCGGTGACTTGTCTTGTCCCTACACAAGATACTACCTTGATCAAAAATTTCCCGGAATTTATTCAGAAAATTAAAAATACAAGTTTATTCATCTAAATCTATATTGTCCCCTTCAAAGTAATCCCCATCGACTGCAACACACTTATGCCAGCGCTTGATCCAATCCTCGAAACATTTTTTATATTCGGTTTTCGGTATGTCCATCAGTGCTTCCTGCGATTTTTCCATTACTTCCTCTCGGCTGCTAAAACGCGTTCCCCGTAATGGTTTTTTAACTCGATTGAACAGAAAGAAGTCACAGGGAGCCAAATCAGGTGAATTCGGTGGCTGTTGGATGGTATTTGTTGCATTTTTCGTCAAAAAATTACGAATAATGATAGCACTGTGCGACGGTGCGTAATCATGGTGCAAAATCCACGAGTTTTCTGCCCACATTTCTGGTCTCTTTCGGCGAATTGCTTCACGCAAACGTCTCATAACGCCCAAATAATACTCTTTGTTTACTGTCTGGCCTTCTGGCAAAAATTCATGATGCACTACACCGTTGTAATCCATGAAAACCGTCAGCATTGCCTTCTTTTTTGACTGAAAACGACGTGGTTTTTTTGGTCTCGGCTCATTTGGTGAACGCCATTCACTTGCCTGATGTCTGGATTGCGTGTCGTACTCATAAACCCACGTCTCGTCTCCAGTAATGATCCTTTTGATGAATGTGGGATCGGATTCAGCCTCGCAAATCATGTCTTTTGCGACGTCAACACGGTCTCTTTTTTGCATGAAATTGAGGTCTTTTGCTGCTACACGACGGAAACCCAAATCATTAACCACAATGTCTTGGGCGGATCCATAGGCAATGTTCAAGTCCTCCGCTATTTCTCTGATGGTTAATTTGCGGTTATTGACCAACATTTCTTTTACTTTATCAATTTTTTCACCGACTTTCGATGTCGATGGTCTGCCACTGCGTTCATCATCTTCGATTGACTCACGACCACTTCTGAACCGCTCGTGCCACTGGTAAACGACCGTTTTTTTTAGAGAATCGTTGCGAAACACTTTTCCAACATCCGTGCGCCACTAAATCCGTTTTTTACGCAAAATTTAATACAAGTTCGTTGTTGCAAATTTAAATCCATTTCTGAAATTGTAAAAAATCGCCAACACACACAGAGATAGATGTACTCTTGGCTACGTAACTTTTGCAAATGTCAAGTTATGACACTAAGATTTAAAGGGAATATCAACAACAGATGTACCAATTTAACAAAAAAAAACAGAACTCAAATCGGAACGATGGAAGCGTCACACGGTGGTTATTCCGGGAACTTTTTGATCAAGGTAGTATTTAATAAAGTGGTTTTGTTTTTTTTAATAATTACCAATTTGTTATTTTTTTTCAAATATTTACTCGTGCACAAACATCCCATATCGTCTTTATTTTAGTCTCTATTTTTCGTAATTCAGAGCAATCTTTTTATCATTTCCAGGCGACTTATGCACGTCTATATATGTGCCTCGTAATGTCACGGAGAGCACATACGGGTCGGATGATGCTCAGTATTAATTGTATTGCTGGTTTTGGAAATACGCTCCTACGGTCAAATGACTTTTCTCACCCTTTAGTTTAGTTTTTAGCTGTTAAATGCACGCGCGTATGCAGATACACTCTTAAATTGAATTTCAGCGTTTAAATATGAATATTATCTTTTGGTACACCGTGAGTTCTAGGTGTATACCATGTGTATGGATTTTCACTTGAAATAAGACTGCGTACATGGTGTACTCATGCAACTCAGTTCGATCTATTGGGTACCTGAATTAAAAGACTTGCTCTATTTAGTTGAACACTTGTTTTTTTATACTAACCAGTCGATTTTGCTGCCATTTTTCTTATCAAATAGGAAATGAATCATTTTAATTATCAATAAAGTAAAACTTATCTTTTTAAATTGGGCATTCCATTGAAGCTTAATAAGTGATGTTTGAATATGTGAGAATTTACTCATTTTTTCAAATCCACAAGGTAAAAATTAAACAGAGATCAAAAGGACTGTGAATTTTTTTCCTTTCGTCATTTTTTAGGAATTTTTAGCGGTTTCCTTCAGCAAATACGTTGCATTGGAGGGAGGAAAATATAAACTACAGGATAGTTTTTTTTTTGGGGGGGGGGGATCGAGATGGTGCGGGGGCTAACGTACTGGCTTCCCACCATGAGGGCGCGGGTTCAAATCCCGGCGGTGTTGAATATTTTTCAGAGGTATCTCGATCCCTACTTGAGGTGCTTTGTGGAGGGCACTTTGAGAAAGTACGCCGTCCGTCGGATGGGACGTTAAACTGCGGAGCCCTTGGCGCCTTTCGTAAAGAGTAGGCTAATGTCGACGCCGGGTTTCTCTCCACCCTTCATCCTTTCTTATCCATCCCCTATGGCGCAAATGACCTTAGCTGTCGGTCGCCTCCCCCCAAAACTACTACTAGGATAGTTTTTAGTGCGAGTATAAAATGCCTAACGTCGATATGCTTCCTGATACATAAGATGCCTGAGCTGATATTATTTTCAATCTCTCTGGTTCACTTCCACAATTTAACTTAACGACTAGTTTGAAATGATGCATTAATCCATTTGAGCGAAAATGAATTTCAAACGAAAACCTTTTAACTCTCCTTTCCAGTTAGAATTCTATGAGTGACAGGGTGAGATCAGCAGAGATTCTGGATGGCATGATTTATATTGCAAAATAATGAAATTAAATTTCAAATGGCGGAATTTAGAAAAACGATAACGTTCACTTACCACCATGATCCATGTTTGCACTTAGCCACGGAGCGTGTGGGTGTACTCTTACACTCTTGGTGGCTAAAAGAGAGTTTCCTGCGATCACCCTCCAACTGGCAACTTCATCCTCCAATGCTACGACGGCGACTTGTGACATATCACCCCGGTCGGGAGTCAACGCCCCCCGCTCTCGCATATTTCTGGGTTCATGACTCTATTTGATCCCTCCCCCCCCCCCTTCACCGCTGGTTACCTACTCCCCGAGGTTCGCATTTCCAATTACCCCCTTCGCAATTCATTAAGCCCTTGGAATTAAGCCACCACGTCTGAGTGCTCCTTCGAGAGGGAGAGCAGGTGGACCGAGGCACACATTTCTTTTCCCGGCGTGATGGGATAAGGTCAGATATGAGCCACAAGAAGTTGAGATCACGTTCAGCGCCCTCCTCCCCCCAGCCCAGTATTCCTTTACGCCACCTTTCCACCGATGCATCTTAAGGAGTAATGGAATTCTGCACTTCACTTATCATTTACCGTACGTGTGATTGCGGGTGAGAGGGGGGGGGTGGGAGGGAGGAGGAAAGGGATCTTGCCTTGGTGCCTCGCAGCTAAGGGGTCGCTCTACCAACTTAATTCACTCGCGTGAGTGCTGAGAGTGTGAGGTTTAAAGCTTAGCACAGCTGGAAAACTATTCTAAGAGGGCAATAAATAATGTCAGCAGGTCACTATCAGTGCCTTTAGATACCTTTCCAGTGGATTACACGTAGAGGTAATACAAAAAAATTTAGCGATATGCCTGGCAATTTGTTAGGAGCATAATTTTAAAAGTTTTGATTCGAGTACAAAGACAGTATGCTATACTGATTACCCAGTTGTATCACGTGCAGGTTAGAGGAGCTGGATTTGAAAAACGTTTTTATGATAAACTTACAAGCGCATCCAAAATAATAGAGCAGCTAATTTGGGAATCACTTAAGGAGCGAAGGTTAAATTACAGATTAAATCTGTTAAATAAATTGGAAGGGTGTCTCTTTAGCAATTATGTTGAAAATACATAATTATTACTCCCATCGTACTATGGCAGGAGAAATCATATCAATAAAATTAGAAAGATCAAGTAAACAAGAGGTAGATTTAAGATGTCACTATTTTAGCGAATGATAAGGCATCAGAATAACATTGCCCGACCGCGGTAGGGATAAAAATTAGTCTAATGTGTAACCACCCCACCACATACACTAGCACTGGATTACAGAGTACTTAAAAACTAAAGCTATTCAGAGGGTGGGATTATAAACATTGCTTAATATAAGAATGGAAAAATAGCTAGGAATACTAAAATACTTCTGAAAAAGAGTAGTTGATGAAAATGCCTGGAATGGTTCTTGAACAAGGCATATTTGACAGTGCTGCCTCTTGTTTGGTCTTCTTAATAGCTCTCCGCTTTCGAGGTTACAAGAAATAAACTCAAATCTAGCACAAGCCTAATCCAGAATGTTTAGGCTTTTATTAAATTGAAAAAATGTAATTTATAATTGCGATATTTTTTATGATGATCATCTTTGCCCTAGGATACAAGAAACACCGAAGCTGAGAGCACATCTGACTCATTAATGCAGCGGGTTTGTGCATTGAAAAATGCAGTGATTTATTTTTTAAGCTGTACGACGACACATTAACTTGATATAATTGATGTTTTTCCGCTGAAAGCAAACAATGAAGGAAAAATTTCATTTATATTCTACATTCAATTGATTAATTTATTCCGATAACTGCAGCAGGTAGGTGAATCAAGCAGATTTAGAGATTGATAGTCATAATACCAAAGAGTTCATTAAAGTCCTAAATATTTGTACTCCCGTTAAATACAGATTCATGCACTTGACATTATGACATCCGTCTTCAATAAATTAATTTAATCAGTTGCAAGAAACTTTTCTCGGACGATGAGTAAGTATCGATTCTACTGATAATAATAATAATTGTAACCAATTTTTGATGAGTACAGAATATCTTACAGTGAAAATATGCGGCGTATGAATCATAAAATTAAATTCCAGTAATCAATTAATAGCGTTGGAAAATTAATGAGAACATATATGAGACGTTTTCATTTCGTTGCTATCAAGAATACTTCAACACCAATCTGATTTGGCCTTAAACGTCTCCCGCCGTGAGTTGTTACGCATTGGTGCATATGGTAACGGGTCACTACCTCAATTGGAAGCTCGATGCGATCCAATTGGACGCTATGGCTGGCTTCAGCTGCCATATTATGATTTATAGTTCCTTTAAATATTCTTTGCAATTAATTTAAAATAATTGAAATGTTTTTAACATAAATGGCAATTTAACAGGAATTTGTAAACTATATTCTCTCATATAATTTTCTAAAAATGAGATCATTATTTCTTTCATTCAACAATATACATCCAGTGGTATTCTGAAAATGCATGGTAGTAATCCTGAATGAAACATAAACAGGGAATATGAAGGCAAGTGAACAAAAAATAGAATCTAATAGAAGAGTATCGGGTAAAAGTGATGAAAATGTCAAAGAGAAATATTTTCTGTCGTTGGCTGGGCCTCAATTAGAATATGTTGCATGTATATGGGATCTTCACAAAATTGGATAAAGTGTCTAATCGGATCACGTGCAGCATACAGGAGTTTGGTTTGCAAAACTTTGTTATGATAAACCTAGCAGCTTATCAAAAATATTAGCGCAGCGAGGCTGGAAATATGTCGAGGAGCGAATGTTAAATTAGCGATTAAATCTCTTGCATGAATTGGAAGGATGTCTCTTTAGCACTGGTGTCGAACTTGCATTATTGCCCCCATCGTACTTCGGTAGAAGAGATCATGTCAAAAACATTAGAAGGATTAAGCGTGTAACAGATAGACTTAAGACGTCTTTTTTCCAAGAACTATGAAGGATCAGAATAACGTCTGACTGTGCTAAGAGAGGAAAGTATTTAGTCTCAGAAGTAGCGTGGCATGCATTCATCCGCTGCCATACACCCTAAAGGTGGCTTGCAATGTGCTAAAAAAAACTTAATGAAATCGTGGACTCCTTCAGTAATACACTAATTATGCTCATTTATGCTAATTATTAATGAAAGGCACTAAGGGGACCTTTGATAAAAATGCGCGATGAAAAGTCGATTCCCCAGTTATCCACGTTGAATAAATTCAGAATACTGTCTAAATTGAAAACGCATGAACTAATGGAAAATAGTTTTTCTTTCCGACATTCGCAGCAGAAAAATCATACCTACTTTGAGTATCATCTACATCGTTCATTGATACGATGCTTTGGGAAAAGAGAGTTTGGCATGCAACTCGTTTAATGTGGGCAACACGTTTTTCACCAGGATCTTAGGAATAACATGCCTTTGCGGGGTACTTAAGTAATGTTAACAATGCGGTTTTCTCCTACCATGGAGAACACTGGCCATCATCCAAAAAACCGGGATTTTTACCCAAACTTCCGGTAAAAACTATGCACTTCGCCGGGACGTGGCGCCAGACACCTGGAGTTTCCGTGCTGGACCCCGAAGGCCAAAATTTCTATTTTTGAAAATACACGTTGAGGCAGCCATCCCTTGCAAAGTTTCCTCGGAAGTTTCCATCCCTCTTTCGACGCTTTAATTCAAGTTTTCACGTCGGGGGAAGCATTCCACCCTTTCCCCCACTTTTCCGTCTCCCCCTTTTGTCCAAACGGATGCGTGGGGATTTAAAGTGTGGGATGGGGGAGAGCGGGCGCGAATCCTCCTAAGTGACGTGCGGAAGGGGAGGTCTGGATATAGCGGGAGGCGCATAATAGTGGCTCAGGGGTGGGGTGGGGCTCGCTGGCCGCCGTCACGTCTTCGTGAGCCCCTCCGCTCGTCGGCGGGAGCAGGCGTCAGATGGTGAGAGGTGTAAGGCGGCACTACCATGGATACGGCGGCGGTGAAAAGATGAAACGATGGGCCAGGCGACGTGGAAAAGAGAGAAAGGAGGGGAAGCTTTGGGTAGGATGGGGAGGGAGGCGCAAAAGGAAAGAGTGAAATGCAGGCCGTTGTATATTTGTCGGCTGCCCATGGCGGGCAAGGATTCGTTCGGAGGGCTGACAGCTGGCCACGGGAAATTTTTCCCCTCGTGGGGAGTGTGAAAGGTCAAGATTAAGACCACTACTGCTTTTCTTCTCGGATACATCTTCATTCAATCATACGTAAATATCTCATCACGTGCCATTATAAAATGAACTAGTCCCCCATTTAGTTTTCGTGACAGTCACGCGGGTTTGGTCACCGATCCCAGGACCACGGACGGAATCTAAATCTCTACCGGAATCCGGCCACCGGAATATCTCACCCTCAGTAACATTATCCTAGGGTTAGTGAATTTGATTTTCACCTATATCTTATTCTGCAGAACAACATATGGACGCGTGTGGAGGGTCAACAACCATTAGAGTTGTCTTCTCCAATGTCTCACTGGATGTTTGCGATACCTTACCAAATCGTGCCGGCCAACCGATGCCCAAAATTGAAATCTCATAAAATGGAATAGAAGGTTTGCTGAAAAATATTAACCTTAATAAATTCTCTGGGATCGATCAAATACGCGTTCTTATGCTTAAGAAAATTTGATTAGAAAATACGCTCTGTTTAAATATCATATTTACAAAATCGTTTGTATATCACAAGGTTCCCAGTAATTGGAAAACGCCTAATGTTACGTCTATGGTAAATGAAAAGGGGGACAAAAGGTAACCGAGATAGATCGATTTCCCTCACATCCATATCATGTAAGGTCATGGAACATTCAAGTATATTTTGTATGCATATATATCGATGATTTTGAAGCACTCATGATGGGAATGTAACATTTGGACGGCACATTAGAATACAAAAATATAAATAGAGAACATGTGAAAGAACACTCACATTGCAGAAAGTTTTTTAAGCTTTTGCTCTTCTCTGAGGCCTCCTGTAGGTCTGACTTTGGTTGCTCTATGCTTCGCTATATTTTGTTGTTGTTAACTTTGGCAGTAATCATTGATAATTCGAACTAATATCTGCTTCACGTTATATGTAAATGTTATATCTTTGGGTAAACGACTAGTATGATCTTGAGGGCTGCTAGTTTAATGGTAAGAGTGTCTTAACTTCAATTATGGGAAAAATACAGGTATAATAGGGCTAATTTCAAAACCCAGTGTCGGAGATATCTTTTTTAACTTATAATGTTCTTCGTAGTTACTTTTGCATGGGTAAACATAGCTCTAGTAGTAAAAGTATTTTTTTAATAATTTGTAAAGTCCTCTTCTATCCGCTATTCTTGTGTATGGTATGTCCACTGCCTTGTATAACCCAGGTAACTTTAGTCTTAGATAATGTTGGCACTGCTTATGGCTGTTCAATATATAGATATGCCTTTTTCTGTGCAGCGGCGATTTGTTACAAAAACACAGAGATAGCACGAATGTGGATGAAGTTAATAGCAGTCCCAAAACCTTATGAAAATTTAAATTCATGTTAAATCTGAATCAATATAGAATTAAATTAAATAAAACAAGGAGGCCTGGTAGTCAAAGTTATGCCATATCAAAATTCTTATTATAACCTATGTTTGCAGCATATGTAGTAGCTATGGCTTACATCTATTTGGAAGTACGACGAATTGTGAGTTAGCTGGCATTAGTATCTGGAACTGAAGCTGTGAGATTTTGGAAGGCTCTTTCTAATTACCATGGACATCACTTGCGTTTTCTTCCTAAAGTAGCCTTATATATGTAGTCCCGTGTTTCTGTATATGGCGGAGAACTTAGAAGTAGAAGAGCCATTATATAACTACAACGACTATCATTTCACTGGACACACAGGTGGCTTGAATTGTGTGTGGTGATTTTAGGGATAGTGCACCCCGGATAGTCCTCTGATTGCATCATTGATGACTGCACTTAACATTTAAATTGTGATTCTGGCCACCTTAATCATGTTTTGTCTGTGCATTATTTCCGATTGCTGAAATACGTCGTGAATTCAATAGTTTTCAGCTAAGAGTAACCACAAGGAGTAACCAGCGGCATCTTCCGCAGTTTCTTCGAATTCGAAGAAACTGCGGGAGATTTCTTTACAGTATCTTTTAACGGAATCATCCACTAATGTGTATTTCGATGCAACAATTTCAGAGCATAAAAATCATTCGCCCTGACCGGGATTCGAACCCAGATCCCTCGATGTCCGGCCTAGTTCTTTAGCCATTTAGCCTCGACATATTTACTGGCTAAAGCATACGGGTGAACATCGAGGGATCTGGGTTTGAATCCCATTAAGGTGAATGATTTTTAAACTTTGAAATTGTAGCATTTAAATGCTACAATTTCAATGCTAAATTTACTCGAATAAAACCTTAATTTTAGTAATTTAATAAATACGGCCACAATTTGTATGACTATCATTAAAGATTTATTTTTGTTTTTTATAGAAATAAATAACTTTGCATTGTTTAAAATATTGAAACTACTCCTCTCAATAAGTCTTATTTGAACCGGACACGGAATATTTGCCACGATTTCCATTCATTGACCGGATATTATCCTTCATTTTGAGATGTTTCCTTGGCCTTTCCTCTTCTAAATTTTTTTTCGAGTCCAATAAAAATCTCCGATGACATGAATAAATGCCAAATGAAAGGTGTCACATTCTGCAAGTGTTGTGAAAAGTCGAACCTGGTAAAGTCATTGCGGTAAAAATCCCAACGGCAATAAAAAATGATTAATATTTAGGAGTGGCAATCATGAGACGCCTAAAAGGAGGTTAATGTATAAGAAAACACAGATATTCTTTGTAACTCATAGCGGATTCTATTGAAGTAGCTTGGTTTTTATAAGTATTAGTTGACTCAACTGTCGGACGTTAGACGTGGTGTCGTTTGTAAAACACTCAAATGACGAGAAACGGGAATATGGCTTCCCCTAGGGATTAGTACGTGAATTTCATCTTCTACATCCAACCCGGTATTTGTGTGAATCAATATTTTTAGTGCAGATACGTTACGCATTCGTAAACATCACCATTAATGGGAGATTTCTACACCTTTCTCTTGAATCCTCCATTCAAAGTTCATTAATCTTATATTAAAAAAATATTCAATGATATGTCCTTGGAAATAGGCTTTGTGAAAGGTGAGTGAATGGTGTATCGGTAAAAAAAGGCAACAATGTTTCATATTTTTTTTGCAAAATAAAGATTAATTTGTTTGCAAATAATCTTATACAATGTAGTAAGATTTACCTATCAGCAGTTTGGAGTCTACAGGTAATGGCAATTATAAGGAGATCATTACGTTTAGCTAACAACATGTTGATGGTAACATTACATAAAGCTCAATAATTTTTCTGAGTCAGAAAGCTTTTATCTTTCATGTGAAATAGTACATTTAAATGATAAAAGTATTCGGCGTAAAATATTCATCATGAACAAAGACTGTATAAAGTGAGAGAAGTACAAATTAATGAGAAATAAAAATAGGATAAACTCCTTATCCTGCCAAGCCAGTCAATTCTACCTTGAAAGCAGATGTAACTAGATGCCACTAGTTTTCGCTTCCTTCCTCTATAGTCAAACCTTACCGTTTTAACGATTAGTAGCTGTTAAAGGAAAAAAATGCTGAAAATGGTTATTTCTTCGTTTAAAACAAATTTAAATCTGTTAATTCGTAAATTGGCATAAGTCTAGATTTTAGTTTCAAAGATTTTTTTTATATTTGCTTGTGCCCCAGCAAATAGCCGTTTTCTTAAAAACCTGATGAGTGATTTTTGAGTCCTATTAAGGAATTACATCCAATATGTACTCAAAAACAGGTGTATATTTTAGATAACCTCTCGTTGTGCCCTATGGCTTTACGTTGTTCTTGTTGTTCATCTGAATGTGATGGGAAGGCCGTAAACTGCAGCACTCCAATTGGTCTGCAGGCAATATTCATATAACACGAGTCTGACACTCTGGTAGAGGACGGGGCGTATGGTGGAGGGTATTTACATCCCGGCCTTAATTATATATTTGTGAATAAAAGTGTATTTTCCGTAAATAGTGGCAGACACCTACAAGAATTTTAGTTCACATTTATTCAGGAGCTAAAATTTCATTTTATAAAGATTGCTTTTATTACGAGAGAAGGAAGTGTTTAAATCTATCCGTCCCGAAGTAAACATATTCTTTCTTTTTCACCCGGAAAAATTACGTTTTATCTCCTTCGAACGTAACGTGTTTTCCAGGGTGGATTCGGTAGGTTGAAAGAGGGAGGGAGGGGAAGAAAGAGAGGAGGGAGTTGAACGTGTAGGGCCCCGTGGAAGGGGGGGGGTTGAGGAGAGGCGGAGACGTCGGGTTGTCAGGGAAACGAAAGTGGACACCCGCAATGGCGCTTTGCCGACCCATCACCTCTCATCGCCGTCAATCCGGGGTGAGGGCGAGTGGGAGCAGGGCGGGAGGGGGGGTGAGCGGTGAAGGGAACTTGTCAGGAAGTCGGACGGCGAAAGTACGTAGGGGAGCCATTTGAAGCTGTGCGGTGGAGATACATGGGAGGAAGGATGCGAGGGCAAGATTATAATATTGAGAGATAACCAATGAAAGGAGAGACGAGTCCTGGATCGTTGCAAACAAAACTGTTTCGAGAGAAAGAAAGAAATGGCCACGCCGTCCTTCCTTTGTCCGGTCCGGTAGAGGATGAAGACAGGAGTTCTTTGCATTCCCCTCTGGACGTACGATGAGCGTAATTAGAAATGTTTTCGAAATGGAATACAAATAAACAACTGACCTCAGTGAATCTTTTTTTTTTTTAATGTTGTCTCCCTGTACACTACTGTCTCGGTGCATTTGGTCCAGCGATACTACAATGTCTTGATCCCATCTCGAAAATTAGATTCCTTCAGGCATGCAAAATACCCGTCTACTTCGGCTGTATGCTATTTGACTGAAGAGAATTTCCGTCCATCGAGGGATATATCGAGTCTGGGAAGAGATGGAAACCCGATGGAGCCAAATTGGGCAAACAAGGCGGGTGTGGCAACAATTCGTATCTTAGTTCACGTATTTTTACCATGTAAACGACACCCGTGTGTGGGAGTGCATTGTATCAATGGAATATGACTTTTTTCTTGCAAAAAGTGGCCTGTTTTCGTGAATATTCTGCTGTAATCGATCCAGGAGGTTAGCGTAGTATTGTTTAGAAAAGTTTTGACCTGTCGTTTATGTGAAAGAGTGCTCGTGGAGTGCAGCGAAAAATTGGATCCGTGGTGTTAGGTGTTTAGAAGGAGCAGCTATGTTCTGTGAAATTCTGCGTGAAACTACAAATCTTCCAAGAAAACTTTTTAATTGATTACCAAGGCTTATCATAAGAATGTTTTAAAACGTATTGTTTACACTTGGTTCAAAAAGGGGCGGCAATCAGTGGAAAGCGACGAGGGCTCCGGAAGACCATAAAAGTAGGCTGATGATCCCCACATCGATATCGTTAACAAAAATCGACTTTTGACTCTCATGAAATTTGAAGAAGAGTTTGGTATCTCGCTTGGTTCATGCTATAAATTCCTGACTGAAAAATTGAGGATACATCGAGCCGTCGCCATATTCCTATCTCACCTGATGACAGCAGAGCAGAAACAACATCGAATTCACGTCTGTCAGGAACTGTTTGATCGAGCTAAAGACTATGAAACCTTCCTATCCAGGATCATAGCAGATCAGATGAATTATGGGTTTATGGATATGACATCGAAACTGAAGTGTAATTTTTGCAATGGTTTGGCGAAACGTCCGCCCGTCCCAAAAAAGTCCGACAATTCCGTTCGGATGTCAAGGTGGTGCTGTCTGTTTGTTGGGAGGATGTGCATCGAAAATGCCTACCTTAAGGCCTGGCAGTAAACATTGAGTTCTACCTGATAGTTATGAAACGCCTAAGAGGGACAATCAGGCAAAAACAGCCCGAACTTTAGAGAAACGGTGAATGGTTTTATCACTACGGCAACGCTCCAGCTCATTCGTCTTTCAGAAATTGTGAATTTGAGGACGAAAATAAAGGATGCTGCGATTTTCCACTCACCTAACTCACCAGACCTGGCCAAATGCGCCTTTTTCCTGGTATTCAAACTAAAAAATCCCGCTCAAAGGAAAAAGATTTGCCACCATTTCAGAGATAGAGAAAATTTCGACGGATGAGCTTATGAACATTCCGGAAGAAGCGTTCCTGGAATGTTTCAAAAAGTGGAAACACCGTTTGGATAAGTTTATATGTTGGGGATGGGACAACTTTAATGGGGAACGTGATCAATAATTTTTTTAATGTAGCATTTTTTTGCAAAAATAAAGTTCTGGAACTTTTGAACAGACCTCCTTGTTGTAAAAAAATATTTTACTGCAGAAATGTACTCGAAATATCATTGCGTTCATTAAATATGTCGTTGCCCTCTTACTTGCTGACATTTAATCTAAATATGTAATTTCTCATCTATGAAATACAACATTATATTGATTTGATATTCTAAAAATGTGAAAAGTTGAAAGATGATTTTTATATTGACCTTGTGGCTACGTGAATAATCAGGGTTACATGTTTTGTTGACAGTTATGTTGGTTAACTTGGTTTTGATCGAGGGTGATGTATTTTGAATATATTTTTTTCCTTTATTTCCGCTTGTCTGGATTTGACCGATAACTAATGGGGTCGTGCCTGCTATTTGATCGACACTTCCCCTCTCCAAAAAACAAAAACGAGAATAAATACTCATTTTCATCCTAGCAGACGCGCTGACAGTGATTGCATCGATTGGTGACGTAAATAATAAAACAATTAGACAGTCTATCCCTTAAATTAAAATAGTATAAATGTTAAAATAAAACATTTCCTGTCAGCATTGCTGTGAGTGCTCGTGTGAACGAATATTTTAAAATATAGGATAAAGATTACTTGATTATAGCGATGCCAAACGATTAGAGAAAAAAATCGAGGGGATTCATTTAACAGTAGAGACTCTATGGTGGTTTTGCCACACAGAAATTGCAGTCGAGTCTCCCTTCTCGCGGGGCACGCCTTGGTTCTCTCGCCAACGGGAAAGTGAATGCGCTGACTTGAGCAACAAGGATCTTCCGACAGGTGGTATTAGGGAGTGGCGCTGAAATGCTAGTCGAGGGTTAAGTCATCAACACGCACTCCGCTGAGCTCTTCTCCGCACCCTATCAACTTCTATTCCTTCCGCGTGTGTGCCCTCCCTCTCCGTCCAAGTCCCCGGCTCCTCCGTCATCTCTATCTATCTCGCTCGTCGCCTGAGAACGGCAGTTCAAGCAGAGCTCCATCCTACAGCATCCTTACAGGATAGAGTGCGCGGGCGGATTTACTCCGAAGTGTCTTTTTTACGATGCAACCCACGTCCTCACTCCAAGTCTGCCACTTTCCTCGAGAAAATTTTAAATTCGTATCAGGTATCAGCCTTTAAATAAAGAACGAGTCCTGCGCATACTTTTGCCAAACTGAAGCGGTCGACTGGTGAAAACTTACTGCACTTTAATGGAGTTTAATTGCTTATTATGAGAAGAGATTTTATTGCATCAACTCTAACGATGGCGAATTGTAAAAATCCCCGAGTGTGTGTTTCTGTTATTTTAAACCTATTAACCGATTAATAAAATGTGCATAGCCATTTCACGATTGACTCTATCGTTTAGGCGTATAGTTTTAAAGAATTGAAAATTTTCTCGTATCATTTAATCTTTATTTTTTAATAATTCTCCCAGAGGATACTTATTAAAATATAACAGAGAGTTATATTTTACAATGCTTTCATAGCTTGATGGCAAATGTTTTATAAAATTTATTAAGTGAATTTTGGTAAAATAATGCCTTCCGAAGGAAATAACTTTTGAGGAGCATCCCTACAATAAACGAATATCCGTCGAATTCTTGAGTTTTAGGATCGTATTTCCTAAAAAGTCAAATAATCAGATAAAAATATCACTTCCGTTTTTTGAATTCATGCATTTGTCATACAGTTTTATGAATCTTGGTATTGAGTGATAATTTTTGTGCGCCTCTTTCAAATTTGGTGAATATGAAATTAAAGGTCTTTTTTTATGACGACTCTCTATTATTCTAGTCTTTCTGTTTGCTGAATGATATCAGTGTTCCGCTTTTCTAATTTAGCTATATGTTGAAAACGCTAACCTTAATTCATGCATTCTTGTGAAAATTAATCTGAGATATAAAGCTCGGGAAAACAAATAAAACTCAATTAACGATTTTGAAGGCATGCTCGATTTAGAAAATTGTTGGAGTGCAAGAAATAAACATAATCAGTGTGTTCACATCATGTTCAAGCGACACGCGAAAACAAACTGCTGAAGGAACAAAATGATACCATCCTTCATCGCCTAAACGGAATAGAAAAACTGAAAAATTAAATGAAGCGCAAAGGAAGAATCAAAAAAAAGGTTTGTGATTCCGTACACTATTGCGAAAGTAGTCTACAGTAAAAAATTCTTTCCCGTGGAGACACAGTCTTTTTGAATATTCATTCGTGCTTTCAAAATGATATTCCACAAAGTATCGCCCTCAACTATCTCTCAAATGAAAATTAAATTTGTGTATCGTGATCTCCAGACTAAGCTACAAAGAAAAAATAAAAGATAGTGGCAACAAAAACTCCTTTTATGCATTAAATAATAATCACGTAATATTCTTATTCTATTTAATGAATGATTTTTATATTTTGGTCCTGCAATGGCAGAAATTTTTCATGTTGGTTGTATCTTCTTTTTAGTTCAATCACAAACACCTTGACTTTTTTGATATATGAAAAACTTATTGAAATCTTCTTTAAAAAATTCGAATTAAAAAATTCGTTCTAGGATAAGGACGGTATTGTATTTTGATCGCAAGGCCGATCACACTTGTCACATTGTAGCCCTGGGAATATTTTATCACTCGTGCATCGAACTCCTTATTAATAGGTGACATTAAAAAACCAAGCCCGCCAACTGATTTTCAGGCACCAACAACACCACCAACGGGAACCCTTCCAAAAAGGTAAAATCCGAAGATTTAACATTTAAAGCCCTTCTCTACATGGCATGAAACCATTTTGGTTCCAACCTTTCTCTGCCGCCCTCCACTCCACAACCCCGGATCGGAGTGCCCACCCCTACGCTTGATACGCACCCACCTACCCCCTCAAATGTATTCCCACCTTCCCTCCCCTTGCCTCTCTATATCCCCGAGACATTTAATTACCAAAGCCCGAAATATCGCGAAACGCGATCCTGCGAACAAAGCACTTGGTCCAGGGCATTCACTATAGCGACGGGACTCACCTTTCAAGCTGTCCGGTTCCATTGTTCCCTACTCTGGTTCTTGCCCACGCCCCCCACCCACTCCCGCTCAGCCCAAAAACTCACACTTTCGGCCACGCGTCGATATTTCTTCCCGCACCCTCCCCCCTTCCAGTCCCACCACATACGAGCAGCGCGAACCCATTCCACTCCCACCTTCGCAAACGCCTCACTTCCTAGCCGCCACCCCTCCTCCTCCTTCTCCGACCCCTGCCTCGCGCGCGATCTTCCCTCTCCGCTCCCCTCCCTTAAACTATATATCATAAACTGCCTGCGCTATCACCAGAAGCAATTCCATCTCTGGGGCTCTATATATACCGATCGTACAAGCAGGGCCTGCCGAAGGGATTGGCGCGGGAGGGAATCGAGAGTAGGTAGGTGTATGCAGAGGTGGGACGATGAGGGGACGAGAGTCGCTGTTGAAAGGGGAGGCAGGTAGTGCGGTCGGGCAGCCCCCTGTTGGGTAGGCGGGGAAGGGAGGGCCTTCAATAAGGGGCGGTTAAGAAAAGACTGGTTGAGAGGGAGGCCTACTGAGGGTGAGAGCATATTGGACTCTACACGACAGAGAGTGAAATGGAGAGCGCTGTGCAGTTGAACAGAGGAATGAATCTGTGGCGGTGACCACTAGTGACCATTATTTATGCCCTGCGCCCTTCACAAACTAAGAATAACGAGGAGTGATTCTATTGCATGCAACATTTTAACCCTAAATGGCATAAAGATATCGAGAAACTGGATTTAGGATTCCTCGAGTGGTTTGCTTAATAATATAAAGATTTAAAAAAACTAAGTTATTGCACCATTGAGATGGAAAAAATCCAAATACACTTTGTATTTCCTGTACAGTGGCCGAACATTTGGAAGTAAGTGTTTGGTGCATTAAATTAAAAAAAAATGCTAATGGTGATTTAAAACGTAAAGCCTACACAAACTATACTATATATACCTAGTATATCACAAATCATGATATCATTGACCTAGGTGATTGAAATGCATTATTAACGATTGTGAGGCATTTAACTTAAAAATTATGAATTTTAAAAGTAGTTTTGAGCTGAATCATGGAACATTAATTAATTTAAGACAAAGTATGCAATATTTTTACCATCAATGCTTCAGTGGTGATGTTATATCCCTTTATATGATTTGTGTTACTGAACTAGATGGATAACCCTCTTTACTATAGTACATTACATGAAAGTTATATTCATCAAGACAATTATGAAATATTTTGACCAAAACAAGCCTTGTTATATGAACTAAAATCTTAAAACTAACACACCCATCCCATCAACTAAATTTAACCATACTAAAATGAGTTAAATTAATGTATATGAACACAGTATGTTAATCCTTAGGCTTCCGCGACGTCTAACTGATGAAGGATCCATGCTGCTGTGGACATGGACAACTGTTTCGCCCCTAGTCCTAAAGGGGTCTTCAGTTTGAAGTGATCTCTCCTTCAGGTCGAGCGTGTCCTATGTACAAGTGTATATAGTATAGCGGCCAAATCGCGACGCAGATCACTTCGGTCTGAAGACGCCTCCAGGCCTGGGGGGAAACAGCCTTGGAGGCGTCTTCTGATAAAGCCCATCGAAAATCCTACACGGCGGTAATTCTCGGGAGCAGCATGGTCCCTTGAACACAATAAGTGGAATTTGGAATGCAACAATTTCAGGTTGTAAAAATCATTCTTTTTGGCCAGGATCTCGTTCAAGTCAAATGATTTTTACACTCTCTGAAATTGTTGTATGGAAATGCATATTAGCGGATGACTCCGGTAAAAGTTGCCATTGCGGCATCTCCCATAGTTCCTTGGAATTAGTTATTTAGAAGATGAAAGATGAGTATACGGGAAAAATGTGATTTTTTCGTAGAAGATTGGACATTAGCTGGTGTACATACGCATAACCCTCTAGATTGGGAGTAGTTAACCTGTTGTACTTGAAAAAAGACAGTATACAGCAGCTGGGAAATAATTTTGGTCTATGAAATCATTTAAGGAATTACAAGTTAGTGGTTGAAATGCAGTCCAAAAGTCCAAGCTCAGAGGACAATCCTATGCATGCCTGCCTTTCCTCATACATAATCTTTCAACCTGCACCCTTATGTACTCAACGGCATATTTCCAAAGGGACTTTTGGGACTGTTAGCAGACCTTAAGGATATCTTGGAAAAGCTGATTGATTTGAATATCACTCAATAGAAGGATAAAGTTTTAGTTTTTACATTTTACTCTTAATGTTAAAAAATCCTTGAGATAACTACGAGATGGTTGTGTATATTTATTTTGTATTACATATGTATATTATGCATTGGATATGTTTATTATGCACACCTTTTATGTTCCTAATTTTAGGATATTGTCTTGGAAAAACTTTTCAACACAAACAAGCGAATGCTTATCATGATATTTTTTTAAGCCGGTAAATTATTTTAAATTATACTTTTCAGAACATTTTGGGTATAAAAATCAAGGAAGGAATCCATTTGATTCAGATAATTCCTACCATCATGTCTCTCTAGAAATGGGGAAGAGAAATCAATAGAAACTTTAATGGAAAATAATTTGATAGTTTATAAAACATCCCCTTTAATCTTTAAATGAAAAATACAATGAAATGTTTCGAAGTATTTTCAAAAAGTGAAATTAAAAACCAGACATTAAGAAACTAACTCATAGCATATATACTTAACTTTTACACAATATCAGTGCTAATAACGCTTTTATCTTCTTTATATTTTTTGTTTTTTATTTAACTATTGTATTTGGCAAACTTAGTTTTTTCATTATCAATAGCTATCGAAATTCAGAACTCGGTAGTTTGATTGGATCGTATTAATGTGGCGTTTCGTAGGTATTCAGAGTCATTCGAAGTGACTGTTCGCTTGCCAGTATATTGTATACCTAATGTGGTAGTTCATGGCATTAAGTTCTTAAGAGCATGGAGAAGTGGAGGATTTGTAGCGCGTTCAACCGTTAAGTTTTATCTTAGGGGCGTGATAAACGACGGTATAATGGACTGCTCCTGTGCCAGCAATAAGTTGATGACTATAAAAATCTTATTCATGTAATATTAGCTTTTATAACGGAATCTCACCACCATGTTGCACAAAAATGATAAACGGTTAATTTGGCCCCGGAAAAACTCCAGATTTATACGACTCATGAAGGTTTTCCGTGTCATACCTACGCATAATTTGGTTTTAATTATACATTTTACTCACTTTCCAATTAAATATGTTATGCATTCGTTATGCATTACTTTAAATTATTTCGTGAAGCACTTCCTAATTTATAAGTTCTACCTATTTACTTGGATAGTATACCTTTTAGCGCGGCAAGTACAAGATGCGTAATAGCAATATCTTTCATTTGAGGTATTGCTTAGATTTATGTTAGCATATTTCATTCACATTTTTAATAATTATATCATATTTATGTTTTTCACGTATCGAAATTCATGTTCGGTCATGTTTGGTCAGTTCATCATAGGTATTGACCTATTAAAATAAAGATTTAAAACGTTTGTTGCATTCATAGAAAAATTAACATTTTAATTATACAGAAACGTTCTCAAAGAAAAAGGAAATGAGTGCTAAAATAGAAATTTGATTTAATAAATGAATAGATACATATTTATACTCTCTTATTACATAAAAAGTAAAAAGAAAAAAGCTGTGCCTCGTGCAATTGTGTTCCGTGAATCGTTTCCTGATTTGGTTAAAAAAAAATGGGAATTAGAGAATTTCTTTTACTCTTAAAACTTATTAAATATTCCTCGTAGGCCTCTTCATTAAGTATGCCTATCCTCCTATTTTTTTCTATTTTCTGATGAAAAATTCCTACAAATTCATTTCTATATACTTGATGCAAATACCTTTTTTTGGAATTACTTTTACAAAGCGATCCTTAAATGCTCATCCTGGATTACCCGATGTCACACGAAACACTTTTCTTTCCATTTAAATAATTTGTAAGAATTTGTACCATTTATATAGGGTATTTAATTTAAGAAACAAAGTATATTCTTAAATTTAAACTGGTAGCGGTAATGGGCTTTTATTTAATTCATTTTAATTATCTTTTTGCGTGGTATCAGGTAAAGTTTTAACTGTTTTCACTCAAGGTGCGCTTTGCTGATAATATATTTTACTTTTTTCAATGGAAGAATGTTTAATTAAATGTTAACAGGGCACATGCTATCATTAGCTTATACATATCGTATTGCCAGTCCCTGTGGCGGCGGAGTAGCTCCCTCTTCTGCCAATCCAGAGTTCGCGGGTTTGAGTCCCGCTTAGGTGGGTTTTACTCCACCTAGGGTATGGATATTGAAATGAAATAATTAATATTGTTATTCCACAAACTTTATTTGTAAAAAACACGACCCAGGTTTCGACGTTACACGTGATGATGACGTTCAGCGTCGAAACCTGTGTCGTATTTTTTAAAATTAAGTTTGTGGAATAACAAAGTTAATTATTTCATTTCAATATGTTCTGCAGATTCCATAAAGTTTCGCCGGGGACAATAAATTTTTTAGGGCATGGATATTTGTAATTGTGTTTATTGTTATGTAAAAGGGTTAGGAGGCTACGAAGTCCCAACCTCGCCCCGATAAAGTCCTAAATAAATAAAGAAATTAATAACTATTCAGTGTCACCCTCTCTTGTATATATGATTCAAAATAAGAATTTTTAGATACTGATATAAATCTATTTTGGATTAAATTCGAGCATTTCTTTTTGAAAATTGTTCTCTTCGTTTGTAATCTAATGAAATTTTTTTCGCACTTAAGTTCGAGCTACAAGTATAAGTTACACGAGAAACGTCCACCTCAGTGGCATGAATTGCGTGATTTCAGGCGTGATGTGGTGGAATTCGAATGTAATAGTGATAAAACCTTACAATTTTCCTCTAGATTTATTACAAGATCCTTTCCAATTAACCACATAGCAAAACTTTTCGGACAAGGTTTTTGATCTAAAAATGACGTATCATATCGAAAGCGGTCGTCTAATAAATATAACTAAGAGAAAAACTGTAAGAATTCGGTCATTATTATATTCAATGTCCCGCTGAAATTAAATTGATTTGATTGAGTTAAAATTATATTATTCTTCTTAGAATTTTGATCCAACTAATGGCGGATATTAATTTCGTGGATAATATATCAATAATAATTTAATTAATTTCTTGACACATACCGTCAGCTTCCCTTTTGATTATTCCTGAACTTTAAAATTATATTCCGATTTATTTTCTTGTTATATCGTTATATTAGTAAACCGCCGGTTTACAGGCATACGCGAAGATATTCTCTACTCCTTACAATGATGATGGTAATGAACCGTAAGTTGTTCAGCGAGGAAAATTAATTAAATATCCTTTTTCACGCCGTCCCTTGTGCTGCTTTTATTGCTATAAGTATATGCTTACAACTGCAAGTGAGAGAAAACATACTTGTATTGATACGCGCTTATCATTTTATGCCACCTTTCATCCGATTTTTTTCGATTCGACAATGGCAAATTTGTCTACAACATCTAGCGTTTCGATCGATCACCCAAGGTTTAGCGGTTGACGCCAGAAATATGGCATTGCAACATTCCTATTTTGTCTCTAATTATGGAGTCGAGCATGTGTATCAGGTGAACATGTTGCGTTGACTCCTATGGCATTAAAACTATTTTACTTCATTCATTTGAACATAGTATTCACGCCAAATTCTTTTGGGGACGCCTTCAGACAAGAAATTTTATGTTATAACATGAAATGCACCATTCTTGCACTAATTCCATGTAATCAAATCCGTATGTATTTATTTGTTTTTGATTATTTATTACGCAATAATATTATACAATTTTTGAAGTAAATGAAATTTATAATTACTTGGAAAAGTGAAATAATTCCTGGAATTTCCAACAATAGTATGGTCGTGGTAATGGGATTTAAGAAAGATATATTTCTGCAAACGGAACTGGGCGAATAACTGGAAAGCGGAAGTGGCCAATTTCGAAGAACCCCATTCAAAGGAGAACTGAAGGAGATGGTGAAAAAAGGTAACATGTCGTCCGGAAGTGGCAATACATGAATGTTGCACTATACACTGCAATGCAAGTTTGCTCTGGACAAATTCAATGGCGGAAGGAGGCTGACGAATGGGAGAGGACGACTTAGATTTCGGAAAGGGGTAGAGGAGCGACCTGGGGAGAGGAATAGCTGCATAGGGAATTAAAGGTTGGGGAAGGGGGAGTCGGGGGCGTCCACCCCGCTGCTCCCCGGAGGAGAGTATGTGCCGATGGGGATAGGGGATGGGGTAGAGAGTTCGGGGGGAGGGAGCAGATAGGGCAGCGGGGCGAGTCCAGAAGCATAAAGGCTTTCCGAAATTACGAATAATTCACAGTCGAACGCGCCGATATCTCGCTCGACCCCATCTCCCAGGACGAGGGGGCGAGAGACGGCCCCCAACCCGCTCTGCCGATTCCTGGCCCTCCCGCCCCCTTCGGCATCCTCCGCTTTCGACCTTCGATTTCGTCCCCCCGGTGACGGACCAATGAATGGGGCGCAATTGATTCCATGGCCCCGTCCACTCATTTCCTCACTCTGGGATTCCTTCCCCTTGCCACCCCCCCAGGCCGGTCCACCCACTCCCGCCCCCACGTCCCATTCCACGGAAAATACCAACTCGTTTCCACGCTTTTCTCTTGATCTTCATTCGCCATTGTTTCTCCTTCCCTCCCATTTTCTTCCGTTCTCCCGGGGAAAATTTCAGCTTCAGTCATTTTTCTTTACTGGAATCTTACTCGCCTATGGAAATTTTGGAATCACTGCTATCCTTGACTGCTAGCAGAGTTGGTTCGTAAACAGGAAAAGAACAGCACATGGAGTGAATTTTATTCCAAAATTTCTCTGACTGGTGAAAGGAAAAGTCAGATGAGATGGTGGAAATTTCAATGGTGGAACGATTTTCATGGATCATCTATTGTTAACTTCGTAAAATTGCATTTTTTGAGCTTAGGCAACTGAATTTCATTACCTCTGTCTTCTCTTTACCAAAGAAAGCTCTGCATTTAATCCAATTTCGGTAGTGATTCACATTTTTGTTCTCACTTTCGGAATGTGTGCCGTATTGTGTCTCTTGAACGCGTCATAAATAACAACTCATTATTTATTAATGCCTTAAAAATAGATCCTTTGGAAATGAGTTTCCGATAATTTGTACCAGTATACTATTTATAAATATACTTATGAAAACTCTGGCCATAAGCATAATATTACCAGGTATCATATTTTCCAATATGAGAGTTTTCAGTATACTATGGAAAGGATTGCCCTTAAATAAGCTATTCTTAATAGGATGTTAAATTTCAATGGCGAAGGTTGCCAATTTTTGTGCAATATGATTTAGTAGACGTTTATCATTAAAAAAATGTAAGCTAGTAATTTTCATATTATTTGTAGCTTGTCTCGTGAGACATCTCACGAGATAAGTTAAGGTTGGTTGAGCATATTGTGTTCAATGTATGATGCAGATTTTAATTCACATGAACTGCTTACCCAACATGTACCATAGCCGCTTCTCCTCTTTTAAATACCTGTCCATTGGGTCATTAAAATAATTGCTACTTATCATCTCAAATGTATACTTCATTGGCGATCATAGGTACTTATTATAAAGTAAGAGCTTGCAAAGACATTAGAGATTTGGATCTCTGGAGTTCTTCATTGGAAACTTATTTAAAAAAACAATGCGGTCACTCTTTATTAAAATTAGTATTATACAAATATTGGTATTGGTATACAAACTTGTTGTAAGTTGCCTCGCGAAAGCAATAATTTTTCTTTCCTGCATCATTCACTGTTTCTTAACGTAGCTTTAAGATGCCGCTAAGAATGTGCTAATAAAGAAGATGAAAATAACTATGTCTAAATAATATTAGATTTCGAACAAGAAAGCAGTTCATTACGTAGTCTTGGTGAGAATGGCTCCAAAACTAGGACCTTAGGGAAAGTTGATCAACCGTTGAAACCTGGTTTTAGAATAGACCGCTGAATTTGAAATGGACCTGCAAATTGAGGAACGGTGGACAATATGTCTCCTATATTCTCATTTCTCTAGCGATGACTTACTTCCATCGGAAGTCGGCTTTTGTTTTCCCTCCCCTCCCTCATTGCTCCAAATCGCTGCTACTTATGGTTGCTTCACGCACGCACACCTCTGCTGCATTCTGGAACAGTCGACGCAAACAAAGCGCATCATTGCTCCTTTCGCCTCCTCTTAGCCATTCGTCATTTCCTACCCATCCCTCAATCCCATTAACACTCTCATTCCTCCCATCCTCCCACCCGCCTTCCATGTCTCCTCCCAACGGCCCTCCCTCCCTGTACGTGGTCAAAACATTCTGACTGACAGGGCAAAAGGGTAGCAACAAAGATATAGGACGACCCAATGTTAGTGGGGAAGGAAGGGTTCCGGATGTCTATATATATATATATATATCCATGTATACATACATATACATGAAACATGCCAGTAAATATGTTATATATATATATATATATATATATATATATATATATATATATAATATGTTATATATATATATATATGGCTCGCGGTAGTCCAGTGGGTGGAGCGTTGGACTACTGACCGGAAGGTTCCGATTCCCGGGCAAGGCACTCAGGGCACATGCAGCTCCAATCAAGCTGTCATTTTCGGGTACCAGGTCTTCCTGGGAAACCATAATCGGCACAGGGAAAGGAACTGGCCCCCCTATCCTGATGTGTAAATTTCACACCGCCGTCGGGCTTAGTACAGGGTGAACTCTACCATCACCTACCCAACCGACCTTCGAGTTGATTACCGCGTTTTTGGTGTATATGTATATATATAGTATATATATACACACACACACATATATTTACATATACACACACACATATATATATATATATATATATATATATATATATATATATATATATATATATATATATATATATAAATACATACATATATACATATATATATATACATATATATATATATATACATATATATATATATATATATATATATATATATATATATATATATGCCCTCTTTGTTTTTATCCTTATGCCGGGTCGGTCAGAATGTTTTGACCACAATTTCAAGGTGTTTACATGCAATGCAGAATAACGAGATAGTGAAACTAGATTTATAGAGAATATTTTCATATTAAAAACGAATTTTTATCGTAGTAAACGTGGCTAAGACGTTTAATCAATTCAAAGTACTCTTATATATTCATTTACCTTAATCTTAACAGATTAAAACATCGGTCGCTGGGCTTGTGGTACCCAGCGATAATGTAATCTAATGTCTAAACACTAGAAAAGATAAAAAAATAATCGAATGTTCAAAAAAGGATTTCTCTCAAAATCGGTTTAATTCAAAATTAAAGAATATGGTGACGTGAAAACACGCTGGCATCTAAAAGGACGACCGAATCTGCATCAGGTGCGACGTAAAAAGAGAAGCGTAGCCACTTCAATCACCTCGCGTTCCATTTTAATAAGCCATTCGCTCACCCGCATTCCCGTCAGCCACCGAATAAACGGTGAATTGCGTCGACATTGAAAGGGGAGACAAAGACCACGAGGTCGGTTCATTGAAACTGCGGTCGTAAGGTAGTGCCACGGGAAAAATGGAGCGGGAGAATTCAGTAAGGAAAAGTGGGCTAAAGGACTTTTTAGCCTTTATGCACTGTTCCTCCGAACAAAGTGAAAGTCTTTTCATTCCTCGCTTACGGTGGTCATGGCCAATTACTAACAAAAACAATGCTGGGCCTGCATTTTTTTTCTTCCTGTATCTCTCTCCCTCACTCACACACTTCACCAGGGAACACGCATAACGGAAGAATAATAAATCCATATCCGTCCACACATGGTCCGCCTTCACACCCTCTCCCCCTTCGGTGCCGTCTGACAAACAATCGGAGTCGGAATCATCCATTGAATTCGGCACAGTGGTCCATGGTGTTTCAGATATCCAAGCAATGTCTAAACAATCCCCCAGTTGGCAATATTTATTGAGCGTTTAAATTGAAGGGGGTTCTAGAGAGAAAGGGAGGTAGGTTGGAGGGTAAGGGGGAAAAGCCGCTGGGGAGGGATCGCGGAGACAGTCGTTGGATGCTGGGGGGGAGAGACAGAGAGAGTGGGTAGCTTGATGGAGGGGAGCCCGTGGGGGAGGTGGAGGAGGGAGCCTCGGATCGGAGGGCGTTCGAAGCGTGATTGGTTGGCAGAGGGAGAGAGTGTCGGACACATCGACGAAAACGGAGAGAGGACAACGAGAAATGGGAGGGACGGAATAAAGATGGGATGCAAAACTAAAGTGGGAGTGGGTAAAGGGATAGTAACAAAGTTATTGGACGAAAACTACGCTAGTGGGGAGTGTAGAAGGGGCAGATTTCAAGCAAAAATAAGATTTATGATACACATATATATATATATATATATATATATATATATATATATATATATATATAATGTATAACACTTAGCACTAGTGGACACAGACAAAACACACAAAAAAGAGACTCACTATTTTTCGAATTTTCAGTGGTCGTGACCACCTTTATCAAGGAAGAGAGGGACAGAACTCTCTCTCTCTCTCTATATATATATATATATACATACATATATATATATATATATTTATTTATTTATTTATATGTGTGTGTGTGTGCGTGTGTGTGTATGTATATGGCATTAATTGCACTCTAGCAATTAATAATAATAAATAAAAAAGTATTTACACAAACATAGGCATAATTCATTTCGATATATTGGTGACCCTGGCCACCTACATCAGGGTATGAGAAGTCACTTCTCTAGATATACATAAGTGTGACTTTTCATATCCTAGTTAATCCTTTTTTGGTGCATATATATTGGTTATACATATATATATGTATACACACACACACACACACACATATATATATATATATATATATATATATATATATATATATATATATATATATATACATACACACAAAAAACATACATGCATACGAGGCGATGTATATTATTGGAAGCATTTACTCATTCACGGGAGGGTCTCGCGGGAGGAAGAACAACGAAAGTGGAAACAGGGAGGGAGGGACTTTGGGGGGGGGGGTAATTAAAGGTTGTTGCTGAGGGGGATGGGAGGAAGTAGATTGTGAATGGGATCGTGGGATGGGTAGGAAATGATGAATGGCGAAGAGGAGGCGAAAGGAGCAATGTTGCGCTTTGCTTGTGTTGACTGTTCCGGAATGCAGTAGAGGTGTGCGTGCGTGTGGGCGTAAAGCAGCCATAAGTAGCAGCGATTGGGAGCACGGAGGGAGGGGAGGGAAAACAAAAGCTGGCTTCCAGTGGAATTAAGTCATCGCTAGGGAAAGGAGAAGGCAGGGGACATATGCATAGTCCGCTGTTACTCAATTGACATGTCCATTTCATATTCAGAAGACGAGTCTAACACCAACGTTCAAAGGATACTAACTGTATTCTCCGCTGATCCAATACCTATGTGCTCAACATCTCTGGTCCATTTAATGCCTGGCTCCCTTTGCATTTTTAGTGATTTGCTTCCTTGTTCGTAAACATATACTCTTTATTCATCTATATAGTAATTATATCTCCTTCATGAACCCATTGTAGCTATATTTTGCTTGATTTCGACATTTCTGGCTTTGTAAGTTCTAATTATTATGTCCAGCTAGTTGGGTTCCTCTTACGCTTCTAAATTATTGCGTTTCAATGCGGATTAAAACTGAGAGAGATTCTTCTACTTTGCAATTGAATTGGAAAGAAGAAGAACCACACTGCATTGCATTTCATTGCTCACTGTAAACTGTAAAAATGTGCGCTGCGATTGAAAAATCCCACGAGTTGTGAAGTGCGTTCCGTGATTAGGTTTTTACTGGCAAAAAACCACAAGCTACTTGAAACTCATAGCTAAATATTTGAAGTGTACGGAGACAGAAAAGTTAGTTTAGGAGGAGTGAGGCAGTATTACATTCATTTTAAGAATAACCGCACCAATATTCACGACGACGACTGCAGTGGTCGGTTAACCCTTGTGACATATGAACTGACCGTGAAAATAAAAACAAAAATTGGTGAAATTCCCCAATTTACGATTACGATCTCTCGCTTTACATGGCTTGCAACACAGCGCTTTGAAAGTGAAGCAGAATCGCATGTTGGTGTTAACAAGTGCTTAAAATGTAAGGAAACAGATTTGTTAGAGACGGAATTGAAAATATTCTGTATCGTTATGATAAATGCCTCAATTTTAATGGCGAATATAGGGAAAATAGTATTAGAATGTGCCTTTCAAATGCATTTAATAAAACTATGCCTCGTCACCAGGTTAATATTTTATTTCAAAATGTTTGTTACTTCCTGTACATTCCTCGTACATTAAATTTTTAGTATTTTAATTTTCAGGTTTGTTGCAATTCCATTTATATACAGTTTCACAAAACAAAAGTATAAAGTGATAAGACATTAAAAATGACTTCATGCTTAGCGAATTTTTATATTAAAAACCGAATCAGGAATTTTTGGGCTTATTTGATTTAAGTTTCAAAAAGCTTTTTCGCCAAAAAATTATGTAGCTATTCAGAGATTTATATTCATTAGAACGTATGCCACATTGTTGTATTCATTACTGGATTGAATGCCACGTACGTTTCCGCAAATAAGTTATTTTATGATAAAAGATCGTGTCATTACTATGTAATTGCAATCTGATCTATGTTTTGTTGCGAGAATACTGGTTTTGGAGTCATGTAGTTAGTTCAAGAAACTTCAAAATTCGCCGTCGTGTGGTGTTCTCATTCAAAACATCACTATACGACGTAGTGAAGAAGGCTGTTTTAAAATTTATGCGGCATTAATGTCGGAAGTATTCACTAATTGTTTTCACCTAATGTGCAAAATTATTCACCTTTTCGTGTAATTAGAATCGCCTTGAAGGATGCTGTGCAATGTTTTCCACTTCCTACTTGTCGTTTTTTACGGAAGCGCGAAGTTTGCTCACGAGCACGAGATTATACGATTGCTTTCCCTTGCCCGTTCATTTAACTTAATCTTGCTGGCAGGAGCATTAATATTCAAATTAACGCGGCATTAATTTACAGGAATTTACTGCTGTGCAATACAATGTGAATCCCTGACTTTAAAAATAGTTAACACAGAATCCTCACAAAGTTAAAATTATTTAATATGGTACTCCTAAACTGGCATTATTTTGTAATTTTTTCCTTATTGTGTAAATAGCAGATAAGATTTTGATAAGAGTTACACCAAGCCATTAAATTGCCTCCTATAACACCCACGATGACTTAAACGTACATTGTACTTAGTTATGATCATTGTGTAGCATGGTTCTTTTGATTTTGATTATTTTTAGCGCCAACGTCATGGGAACTTTAATTAGGAGAAAGATGAGCTAATTATTCAATTAAGGGATGCATCATTGTGTTAAGTTTTTTTATGGCTAATCATAATTAATTCTCTGAATTGGGACTATTTCGGGTTGCTTATAATAAAATTTCCGTTTTATAGAAATGTACGAATTACATAATGCTTTTTCTTGAACATAAAGTTCAATACCGAGGTTTGGGATGATTTTAATTTTTATTTGACTATGTTTTCGTAATTGTAATAGGTATAATTATAAAGTTCTGGACACGTTCAATAACCTCTGACTGTTAACGCTTTCAAAGTAAATGAGTTTCCAACGTCTCGACGAATTATCAAAGAAGAGAGAAGCGCTTCGCGGAATTGCTACTGATGTATTATTCCTGCTTTTATGACCGCGATAGGAAGACTTAAGAAAAACTCATTTCAAGATATATGACTAAATTTTAAAATTACCCTCGTGGGAAGACTGGAGTGTAGATTTGATTCCCGCGAGGCATTCCTAATACCTTCTCGGCAAGGGAGAAAAATTGCAAGTTAGGTAAGATAAACGCGGAAGATATTCGCATTTCTCCTCACAACTTAACAGGTTACTCTAATTGAGCCAGACGGAGCGACTTCATGCGCAGTAGAGCTCCCCGTTTGAAGTGTTCATTTCCGGGTTTCCTCCTGTAATTTATACCAAATGCGTAGTGCTTGAATGGTTAGAATATGAAAAAATAACTTCATAAACATTGAACTACTACGAATATTATTTCTTTGTTAGTACAATGGGACTTAGACTAACGTTTGGAAGAATTATCACCTTGTTGGTATCTTTAACTGTTTTGGGATAACTAGAAATGAATAATCCGACGAAAGGTGTGGAATTAACTGATCGAGAGATATTTTTTTTTAATAGCGGCATGCCTTTTTCCGAGTAAGGCTTACTTTTTAAGGGTAACATTAGATGGCATGTAAGAGGAAAATTATTGTCATGGAATTCTTATTTTATTATTATTTTTGCTGAAATTCATTTTCAATGTAAATTAGGAATGAATTAACCTTAGTTAAACCTACATGTATACTATATTGTGCAAGATAACGCAAGAGCCTATAGCGGATGGTACTCGGCCACCAGCCTCCTATGTATACACACACACTTTTTTAACAATACAAACTTGTATTGCACATCCATAAACACGTGCAAATTTACATGCATGCATTCTTAGGCACATCTTGACGAAGCCATGTGTAAAAATGCATAAAGCATTTCGGGTCCATCTAAAACAGTGCTCATTAAGAGGTTAGATAAAATTTGAAGATGCTCCATTTCAAAATGTATTTTCTCTAAAAAAAGGGTGATGGGTCTTATGGAGAAACAAGAATAAAATTCCAGGTTAACCTGACGAGAGAAAGCGAGATTTAAGCTTCTGGAAAAGTGCAGGAAGCACATACGTATATTTTGACTACTGACTATACAGACATACGGCTATTTATTCTTACATATCTCATCATCCGTATAAAATAATAGTAGAGTCCAGCACGACAGTGGTAAATCCTTACTTTTCTCCATTTACAATTCGCGTTTACAAAAATATAAGGGTATGCACCTCTAAAACCGTGGTCGAAAAGTCTAATTTCACACTAACTTAACTATAAGGAATATTAAACTTATAATCATTATTACGTTATGCCAAAACACTATCTGCCACACGTCTGCTTGGAGCTTTGCACTGTGATGCCTGTATCTATTATATGATCTTCAACATCGATATTGCCGGCTCATACTGTGATTGAAGGATTCCGGTTTTCTCTCATAGTTTTTGATGTCACAATTCCCAAGTAGATGAAAAATTATAATGTTTAGGAGAGAGCGTTCAGCGGTTGTCGCTTCCGCTAAATTAAAACGTTCTTCTGAGCTGCTGTCAAAGCGCAATGATATCCGATCGTGAAATATACCAATTGTGTCATGAGTAGGGAAGCAGTAAGAAAATACTTCGTGCGGATCTGAAATCGGATCCCCGTGCGTATTTAAGATGATCTTGATGGTAAAATAAAAGCCGCGACAGGTGCATCGTAGAATGGTCATTACATATCTGTGTAATAGCTCTTAATGGTCGGCAGGTACACTCAAGTATACACGTATCTTAAACAGAGAACCGATCTAGTGAGACATAACAGGTGTTGAGTATTGAGGGTCACATTAAAGTTTATTTTAACGTGGATACATAAGTTTATTTTGACCTTATTCGTCATGGAATATTTCCGCAATGTTACTCCTGAAACGATTACTTAAATCTCGTGATGTTTTCAGTCTTTGGGAATTGTCAGAAAGCTACCTGTACTAGGTTGAAATGACCTAAGTGAATGAAATTATCCAACTTTTATAGACAACTGCGTATCTATTGGTGATATTTATTTTATAATTAATTTTTTTGTTTTTGAACTATCGAGATATAAGAAATGCTTCTGAAAAGCAGCCGTCTACTAATGTTTTCAATGTCTCGCGGTAGCTTCTCAGTTTTATTTTCATATAAAGTGTCAACATTAAAAAAAAAGTCGTTTTCTGGCGATTCTTTTGATCGTAATTGAATATTGCAACCGCTGAAGGGCAGGGGAAAACAAATGAAATAGCTAAGCTCTGCGAATATTTATATTTGATTGAATTTTTTTTTATTTTTTAATATATTAATATGAAATTGAATGAGGGACAAGATATAATCAATTTTGCTCTCTTGACCTCCTAAATTTTTATTTACTTTATACCCGGCATCATTGAATATTGCGTCCACATTGCAATCCATTTGGCTTAAATTGACACGAAACCACTTGAAGTAAAAAGATGATTTTATTTATCTGTTCTTGTTCAATATTATAACATTAGGTAATCTAAGGGCACTCAAAAAAAGTCCTTTGGTCCTTATGCGTCAGTGGCCATCTTTGGTAGTCCCTGCGTATGTGTGTGCATACAAATAAAACTATAGGGCGCGCTCTCTCTCCGAAAAACTCTTCAGAATAATTGTCCCATGCAGAGAGGTCCCCTATGGGAGCGCAAGTTCCACTGACAACGACACTCCCAGCACTCAGGCGAAACAACTGCTTCCAAAACAGCGGCACGTGGGAATGCCCAGGCTCACTCTCTCTCCTCCCCCCCCCCAACTCCCCGTCCAACCCCAACCACTCTTCTCCTCCTCGCCCCGTCCACCCTCGTTCTCCCGTTGCTGCAACCCCATCCTCATTTCCAAGTCCTTGGTTCCCCCTTGATAAAACACCTCTCATTCAAACGGATCTTCCCTTCAGACATATGCCAATGGCAGAGTAGCATTTGCGAATTGAAAAAGGTAGTATCGAGGATCACCTCTCAGCGTCGGTGATTCAGAACCGATCGCGTATTTAGCCTCGCTCTTAAAAATGTCAACTGTCATGCGGCTGTCGACCCCTCGCCTCGGCAATACACTTCTTCTTGCCAAATGCGAAGTTTAAACTAGCATTTACCTCTTTTAGCGAGATGGGAGCACCTATTAGCCATAGAATAAATGAAGGACTTGTTCGCAACTTGGGCAACTCGCTTTCTTTTCATTTTCAAACGCTCAATATATATATGTATATATATATATATATATATATATATATATATATATATATATATATATATATATATATATATGCGTATCTGTCGGTCTGATCCACCGACAGATACGCAGTCTGACCTGAAGAATGTCCCAGAGATGGCCGAAGCCTTAAACTTTCTGAAATGTGTGGCTCCTTTTATGTGTAATCTATTTTTTTGCGTTCTCTTGTGCCATTCAAATGTTATATACAATATGGTATTGATATGTACAATAAATATGATATTGTTTTTAAAATGATCAAATGATAATGCGTGTAAAATGCTTGCAATACATAGGATGAATTGAATGGTTTATTATTATTTTAAAAATGTCCTTTCTATTTGTAACTCTATTATAATTGTATTTAAAATGTGCTATGCGTTGTCGATGTTCGGATGGCGTTCATTTATGTGCGTATAAATGAAATAAAGAGAGAAACAAATGTGATAAATACACATTTAGTTCGCGAATACTTTCTGACTGGATCTAGCGTTGCGAAATAACAAAGAGAAATGTTCAAAACGAAAACTTCACCGCTCTGTTTATGACGTTAAGAAATTATTAAACGCTTCAATGACCAAGTAATAAAAGGTGGAAGTAACCACAATGAGTTTTCCTTTATGTGTGCGAGGTTTCAAGTGATAATTTTAATGATATACATTTGCCATCGGCGATCGGCACCTGACAGGTATTGCGTACATCCCTAGCGGCGATAAGTTAAGGATATTTCGTGCTTAAAGGCTTGCTATTTTTCCGCACTTATATTCTCGTTCCGTTTACGTACCTCATGATTTCCCTTGGTCCGACCACCTTGGGAGCTTTGAATGGCAGATTCGATTTTGTTTCGTGGCTTGCCAGGGGGTACCTTTTCATGTCGTTATTCTTTCAAGCGCATACCGTTTGACGCCAAGCTGAATGTTTTCCACTCGATGACCGCGGTCATCCTTTCCTCTGCGCCATACACTAACTCGCCGCTCCCCTTCTTGCTCCCAGCCTCAAATGGACCAAATCGCCCCCATGCCGGGTACGCAGACAACAGAGGTACCCTCTCCCCCAGGGGCCCCTCCCTTCATTCCTCTTTCTAATCCCGGAGCTAATTACAGGGAGAATTATTGGTCTCGTGGGCGCTGGTCATCGGGGAAGAGGAGAAATGACTGGGGGGGAGGGTATAAGGAGGGGAAGGAGGCGGTGGAGGGGGATAGTAGGCTGGGAGCAAGGGAAAAGGTAAAGGAAGGACCAGGAGAGAGGGTGAGAAAGGGGATATTGGCACGATGAGGATGAGAGATAGAATATAAATGTATTACTGGTAAACATTTCTTTGAGTTAATTCAAGAAAATTAAAAAAAACATAAGATGGCATGGTAAAACAGTGAGCTCTACAGTTTTATTTGCGTGAAATAGAAGTGCATTAGGAAAATACAATTAAAAGGCTTGTATATAAGGTCTTGAAAACAATTGTTTCCTGACTTGACTCTGCGTCGTAACGCACTCGCACCGCGCAGGTTCGATCGTGGGGGTTCTGACCGTCAACACGTACCAAACGCCTGCAAGCCTTCGTTTAGGCTAGATCGTGTTTCTAGTGGACCTCTGTCGATGCAAACTCGACTCGATGCAAACGCAAAACGCTGTGAACGATTAAACAGTGATACGCCATCAAATATTTTGTTGGACTGGGAAAGTTGGATACGAAGACGTTGGGCATGAATCCCCCAAATTCGAGTCGTGAAAAAGCACTGGAAAAGTGTGACAACACTCAATGGATGTATGATTGAAGGGGATTGTGGCAGTATCTGATATAAACCTAATTTTAAAAAACCTTTTCCGATAAGTTTTTGCAAACCTTTTACATGATCAAATCATGCCTGCAATTACTTTTAACAGATATATAGCTTTATTCGGGTGAAATTGAAGCCATAAGTTTACTTTTTCCATTTAACCCTTCGTCAAGTACATAATCCCAATAATAATAATAAGAGAAAATATATAATGTTAAAAAAAGGAAAAATGGTGAAATATTTTTTTTTGATAAAAGAAATAAGCACAAGAAGTAATTTTATGGGGAAAACCTAGTGAGATTTGACATAAAAACCGTAGTGAAAATCCACGCAGGAAAACACCAACAAATCAAGGAGGTGTAAAAAAACCTTCAAAAACCCTGCAAGATAGTGGAAAAAATAGTAATAAATAATAAACATTATGATAAAATAAGAAAGAAATAAAGCACAATAAAAGCTTATGACAGAATGAAGTACAGTACAAAACAGTATGGTATTAAATATTTCCGACCCCGGTGGCGGCGGGGTAACGTCCTCGTCTGCCATTCCAAGGGTCGCGGGTTCGATTCCCGCCTGGGTGAGTTTTCCTCCACCTAGGGCTTGGGTGTTTGTGAATGTGACCATTGTTATCGTTGTTACTAGTTCGATGTAAAGACCAAAATGTACTGTTTTCGGACTAATACTGAATAAATAAATAAGTACAATACGATACACAATGGAGTGCAATACAATGAATATACGAGGGTCATCCGGAAAGTAGTACCCGTTCGTGAAATAAAAAGACAAAAGTAAATATTAACAAACATAAAAATTTTTATTTGAAAGAGGATATTTTAAACTACTTCTCAACATAATCTCCAAGCAAATTAAGGCATTTGTCATAACGTGTGACAAGTTTCTGTATTCCTGCTGCATAGTCCTTCGCCGCCAGCTCATTGAGATACGCGAGGGACCCATCTTGCACAAATTTTTGCATAATGCAGATGGTGTTTAACAATTTCATGAACAATTGTTCGAGAAACATTGGGAAAATGCTCACAGATGTCATCAATTGTGACGCGCCGATCGTTCCTCACGAATTCGTCAACTGAGCTCACCAGTTGGTCTGTAATGACAGACGGTCTCCCCGAACGCTCATCGTCGTGTGTGTTCCCCCTCCCCATGTTGAAGTTGCGACACCACCGCCGAACAGACGACTCGTCCATTACATTGTCTCCATACACCTCCTTTAATTGGCGATGAATATCACATGGGCGAACGTTTCTTGCATTGAGGAATTTAATCACTGCCCTCACTTCACAACTGGCGGCGTTCTCAATTTTTTTAAACATTGTAAACAATCACAGAAACAACACAGGCAATGCTAGCGTCACGCAACTTGGCTCAGAGAAGGCAGACAAGCCACTGAAGCTATCTGACCTCGTCCAGCGGCTACTCGCGTCGTCAGCACTTCATGCGGCACGAACGGGTACTACTTTCCGGATGACCCTCGTATATGAATATACATGCTCTGTGTAATAAATGCGCGAACTGTTGCCATCTGGTGCAAGGGGACAGAATAAGTGTGGACTAAATTGTGCAAAATCAAGTTTTTATAGCCTCAGTTCGCGTATTTATTGGAGAGAGTAGTATAGACATACATAAAATGTAAAAAGACGGTTGGACGGCTCCGGTAATCGTAAGACAGTCGGACGCTAAAAGGAAAATATTTGTAAAAGCCAATAAGTCAATGAGCGTAAATGTCACGAGTGAAGCGAAGAAAGAAGGACTGTCTCAGTTCATCTGTTCGAGTGTCCTTTGGACTGAATTGATTTGTGTGAGATCATTGAACCCAGAAGACTCCAGATGTTTGATAAGCGTAGTTTTGGAGAGACGTGGTTATTTTTGAGGATTTATAAACAGGAGAATCTTCTTCCAGCCAGGGAGAACTTTAATGTGCTCATCTTCTCTTGGAAGAGATAATTTGAAAAGCTTTAGCGCGGAATTATTTCATGATTTTGCAGAAGAAAAAAAAGAGCGACTTGAAAGAGCACCGGCGCGGCGGATAGTCGGGCGCACTTTCTTCTCCCCTTGGCGGCGCGGCGAGGGGAGAAGAGGGAACGGAAAAGAGCCAAAGTAGGAGGGACGTATGGGACGAAAATAAGAGAACGGGAAGTGCAACTGGACGGTATTAAGAAGGAATGAAACAGCAGGAAGGAAAGAGTAGAAAGCTGCAGCCTCGGCTCTGCTGAGTGAAGTCGCTAGGATTGGACGGAATATCGCGGGGAAATTGCGTGTCGGATTAAGCGTACTTGCGGCGCAAGGCTCGGTGTGTGCTATCACTGAGAAGTGGTCGGGGACCCTCTCTCTTCCACCCCTGCTCTCTCTTTCTTTCTCTTTATATCTCCCTCCCATGGCTACAATATCCGAGCCGTCACACGCCGTCTACTTCCGAATGCCAACGTCATCGACATGAGTATTCGAATCGGTTCCCTCCCCCCCGTCCCAGCACCCGCAACCGGTCAGCGATTTCGGCACAGCGCCGTTACACAGCTTCCCTGGCGGCTTCATCTGCTTGCCCCACCCGAAACACTTCTTCTCCGCTGTTGCTACCCTGCTCTACCGCCCCCTTCGTTGGTTCATTTCCATCCATTTAGTGATGCGCCAATTTTCACGAACCACGACTGCGTTTGCTAATCCTCGAGGATGATATGGATCTATCATCTACGGATATGTCAAGAGATGATTATTTTCCATACATCAATTTATTTCTTCATTCTCTATAAAAACAATCCTTCTTGGTTTTGTTAAACAGTGATTCAGTGTACATCCAAGAACCTTTGTTTTCTTTACATGAATAAATCACGAGGAACACGCCTTTCATCCCCTGAGTTTTGAAGGTTCTTAAAAATGAAAATACCACACGGTCCAGCTGTTTGGGCATATATAGTATGCTTAAAGTTTAGTGTCAATAGTTATAAAAAGAGTGAGGTAGATTACTTTTCTTGAAAGATTAATAGAAGTGAAAGTACTTCCCTCGCACGATACACACATCCCTAATAAAATCGAAATCAAGGGCCTGAATATGTTCATTCAAAGCCAGCATTTCAAGATTTGGTTAAAAAGTGCATGATGAATGGAGGTACCATAGTTGAGGTGTTTGAATATATTAGCCAAATGTATTACAATGTAGGTATGACTAATATTTATGCCTGTGTGTCTGTGATCCTATCACAATCACCCGTCGTACACCGGTACTTTCGGTGATTTACAGGGCTATTTGTAAATAAATAGTAAAATTAATATTATTTCAATTTAATTTATGCAAGTACCCTCGATAATCTACTGGTTAAGATTGGATGGACACGAAAACTAAATTTTTCTCTAGTCTCTCCTAACAATAGACAACCCAACATCCGACTCTACGACATAGTCCCTCGTCATCTCTGTTAACTTCTTTCTTCCCTTCATTCCATCCAAAATTCCTATTCCCTTTATCTTTCCCTTCTTTACTTTCATAAGATCTCCTCTATCACGGTCTTCAACATCCAGATGCCGATCAATATGCTTTACATCCATTTTCTCTGTTTCCATAGGATTTCTCACAACAATCCCCTCTCCTCCAAAACCATAACTGGCACCTATTTGTTTTCCTTTCTGTCCACTTGACCTTATCCGTTCTTCACGATACCCACAATACAAAGGTCAATACAACCCACGCCTATCATTCTGCTTCATTGGCCATGTTTCAGCGTCGTGCATAACTGCGCTCTAAAGTTTTAAAGTGACTTTTCTTTCCATCCTTACTCAACGTTCTGTCATCAATTCTCTTCTCTTTGTAAAAGATTCTTTGCCTAACGCAATTATTTTCCTTACGTCGCTAGTGCTTTGACCATTTTGGTCCAAAACACTTCCAGAATACGTAAACTGTTCCACATGCTCTAGTTTTTGCCCTTCTATTTTACTGTTTAACTTAGCTTTCCTCTTTCTGGAAAACCACATAATCTCTGTTTTATTCATCGTATATTGATTCTCATTCTATATCCAAGTTCCTTTTATAACTAATTCGGTTTTCTTTTCGGCAAGGTGGAAGCCTTGCTACTCCTGCTACCGGGCATATACAGGAAATTATATAGCTGCATTAAGGTTAATAAATGATTTATATATTATATATATATATATATATATATATATATATATATATATATATATATATATATATATAATGGGCTGACACAATATAACACAAATAGAAAAGAATAGACACATTTAAAAGAACACTCACACGGTAAATTGTTCGAGCTTTCGGCCCTCTCAGAGACCTTCTTCAGTCTCTCTTGAAGAAGGCCTCTGAGAGGGCCAAAAGCTCGAACAATTTACCGTGTGAGTATTCTTTTAAATGTGTCTATTCTTTTCTATTTGTTTTATATTGTGTCAGCCCATTATTGTGCCGCTCGTGTGAGTTTTTCCGTACATTCGTTATATATATATATATATATATATATATATATATATATATATATATATATATATATATATATATAATATATACACATATACTCATACATATATAAACAGCATAAGAAATTTTCATTCTGATATAGAATAGATGAATAATAACATGTCAAATATTACTTTTTTACGGTGCTCTTTCCATTTATGAGCTAAAATGCGTTCAGTTACTAGCAATATAGGATGCTATACAAACAACATCATTATAATTTTTATTGCTATTTATTTGTTAATTATTTTTACTGAGTACATTTGAAAGTTGCAGCGTAAATATTATCTTTACAGTGTAATTGTTTGACGTTTCAATATTACCTCATCCTACCTTGGCAATTTCATTGTTTTTGATTATTTGGTGGAAAAGTCTATTAAAAAGGAACGGTATTTGTTTTTGAGATTAATGGAAATCATGCCCCATTTTTTAATATAAATATTTCATGTTATTCATATTTCACGGGAATGAATTAAATTACTTTTAGCTCTTTGCTTGAATCGACATAGAGAAAAAAGGAAACAGTTAAAGGGATTAAACGGAATGGGATTGTGATAAACACTTGTATTTGAAAAGAGTAAAGTACAGCGTTAACGGTAGAAAATTGGTGACTCTATGTACGAATATCATCCAAAAGATGATTTATATGGCGATAGTTTCCTTCACTTCATTATTTGTTTGAGGTTTGAGTATAGCTGCGTACCATTGATTTATCTTATCTTCTCTCGTATTGGTGCTCATCACGTCTCTTTGGTGATGCAGGTGTGGAGAATGATGGAGGCAATGTGAAAATGTGTGGAAAGGAAAACAAATGTAAAGTTAAAAGACATTGAAAACAGGGAGAGGGTGTTTGGTGTTTGAGAGATAAACAAATAAGGGTGGTGAAATTAGATGCGATGGATATGGGGACGCAACTGAATGTTGAGTACTTGCTACAATCAGGGGAAGAGCGCTTAGACAGCGTGAGAAAATTTAAATATAAGGCCTTTATTAACGGTATAAGCTCGAAAATATATGTAGATGCAAGATGTTTTTTTAATATAGATAAATAATATGTTTTTATGTTGTATTAGACTAGGGGCTCCAAAGCGTAGCAGATCGTAGCCAAGGTTCCATCAAGTCCATTCCTTCGAACGGTAGAATATTACTAATACAGGCGGTTAAAATTACTGGCGATGAAAACGATCCATTGTTTCGTTAATAGTCATTAGAAGGTCAGGTGCAGAGTGTGAAGATATGAAGAAGCAAATTATATGGGGCAAATAATTGGGAGTTCATATGATACGTAGAACATAATAGGGGTTAGAGAACGTCGAAAACCTACGTTAAGCGGGTAGCCTAAATTTAATGACGATTATTATTTATTAGTTTAAGAGAAAGGCATGGATGACTCATACTCTATCAATTACTTTTATTTTGAAAAATTTCAAAATCTCGATATCTTTGGATTTCTGGATGAATTTAAAATGAAATAACTTCGAGTAGAAAATATCGCCATTGGGAAATGAGTATGTATTCCAAATTGTATCCCAAATGGTTATAGGTTAATGGTTAAAGGTTATCCAATATCCTAAGGAAAATGGAAAACATCTTTATTATGTAACTTTTTTGAACGTGAAGTAGAGGAAGTAAATTCACAGATTTGTCGTAAAAGTGCTATCAACGATTCAGTGGCGAACGGACTAATTTTATCCGCAGAAAAATTATGTGTACCCTCCAGTTCAAAGCTTTGCATAAGGAAAATGCGACAGTCAATTGCAATATCGGTCAAATCAAATTTTAGCTTTTTAAATTCCACTTATTACTCCTTCACATAATTCTTCATTATTTCAAAAATTACAACATATACCTCTCGGGAGGAGGAAGTAAAATAGTGTGTAATTTTTGAGGCTGTTTAATACGTGCCTGATTTCATTCACGTGATATGGCTGAAATGAGTTTTCTTCAGGAAAACATTCAAGACCATTAGCACCACCCACTCTTTTGGCGCATGGAAAAATATAATCATTAACTACTTTTTTATCCTTGGCTGTTAGGTGAAGGATTTATCGCAGCATTAAAAATAGTCAGGGTTCTTCTGGATACTAAGAGCACAGTCAGCAAAATGTCCGAAGTACAGGAGAAATGAGATAACAGGAGGAAATATGAAATGCAAAAAGACAAACTCTCCAAGATATTCCTTCAATATTATTATATCTTAAAACAACATTATTAAGTAAAATACCAAAATAGCCAATATCTAAACTCATTTGCAAATGCAGGATTACATATTTAAGAACTAGGTTAGAAAAATAATAGAAAAGTGTATTTAATTCGCCACATATATATATACAGAAATGAAAAAGCTAAAGGGTATTTTGATTCATTTTTAAATCAGCTGTCACGTTTCATCGATTATATCGTAAAATTGAAATTGAGTGCATGTACAGGAGTGTATATTATTTGTTCCCCGACAGTACAATAAATGTATCCGGGAGTATGTGAGAATAGGTGTATATCTTCAGAAACTCTTATTACGATAAAAGTTAACCCCAGCCGTACTCTAACAGCACCTTTCAGTTTATTATTTACATGCCATCCTCCAATTTCTCCAAAGATGAATTATCTCAACTAAACCGCGGGCTCAATGTCAACATCTGCCCGAGCAGTCTACCTATAAAAAAGACCTTATTGCCCAGGTAATACATTCCGTGAAATACCTGGACGTTGATTCGAGAACCCAAGTCCGAAAAAACTTCAAAAGCGTCATCAAGTCAAACTTTACTAAAATCAACTACAGCAAAAATGAGGATTCCCATTACTTCACTTTTACACGCTCCCTCCGAAACTATGATTGCTTCCACATAAAGTCGGACAAAAGGAATATTATTATGATTATGGACAAGGACACCTAATCTCAAAAAATGAACACGCTCATTGAGAATGGACCATACCTTAATGTCTACAGGAATGCACACAAAAAAATGTTCCAAGATAAAAAATCCGTTATCGCCATGTAAGAGTACGACTGGGGTTGACTCTTTCCATAATATTCATACGGTCGTAGTTACCATTCACTTCATACAGAACCTCCTACATTAAAAAAAGTCTCAGGGATGAACATCAAGCCGCCCTCATTTCATTGAATGATATTTGCGAAGTTATGGATGAAAACAGGATTTTAAATGCCTCGTATTTCGAGCATATGTATTTAAAATGGGAATTGTAAACATGGGCTCCTCACGTCGTCCTGGAGGCGACCCTCTGCCGCCGTAGAGACGATGATGATGTAATCGTGAGGCTATTCAAAGGGGAGGGAGGGGGGTTGCGGGGGACGTTCCGGAAGCATTAGTGCTCATTTAGGTGAGATTATAATTATCGCCGCGGTGCGCGGAGGGGCGCTTCCCTGGCCTCAAAACTCCTTCCCAAACAAGGCATCGGAGGGCGCCTCTAATGGCGCGGCCCCCGCCTACTACGCCCCTGGGAAATATCCGCCAATGAGCGCGCCAACTCCAACGACGACATGTAAACCTCACCCCCCTTCCCACCCCCTCTCCTCAAGGTGACTTGTTAGTCCTTAAGCGACCAGATGTCGTGGGGTGGGAGGGCAGCGGTTAATAGGGCGCGCGAGTTGCGTGTGCATTAGGAGAAGCGACAGGGGGCGCGCGACCCCCCAGGGGGGACAACATGTAGTGTGTGTGGATATGGGAGGAAGGTGGGGTTGCGAGAAAGGGAGGAGAAGGTCCCCTTCCCTCCCCACCCCCCGAAGGCCGCACACAACATTCTATCCGTGTTTCGTCGCGTACACTGCCATGTTCGCGATCGCACGCATAGTCGGCCCCGGCGCGTGGGACACGATCGCAAGCCCCCCCCCCTATCCCCACTCCAACTCCCTCCCACCCTCCCCCTCGCTTCTCCACCTCCAATCGCAACCCCTTCTTCATAGAACAGCGATTTCATGGCGGTGAAAAAGGCTGGTGGATTTTGTTTACATCCAAATGATAAAGATCAAGATATAAACAGTAAACTCAAGTATTTTAGCGTAGTATACGAATTCAAAATATATTTTGCTATGTTTTCAAACAGCTATTATTGCACATTGCTAACTGCGTAAGTTTCTCTTGTTTCAAACCTCCGTTCATAACTTCCAAATGGCCCATTCTATTCCGTTCTATACCCCGCATACACAACGTTTTCCCTTCTATCATTGACTGTCCTTCAATGTCCCATATGCCTCTTAGTATTCTCTCCCATTAACGACCATAATCTTAATTTCTAATACTTCAATCCTAGTCCTTTTCTTTGCCGGACTTCATTTCTCCATTCTTCTCTATACCCACATCTCAACATACTCCGATCCTGTTGCCTTAACTACCACTGTTGGATCCATGCTGAGCTACGATTCATTTTGTCCTTGACAAATTTTTCTATTAAAATTACTCAACTCCATAGCATCATTGAGTTATTTGCATATATTCTATGGTCATTGAAGGAATAGAGATTGAAATGAAATGTTTGGATTATTCAAACAAGATTTTCAATAATTATTTGAGGCGCATTTCAATTGCCCCCTGCCTCTTGCCTTCCTTTGAATTTTCACTCTTCCGTTATAAGCAAAAAGGCGTAATCTTACCCTACTACCAAATATAACTTTATAAATAAAGCAATTTATCTCCGCTTTCCATCGCGTTTTCATCAACTGACCACTTGGGGAATATCACGATGCGGATTGCCAAAATAACTCCGGTGGACAGAAATCTAACGTTTAGAGTAGGCATGCTGCTTTCATTTGACGTACAAAAATTGTAACGTGAATAAATAAAGAAATTTCTAAATTATGCTCACACGAGGAATGACCGCTGGAACTCGGAAACCTAGGGGACCGAGTGTTTTTCCATCGACCGTTTCATATTTGGATGATTCCGTGCACGTCCTGCCTCACGGAGGCTGTGAAATTTTTCTGACCCAGGATCTAACCTGGAAGCTGTAGGCAGTGTTCAAGGAAAGTCTCCCTTACCGCCTTGAAGAGTGAACTTCGTACGCCATATTGCGGTTTGCATTAGACGAGCTCTGCCATCGCCTATCAAACTAAACTTCGGAATAATTACTTTGATTTTTTGAACGCAGTACCTTTATAGAAAAATTCAATAGCGCTACGTAGACAAATATCCATCCATTCCACAGCAAAGCGACCGGAGAGGAGAGAGAGACGGAACTGCCACTCCCTTCCCATCCCTCTCTTTCTCTTCAGACCCCTCAAGGGAGCAGTTGGGGAGAGGGGGTAGGTACGGATGGAGGTGAGAGAGAGGGGGAGAGAGGAGGGGCGAATAGAACGGTATGCACTCCGCCGATGCGATGGATGAGCCGGCGCAGGGACAAGGGCTGTCGGGGGTGCGGCTATGTATTTGCGGGAGGGATGGTATGTGCGGCGGAGGGATAGGAAGGGAAGGGGGTGATGGAGCCGCGAAAGCCGGGGGAAGGGTGTGGTGCGGATGGTGAGAATGACGCCATGCTAGTGCGGTGAATGAAAGGGTAGAGAGGGGAGGAGGATGGCGGCAAAAGCGGGGCAGGGTGCGAGGAGGGTTGATTGAGAGAATGGATAAATAAATAAACACGTGGTCGTGTGCGCATACAAACCCCCTGCCCACCGAAGGGACGGGGGGGGAGGGCAGGGGTTTGGGGGCGGAATTGAAACGGTGAGAGATACGCCAGACGAGATTGGACTCCTATCATAATTGTTCGAGGGAGAGAGGAGAGTACGGAGCAAGCACGGACGAACGGGCAGAGGGAAACAGAAATTAAGTTAGTAGCTTAAAATGCCAATGGGGAGTTATTTCCGCGGAATATATTCCGGTGGATTTAAAAGATTTAAGGTTCTGCTGAGCCAAGGGATTTTGATCGGGACTCCTTGATTTTTAAAAAAAGAAAGCTGATGTGCAAATTTAAAGCCGTGCGATTCAAGAGCTACGAGGCAAGACCTGCTGAGAAGCACCGGGGAGAGACATGAAAGGAATGACGCGCCCTATCCGCTTCTGGTTGCTAATAAATCATGGATTTAAATAATTTATTTGCTATCGGTTCAGCATGAGCTGCAATAAGAACGGATATGCATATAAATTATGGATAGTGATACTATTCCATAAATACACTTTTCCAATTATGCATCATTTTGGAGTATTTTAAATGAACTTCTTTCTTTGGAAAACGCATGTATATTAAGTTTCCCTTGAAATATTTAACGACATTTCTTCTCGAGGTCAACTGTTTTTTTTTAGCATTAAGTGTTATGCCTGAAGAATGTATAAGTAAATAAGTTGCACAAGCACTTCTAATCTTCTTTTTAGACCTAATCTTATATTTGCGATGGTAAAAATAGATATTGGCTTTGACAATGCCGAAATTTTTAAACTTAAATTAATTTTGACCATAAATTACGAATGCAAATTCTCTTCTTCCACATCTCAATTTGAGTTGAAGGTCTACTTTTGCAAGACGACCCGCAAAACGCCGCGAGGGTCACCCGCCATTATAAATTAGTGTACCTTATTAATGTTCATGGGGGTTCCAAACAAATTTCTTGTTGAAATTTTCGGTTGTGATTTTTAATCCGACTGTTCATATTTTACTCTCTTAGAAATAGATTTAACGCATTGAATTTTATTCGCCTTAGACTTTAAGCTGTTCATATAATATTTATTAATCAAATGGCTACCAATTCCTGCCAACTAATAATCCCTACGATACACCCTACGATTCACCAAAAAGGTATGGGGTAGGGGTTTTGCGCGCTAGGTCGGATTGGTTTAGGGTAAAGGAGCAAAAGGATAATTCAGAAAACAATCCAGAAAGAGATTCAAATAACTATAAACGCTAGCGGAAAATTTGGTTACAAACCAGTGTTAATTTTAACCACAATAAATGTTCCTTGGAACGAAAAAAAGAAGGAAATACAAATGAACAACAACCATTTAGTGATGCTAAAAACCTCCACCATATCAAGGCAGGGCATTCAGAACTGGAAATTAAGGAGGAGAAATTTCTATTAATAATAATCGGATGATGTCTGCACGTCCATAATTATTCTCTTGGAACAAGCAACTTTTTCTTGCATTCTGTCTTATTCAGAAATTGGGTTCTCCTGCATAGGAATCCAAGCACTCGGCAAAGCGTTTCCACAGTAAGGTAAAGTCTACTTCTTTCTTACGCTACTTACTCTTGCAATATTGTGCCCACCCGGACGCAGAAGATCATACGTGTAATTGAAATTACGTCGGTTTAATAAGCTTATACCGTGAATATATTTGCTGCAATTAAGGAACAATTATTTTTTAATTAAGCATTTTGTGCTCACGCTGAAATTTAGCATATCAGGATTGAACAGTACGGTCTGAACTTGTTCCGCATATAGCATGAAACAAAAGACCTTTATGACCATTATCTATAGGCTAGGATGCCGTATTTAAAATAGCGTTTCCCAATATAATCATTTGCTTAAACACGCAGTCAATGAAGATCTAAGGGTAAAGTAACGGGAAAACTCTAATTAATCAAAAAATAAATAATGGAAATTTTAATTGTTTGGCTTAAGAAAATACATTTAGAAATATGATATTTTACTTTCAAAGCATGCCCTCTATTTTTTATTACTTTTTTCTGATAAAATTTAAAACTATCTCCGGAATAACGTAATGCAAGTACCAAATTATCTGCTTTGATGGTATTTAATATGTGTTTTGTTTGTTCTGTATAGGAATTCAAAACAACAAAATATTTGGTTTCCTTGATAAATAAAAATATAATCTACAAAGGGAATAATCTTTCCTAATGTATGGGTTCAATAAAATGTCATTCCATGTACCTCGATGTATTGACGTAATTCATAGTCAATGAAATTATGTAAATAATTACATTTTTCATTTCAATCAATTCAATTATCGATTAAAGTCGTTCGTGCATGAGGAGACATGCATATCTGCATCTGCATAGGTTTTATGCAGAAATAATTGTAAGAAAGTATTGCATTTCATAGAAACTTTATACAAAAATGTTAATGTTAAAATATCTTGCTTAAATGATTGATATTCAGCTATTACGCTCAATGCGTCGAACTAACATGCGTGCATGCGCTTATGCCTACATGTCATCACCAAATTTGTATTTGCGTTAAAACTCTCAAGTTTTTGTACCTTTTTGGACACCTCGAGTCGTCAAGGTGAAAGATACTTGCGCAGTTCATCATCCAACTTGATAAACATGTTGTTTTGCGGGTAATGGTTTGCTAAAACCATGCTTTACACTTTCTGTTGAACAAACTTTAAACTTAACCCATAGGCTTTCGGATGCGACACAGATCCACCAAATAATACAGAAAAAGTGAATTAAATAATAAATAAGCAGGAGATATGAATCTGAATAGCTTTCCCCTCAAGATTTCACGAAGATTAATCCTGCATGAATGTCCCTGCCATCATCTCATATGAACGCAGTACATCTGGATTACCTCGCGCGCAGCTTACCTCCGTCTCAGATTCGCTGCTTTCCTAGACGTTGTTATTGTGATTTCAGGCCCACCTGGTGGGTAATTACACAGTTCTATGAATTGCTCGAAGCTGTTTACACTACAAATGTCACCTGTAGGGCATTTACCACTAACTAACTGGCATAAATTATAATATTTTTCTTTGTGTAGAAAATGTATGTTAATAGTGTGGTTAATTAAAGTTGTAAATAGGGAGATTTATCACATCATGTGAAAATTAAGCTCATATATATAAAATATAAGCTTACACACACACACACACACATATATATATATACATATATATATATATATATATATATATATACACACACACAAATATATATATATATATATATATATATATATATACATATATATATATATATATATATATATATATATATATGGTGGAATGTTTAAGACTATAATATAAAGGGGAAGATGATAGGCAAAGGAAAAAGGGGAAGGAAAAGGATTTGCATCTTGAACGAAATAAAAGGAGAAAGTGAGTATTTGGAAGTAAAGAGAGGCTTATTATACTGTCGGATGTCGGGTTGAGCTTTTTTAGGAGAGCTTAATAAATGTACAGCAGTTCCATTATATATTCTGTGCCAATCCAAAACTTACTTTAATCCGCAGAATAAAGTAAATAATATAAGTATATTTACAAGTGTGAGAATAAAAATAATCGCGAGGGTAAATATGACATAAAACACTAAAAAACAAAAATAAGGCCACTTGCGACTTTTTTCATGCATATTTTGGAGGGTCAATTAACTATTTCTTCTGATGAATGAAGTTAATGACTCAGTCGGAAGAAGCTGTTTGCTTTTAGTGCAAAATTTATTGCATTCACCAAGTATTAAACGTCGGAATTATGAATGTCCTATTTAGATTCTTTAGTAGTTTATGATATCGCCACGCCCGTGACTATATACATACATATATATATATATATATATATATATATATATATATATATATATATATATATATATATATATATATATATATTGCAGGAGTCAGACGAAGGGTGGTCCTCGTAGGATTTGTTCCTCAATGAGGTGACTGCAAAAGCTGTATAATCTCATTAGATGCCATTGGAATGTTGGTGTGTAGTTAAAAACGCTATTGAGGAAGTGAGCGGGAATATAGGTCATCTACAAAATACCCACAAGGGGTCGGAAAGGGTGTTTGACTGAATATTCGGATGACAGCTATGAATGCAGAAACATTTGTCGTTACACTGGGATACATGCCAGCTCATATAAAACTATATGTACTGGCCTATATACAAGGTTTGTATAGAAATTATCGGGAAAATTTTTGAAAAAATAGTTTATTTTAGATATTGCTACAATATCTCAAAATATTTCCAAGTACATCCCTTGAGATCGTCAAAACACTTTTGACATCGGCTTTTACATGACTCGAAAGCTCCCTGGAAGGCAGAAGGTCCTTAGGGGTATGCATGTAAGCTTCTTTGACTGCACTTAAGGTCCCATGGTGGTGTCCTTCGAGGGAGGATTGCAGTCTTGGGAATAGGAAATAGTCTGCTGTTTCCAAGTCGGGAATGTGCAAAAAGTTAGGGCCTTCTTCAACGCCTTGTGCGTCGGTTGTTGACTTCGACGGTCACCAAGCGCGGTGCTCGTCCTCCACACTCTTTCGGCCACCTTTGAAGAGCTTTTGTTACTTAAAAACTGCAGTTTGTGACTTGCATTCATTCTTGAACACTTGGTGAATTATGCCCAACGTCTCCGTACTCGGTATCCCCAGTCAAATATCACTCCACTCTCTAGCCTGAACGAACACTCACAGGCGATTGGCACTTGGCGTTTGATGAAGGTTGAATCCCCACCACCGACCCCTACTCAGTACGAGTGCGCTGCGTCGTAACGTCAACGTCAGGAAAAAAATGTTTCCGATAGTTTTTAGGCAAACTTGTGTGACAAATTCTTCGTGTGGATCGAAATGATTAATTTCTATGAAACTTTAGTGAAACCCAAGAGCCAGTCAGTATGTGATAAATGGTTCCGAGCCAAGAGTGTAAACGACATCGTTTTTATTATTTCCAAATAGGACGTAATGGCATCTAGATGAAAGAAGCCACCGGCATGTGGTGTAGAAGAGAGAACATCCGCAGCAGGCCTTCATGGCTCATGAGCTCATCTACCGGTCATGAAAAGCGTTGTCACAAAATACATCTCTTCATAGTGCACAATGAAAAAAGATTACGTGCAGACCCTCTTGGAGCCCTCGCGACCATCTCTCACTGTCGTGGATGAGTTCCTTAAATGCGGCAAGAGTTAAAATGCAATTCTGGCCTCCATCGTTTCCCCTTCTTTTAATCACCCTCTCGGATTTCAGCCACCTTGCCCAACCCTTCCCATCCCCTCTCGTGCGTCCCATTGTTCCCGTTCTGCCTTACTGCCCCGCTATTTGATGCGTCCATCCGGGAAACAATCTTTGTCTGATGAACCTGGCCGTACCCTGGAAACTGCGTTGCATCTCCTCTTTCTCTTCACCCTATTCCTCCCTTAAATTCCTTATATCCCTGACTTCCGACCCTTACCTTCCATTATTCCAAATCCCTGCCCAGGTGACCCCCAGATATCTCCTGTCGCTAAGAGGAAGTACCAACAACATCGGCATGAATACTCCGCAATTCACCAAAAAGGTACGTGGCAGGAAATGCAAGCACCAGGTTGGGAATAGTAAGTGGTAAGGGAGAATATGGGAGAGGAAGGGTAAAGAGAAAAATATTCAGAAAAAACTATCAAGTAGCATGCAAATTTGTATACATTTTGTGGGAAGACTTAATTCAAAACTAGGGTTAACTCATCTGATAAATAAGCCATTTATTATGCTATAAAAGGAAATTTAAATGAACCAAAACCATCAATAGGATAGGTTTCCACCATAAAAAGACCGATCATGCAGAATTGAAAGTAAGGATGGGAAATCATACTATCACATGCAAATGCAACTTATGGCCTCTGCCCCTGAAGTCACAGCTAGGAAATGTAATACACCGCTGTTGGCAACGAAGGATACCCCTGAGAGAGAGAGAGAGAGAAAACCTTGGATGGAAGTTGAAGCTTGGAAACAGCAAAGCAGGGTATGCAGTGTTGAACGAGCACTGGATACATCATACAGCAGTCCCGTGCGGTCATGCGAGAAGAAGTTTTACAGCAAAGCACACGAGATTAGTGAAAGTGCATGCATTTGAGTAAAACTAATTATTCCCCAGACGCTTTGGGTGGAAAGTAGGATTTTTGCTATCTCTAAGCCTACAGTTGCTATCCCGTATAGTCCGTGGGAAGAAGGAGTCCTTGTGTCTGCTAGTTCTGGCATCTATTTCCCGAATTTTATTCTCATGATCCAAGCGACCAATGTATGTTGGCGTGCGAATAATTTGCGAGACATCAGCGTTGAAACATGCGGTTCCGCATTTATTTAGTAAGTTCAAGCCAGCATTGAATTGTCTTGCTTGTAATGATTGCTAACCCACCTTCAGCTGGTCCAGGCGCAGGATTCTCCACATGCAATTGATCCCCTGGAGTTACCGTTTCCGTGCCATAAGGCCCCGGTTCAACAAGCCTCCCCTCAATCTTAACTATCATTGACCACCATTGAAAACTCTCCCAAGAAATAGCATCACCAGTTTTCGAGAGGCCATGCAAATAAAGAAAAAAATAGGTACCTGAAGCATCTGTAAGGCCTAACATCACACAGTTCATCAACGTCCATTAATTAAACCATAAATGTTTGGGATGTGGCATATGACTAGGCTAATGACAATGAATTGAAACGGTTTTTTGTTATTGGACAAGCTTGTTCTAAGTAAAATTACAGCAAACTCCCAAAATCTCTGAGAATGTGACGGCTTGAAAAAATATGTATTATTTTATTCTACCGCCGTCTTTATCAGTATTTGCCATGCTAAAAATGGTATGTTCATCGTAGCTAAAATTACGATAAGGAATTAATTTCGTAAAAAGTTATTCATCCGTGAGGAGGGACGGAGTATTATGACGGCAGAGGATTCCTCAAACGGTCTTTCCTCCTTTTCCAACTGGATAAGAATCAAGGGCGATGTTGCGTGAAATATGAAATTTATTTTCGCTATTTTCACAAGAATAGCTCGGTACTTCTCAAGCACGATAAATTAATTTCAAGTCAAAATTGCCAATTATCGAGCTCGAATGTGTTTCAAGCACTAGAGAAAATGCTTCCTTCCATGAAATTATTTTCGTATCTTAGCGAAGGAGAGTTACTAATGAAGCGGATGAAATCCATTTTCATGAACAAGTCTCGCTCCCGAAGAGATCCGAACATTTTTCACTAGAAATATCGACCAAACCAATTGTTATCGTGTCTCTAGCCAATTTTAATTTGTTTATGATGAGTTAAGAGAAATTATCATAACTAAAACGAAATTTGCTAATTTTCAATGAAGATCTTTTGTAAATCCTATCAGTCTACTTTATTATTGCTTTACGTGCGGTCATAGCGAGATGGATTAAGAATGGGCCATTGGAGATACCAATTGTTTCCCTTTGCACCACTGTATTTTCTTTCGTTATTCCTTGCTTTATGGCAACTGTCGAGAAAATCACTTGAAGTGGTCTTTGGGTAAACTATCTATTCTTTATCCTCTAAATCGCTTTTCGCTTAGTTTCCAAAATTCTCACCAGATACAAAATAAAACTATCACCGGGTCAACTGATGATTAGATTTTAGGTGCAAACTTGGCTCATGAATGGTTAAAATTTTGTGAAATAACCAAGTGCTTCGAGTTTCTTTTGAAGTGCTTTCATTTCATTGTGACCGTATTCCAAAATGTTTAGCATGAACCCACGGATTATGCCGCTTATTTTTATTGGCCCTCTTGTCATTCACATTCTCTGATTGATGAACCCGATCAATGCTAGCATTTTGGCACTAAGCTACGTTTTACGTAATCATCTCCCTTTAATTTCAGCTCTACGCTCGTGATGTAATCTATATTGAAGACGAATTGCTATTAGGCCGCAGCAGTCTAATTTCTATATAATTTATCAAACATTGTACCACGTGCCTTATTTTTTATGATTAAACTTTACCTTGAAACAGATCATGTCGTTATTATCATTTGCATAATTCTGTCTTAAATATTCAAGTCATATAAAATGAGTAAAGAAAATAATGCTATTGCATAACTATCATCATACTAGATCTCCGTTTGGTAAGTAAAATAAAAACTCGCCTTTCATATAAGTGGCTGAGTCGCGATGTTTACCACTTTCGTTCAGTGTCTTGGAAATATCTTTACAATTAATTGTCTAAGTGCATATCTCAACCCGAAGGTCGGTTTGGTAGGTGATGTTAGAGTTCATCCAGTATTTAGCCCGACGCTGAGTGAAATTCACTCTTCAGAGATGGGACGGCAGGCCCTTTTCCTGTGCCAACTATGGTTTCGCAAGAAATAAGTTCTGGTACCCAAAATATCCCACAGCTCGGATGAAGTTAAGGGTGTCCTGAGGTGCATCCTAGGGAATCGAACCCGAGCCTTCCTGTCAGTAGTCCAACGCTCTACCCCTATATTTACTCTTCCCAATTTATTATTTTTATGAATTGTTTAAAAATATATTGAAATTCTAAGACTTTAATACGTTTCCCTTCGTAATTTCTGAAGAATTTTGAGGGATTGTAGCAATAGCAGAAATGAATCTATTTTTCCGAAACTTTTCCCGATACTTTTAATGCAAACCATGTACATTTATTTTTGAACGCTCGCTCGAATAATAAATTATTAACTCAATTTCGCTTAGTCTGATTACATTATCTTTCGACATTATGTGCATCTTCGGACTACCTAAGTTTTGTGCCTATAATTTAATGGAATCTAAACTATTTTGCATTACATTCATAATAAATGGTGAAGGTATTAAATTTACGTCACTTTAATTTTTCGTCGTTTTGCAAATTCATGGTAGTTTTAGCAAGCGGTTAAGTTATTGTTCTAGTTAGCGGTTGATTAATTGAAAGTGCTCCAATTTCGCGGCAATTTTGGTCGCAATTAAAATGTATAAATTTGCCCTGTGAGCGAGGTCATTGTTTTACGAGTGACGAGAGATGCCAACAATTTTACCTCGAGTAAAACAGAACTAATATGTGCCCAAATGATGACCCATCAATCGATAAATGCTATTTCATTTCGAAATGTGAACGCTTCAATCACGAGACGTAACATTCTATAGAAATAGGTGAATGTGACGACGCGGTAATGGAATAATAGCCACTAATTCGTCAGCCTCGTATTTCGAATTTCAAGCATCCCCAAAATCTCCTAAAATGAATTGAGATCACATGATTTCAAACGGGCGCTGACGGGTGAGTGGCGTGATTCGGGGCTCAACACCGCCCACAGCTCGTCGTCATGGTAACGGCAAACGAGAGAGCGGGAGTGGCGAGAGGTGGTTGGGAAGGGGGTTATGGCCAGGGTAAGAGGTTGGGGAACTGCATATTTTCTCTACGCCCCCTCGTGGGCAACCCCCTCTCGGCTGCCAACCCGACGGAAAGAAAAGTATGGAGAAGAGAGAGAGAGAGAGGAAGGGTGGCTGCCCACTCCACACCCCTGAATGTCGAGCAACCCTTATAACCCTGAATGAATGCACGCGCTAGTGGTCAGCATTTATATTATTCCCTTTTTTTTATTCCGAGATCTCCTTCTCTCCCACTTATACTACATCTCCCCCAGAGTCCAACTCTCTCCCTCACTCCCATTTGCCTGTCTCAATTACCCTTCCCGCCACATTTCAAAGCGAAAAATGCACTCCTTTTTTTCCTTAGCTTAATTGGGCGGTAGGGAGCGGTCGTTTATCATTTAAAACCCCCGGGGGATTTTTCTAGCACAACCGCTCTCACTCTGACATTTTCTTCCTCTCCCCGAGTATTGACTTCGTCTTCGGTGCCGGGAGCGTTGCTCTGAGGGTTGGACACACCAGCCGCGCTGTTTCCCACTCCATCGGTTCAATTCGTCAAGTCCTAGTCCTAGGCATGTGAATGGAGAGGATGGAATGTAAATTATTTATCTGCATCCACCCCATCTGAGTTTACGCATGCTTTTGTTTTTTTTATGTGTGTTCATGCGCTGGAGTCCTGATGCGGATCAACGCCCGACTGAATGAGGTGGACACAAGGATTTCGCGAATTTTCAAGATAACTGAACTCTAGTCTTGTGAAAAAATACGTTTTCGACGCAGCTATTGGGAAATTATAGTCTGGTATATGACTGTTAGTGATTGATACACGTACTTAATTAATTTTTTTCGTTGAAATTTCCAATGCGTGCTGTGGCGTCATTTCTAAAATTGGCTGTCACAACCTTATGTAGCGTATGAGATGCATGTAGCATGAATGATGTTCAGAGCTCCTATCTACCTGGAAAATATGAAGAACCCAAAAAAATAAGAGGAAATTAAAAAAAAAACACTTGGGAAATATATAAATTTTTGACCCTTCGCTTTTATTCCTTTTATGTTATACGACAACAAATATTTCCCATGTTTTACAAAAGAAAGCCGAGTTAGTAATTTTTCTTAAGATTTTCCGCTCCATATTCCTAATTATGACGAAATGAAATAAAGGACTTGATTCTTGACAGCTGATTTTTTTTTACCATCCTTGGGTTATTATGCATGCATTTTAGTGGCTGCACATTAAAACTGAACAAGGGTGGTTAGGCTACGATTTTATTTGCGGATAATACTCCTGGAGATAAAAACTCACACTTGTTGCAGCGTGTGTGTGAATCAAGATTCAAATTCGAGTGATGCGTTTACTTCAGTTGTTCGTTCAGTCCGTTGACAAGTTGTAAGGTGACAGGAGTTATATGTGATTATTGTGTGTGTTGATGGCGAATTAGAAACCACAGGATTCGATTTTTTTTTCTTATTTCACGGGGGATGTTATATACACAGAAATCATGATTTCTTTCACATAATTTTTTTTATATATATAATTTAACACCTCATCGTTAGCTTAGTGTGTAAAGTGACTGTGTCATGAGTTTTATTGTTTTAATTTCGGTAGTCCGCCAGCGGAAGCTGTTGCAGGTTGAAACATGTTCAGTTGCGTACCAAAACGATGGGGGCAACACGTTGAATTAAAATTTTGCTGTGGTCTGAGCATACCGTCAGCCGAGGATTATAAAATATCACAGTGGGCTGATGAAGAGAATGCTCTTCAATGTCGTAAAGCTAGAATATGGTCTCAATTTTTTTAAGATGAAAAACAATTTTAAAAGCAGGAGCTCTAATTATTTACGAAAGTATACATTTGCACCTCTGCTGCCATTTTGGGAAGCTTAACGCACTTAGAGAAAAATTAAACATTTCATCGAGATTCACGCACTCGATGGTAAAAAAATTGTGAAAAATGCGTGTTTCTGTCCGGTAGAGTCCACGAAATCGCGGTTACCTCGCGAAAATAATCTTGAAGTGCATTTCAAGTGTTATATTCCCACGTGACATTATTCTCTTTAAAAATGTGAAGAAATACGAGAATGGAAAGCCTTTTTCATCATTAGAGGTAAGCTTAAGCGGTGTGAACATGTTTTCAAATGCATCTGCTGTCTGATTGACTCCATATGACCGATAATGGAGTACATCAGCCCAACTTGTATCATTTATAGCTAGCACTCAAAGCTAGGAATACATGTGCTCGTATATCATAACGTCCCATTTTTGAAATAAATCATCATATTAACACTAATATGAATAGTTAAATTGCAATGATTGCCAGCGTAAAAACATACATGCATACGTTATAATATAAATACATATATAACCTAGTCTCTGATGCACTCCATTCAAATTACTATTGATAATAAGAACCGTATGCCATCCTTCGGGAAAAGTCGTAGGGGTGCCTGAAATACTTGTTACCAAAATTATTTTTTTGATTTGTCCGAATAAACCTCTGTTATTCAAAAAATACTTTATAAAATTATGCCATATTTATAGTAAGATAATTTATGTCCACGATATTGGGTAGTGGTTCATTCATTTTGCTTCTAATTTATATTTTATATATTGTTGGTAAAACGTGATTGTTTATCAGGAAATTTTGGAATAGTCAAAATAAATTGAAGTGTTAAGTAAGTGGCAAATCTATTATTCATGTTTACGTTCACATCACGAAAAAGTACCCGTGAGACACAAGTTAGCGTGATAATGGTGTCAATTTCCCCTACAATACGAGTAATGATTAAATGACTCCTGTTCCAGCGCAAGCAGATAGCTTTGATTTATTGCTGGCGAAATCGAATTAACGTAGGTAGAGGGAGATAAAAGACTATCTAATGCTCCTACAATTTAGAAGACTTCAAAATTGATTCACATATTTTTTGTTGGATTCTATATTTTTCCTGAGTATTGATACATCTTAATGCTCAGAAATACTCCCATATGAGGTGCAACTTGAAATAAAATTATATTCTTTTAAATCTTTAGGCTAGTGGTTGTAAGTTAGGCGTCCTTAAGTTAACCCATGCTACAGCGTATAGTTTCGCAAAAATTGTGTTAGTTTGCCATCTACGTGTGAAAATTAAAGAAGTAACTGTCGGAACTCTCTTTAAGAAGCTGGCTTTTTTTTACTCAAATGTGTGAAACTGATGCTTGTTTTTCGTTCCCATCTCTTCGGCATTAGACGCCGGCGGCTGGTTGGGACTACTTTTCAGCCAGCTTCTTCCATACGTTATCTCGAATAAGTGTGCAGGATATTGGTGAGCGGGCGGCTTGATGAAATTTATGAGGGGGTTGAAAGTTTTGTCGAGTGGGACGACAAGTCCCATGACGACGTCTCCCTACAGGCCAAGTGCCAGCGTTGCGATGGAATAAGCACGTCGTTCGAAAGAATGAAAAATATCCGAAGATGTGGGAGTCACTTCTGGGATAATTCAAGTTGAGATCCTAATGATTGTACATACGTCACTCTACGTCTACTCAAGAATATCCTGACTTTTACTTGATCTCATCGCTCAGTTAGCTTCAAAATCTGACATCAGGTGTGCAAATAATTTGGAATATTTTGGAATGTTGCTTGAGTAATATTCATTTCAAAATGGTTTTTTTAATACATATTTAATTTATTTGGTATAGGGTGTTTTCCATGCGTTGCTGGTGTTGATTTAAGCACTAAGAGTAAATGTCAGGTACGGAAACTGATTTCAGGGCATCTGCCATAGTAGGTCATCATAAAAGAAATGTTAGGATTACGGCTTTAATCATAATGACGGAGAAGTATGATGTGTCTGTAATGAGGATGTCAGATTTAACTTGTTTCCTTAGATCATAATTAATGGTAGTTGATATTGTTCCTTCTGTGATCGCCAGTTTTGTGGTTTGATGAATACATGATACACGACGACAATATGTATATATATATATTCATGATATATGAATACAATAAATACATGTCCACCCTGGGGTATATTTCTCTTATTTTACTACGCGAGAGGTCCGATCCACCAGCATGGGACGGGGGTTTAAATATTCTCTCAATGACACGTGGATATTACATTGTGTCATTCAGTTTTCTTAAAGTCCTAGCCTTGCTTGTTCTTCCCCTGTTTCTTCAAACCTGTAAAGCCGAAGTCTTCTATATTGTTTTTGGATGTTAAAACCATTATTCCACTCATTACTCACATTGAGTTTTTTCCCGCTTTATGATTATGGCGTAGTTTACCCTCGATGGCTCTCAACTCTTTCCTCTCTCGGAGACTCGGAGTGCACAAGTGCAGCGAACCAATGCAATCACTTCAGAAATGATGGCATTGATAATAATTTTTTCAGCGTTTCACATCAAGAAAATACTGCACGTCGCAGAAGGAGTAAAGTTAAGGACACTCTTCCCATGAGATCACTCCTTCCGCAGCAATCAATGGGACTCGATCGAATCTCGAGATCGCGAAAGTTTGAAAAACTCGAGGCATGAAAATTTACGAATTCAATTTACTATTTTTGAAAGTGTGTCGCGCCCGTTTTACGCGTAAGGGGTCCTTGGGAAGCGATCACCGCCTACTCCTTTTCCGATTATTAAAACGAGTCGACACCGTGACTTGGGGAGGGAGTAGATGAGGGGGGTGCGGGACGAGGGGTGAAAGTTTAGTAGAGTTTTAGAGAAATAGAAGAATGGGTGCTGTGGCGAAAAAGGCGAGGGCGCGTGATGCATTTCGGTGAGAGATCGGAAGGGCAGATACAGGGAATTTTGGTGCGGGACTTTTGACGCACGATTTGGCAACCTTCATGATCAAAGCGTCTGGTTTGCACAACTCGGAGAGTTGACCCCCGTGAACGTAGCCTTGAATTTAAGCGGTCAACTTAAATGCATGAATGGTTGGAAAAATACTTCATAAAAACTTGAACATCTAACTTGCTTAGGACGTGAAAAACGATAAACAACTAATTATTAGAAAATTTTATTGAAAATGGTGTGAGGTGAGAGAGAGAGAAGTTTAGTACAAAAACGGAGAGGGCCACAATTTTGTGCAGAGGTCCCAAACGGGAATGGAAAATCGGGTTGGCTAAATAGAAGTTATGAATGAGGATGCAAAGTAATACTTTTAATCAATATCTAAACAGTATTTTTCTCTCCTCATTATTAGAAGCTTAGTGTGTTTTAAGTTTTGACTTAGCTTATTTTCTCATTTTGAGTATCCTCGTATGTTGTCATTATCTCATTCCAATTTAGTTTATTTTCGTCCTTGTTGCTAACATCGCCTCATTTATGTGTAGGGAAGTTATCTCACTGATATACCGTACTGCATATTCTCGTACAACTCATGAGTGCATGAATTGAATTATTTCAAATGTATGTTGTTGTTAAAATAAAGAAAAACTTATATTTTTACGTTGTATGCCTGGTGGTTTATAACGTGTCCTGCCACACACCGTCGTGGTTGCTTTTAGGGTATCTACATCTACATTATACCCCACTAACCACCCCTAGGGCGTGTGGTGCGGGGAGTTAGGTCACTACCTGTAAAAGGGTGTATCAATTAAATGTAGACTTATAAAGAATTTGCCGTCAGATACCGCAGAGGTGGGTGGTGCACAGCGGGTATTATTGAGGACCCAGCCATGGAAATATAGGGCAATCAACCTGTTAATGGAATATTGGTTTATATTTATCATTTATCACCCTGTCGTTCTCTACGTAGTAATCATACTTTGTGTGCAAGAGAAAAACGGAAATTTTAGAACTAGCGTCTCTATTTCTCCCTTTCGTTGCGTCATTGCATTGCCTGATCCGAAGATATATCTTGAGGACTGAATTTTTTCACCAAGGTCGTGTGTTTGAAATACCGCAATCAATATCGGTTCGAGTCCCTAATCCAGGCGATTGAATCTTGCTCTGTGATAGTCATATTTTATTGGCATCACCTAGACACGGATAGCAGAGGGGGATTAGGCGGCAGCGGAAGAATTCCGGGAGACAGGGATCGAGGAGAGGGAATAGAGGAGAGGGGGATCAAGGGACAGGGAGGATTTTATAACGAGACCTCCCCAATCCGTCTTAATGCCGTCGTCATCCACAAACACGAGGCGGGTCATTCACTGCAATCGATACCCCGTGCAAACACTAGTGCACCGGACACTCGCTTGTGCGCGAGCACCCACACCTTCCGATGACTCCTTAAGCCGCTCTTCCATTGGGGGCTTCATCTCATTTTTAGGCCCTATGAAAATTCCGCTTCCTTTGGTAGAGGTGGGTGCGATGCATGAACGCTTTTCGGGAGGCATTCTTCATCTCCTCACTCCCTCGCGATTTCATTCCATTTTAATGTAGTTCTCAAGCGTGTAGGCACAAATAATGCAAAACTCCCGTTGCGATTTAAAAATATTTCCCTTTTTCCATTAGTTCCACCATACAATGGCGTTGATTTTTTCCCGTTTTTATTTTTTTTTCAAAATTAGGTTAGTACATATGAATTTCCTTTACATAATACACCCCACCCATGATGTTTTTTATCCGGCTTTCATTGCATGAATGTTATTTTAATTACGATTTATCTTAGAAGAAAGTGTTTCAATTTATTATATGTACAAATATACGTGAATATATATGTATATATATTATGTATATATATATATATATATATATATATATATTATATATATATATTTATTGATGGTTGCAGTCCAAGTATATATGTGTGTGTGTATATATATATATATATATATATATATATATATATATATATATATATATATAAGACATACACTCACACACAAGCGCACATACATAAATATTCACATGGTTATAGAGATAAGGGAAAGACATGGGAAGAGTGGGAGTCGGAAAGGCAGAATCGAGAAAATCAGAAGTGCAAAAATATTTTCTCAACTTGGACTTGAAATACGGATCTTTCAACGTGCCAGATTGATGCTATAACCACTTGAGATAGAGATATAAAATTAATAGTAGAGTTTAAAAAATAACCCACAAACTTGGTCATTGTCGAGGTGTACATGCCACCAAACAATCATAAGGAGGAGGAAATCGATAGGATATAAAATTAGTTAGAGGACATAATCGTGTTTGTTCCTGCAGGAAACATTTGATAGTGATGGGGGATTGGAATGCGACGGTAGGCGAAGGAAGAAATGGTAATGAAGTGGTGAACTTCGGTTTAGGCACGAGGAATAACCGCGGAGAGAAAGCAATTTAGTTTTGCAGGATACAGGGGTTAGTCATCATCAAACCTAGATTTAGACACCACGAAAAGCGCAGGTATACATGGAAAATGCCCGGTAACTCAGAAAGGTATCAGTTAGATTATATTATGGTTTGGCACAGGTTTAGGAAAATTTGATACATTTGCACAGCTTCCCGGGATCGGATGCGGGCTATGACCATAATTCAGTTGCTATGAAATGTAGAGCCCGTTTCAAAAAGATAAGGCAGGGGTAGCGGGTTAGGAACTGGATTGTAGGAGTATTAAATAGGTTGATCAGGAAGGTCTATCAGCAGGCTGTAGAGAAAATTTTTATCAAAAAGGTTCATTGATATCATTTATAAAAAAGATTATCGGAAAATGTTGAAAATACATTTATGTCTTTATAAAAGCAGAAATAAGAGACAAAAGGCCTTGTTCTCAGGAATGACTTAGAAACGAACTGGTATGAAATGAAAACGAGTTCCGGTTTATTTATAGGCATGACTGAGCATCGGAAAATTGTTTGGCTGGTAAAATGTATCTTTTCTATGTTTTTTGTCATTCCTTAAAAAAAATCTCAAATATTAGTCGCGATCTCTTTTCGTCCTACTACTAAATTTCTGCCACTGTCTTCGCTCCTTCCGTATTTATTCTTCTATCCCTTTCATCCCTTTGTTCTGTTTCTTATCTTTTCTAAGGTTAGAGGTAATTTTTCTTTTCACAATACGGCTATTGCCAAGAGTATTGTTTAAGTGAAAAATATGGCCATAGAATATCTTCCAGACATTTATTAAGTCGCAGTTGTTAGTGGAGGTGACCGACAGTTGAGAACATTTCCGCTATTAGGGAAGGATGTTCAATTTGGTACGGGTATGATGTTCATGGAACGCGCTGAGAATGGAGAAAAATCCGGGGTCGGCATATGTCTACTCGTTTACCATTCACTCCAAGGGGTCACAAGAAATATTTGGGCATTTACTCAACTACGGATCTTGGTTGGGGAGATAATTTGCCACGGAGGGCATTTTAAGTTTTACATTGGGTAATGAGAAATTTAAAATGAATTAGCGTAGCCAAAAAATATACATATATATAGCCCGAGCATATAAGACACTGCTTACCCCTATCCTAGAATACTCCGTCCATAGCATGGGATCCATATGAGGTGGGACATATGAAAAAGATAGAAAAAGTTCAAAGAAAGGCAGAAAAATATGTACTCGCAAGGTACAAAAGAACAGATAGTGTCACAAAAATGTTAGATATACTGAAAATGGAGAGTTTGAAATATAGAAGAAACAGGAGTGGGTTAGACGCGATGTATATAATTGTTACAAATGACGAAGCGTGGTAAGATTTTTGGCAAGGGATAGAAAAGCCTAACTTTAAGGGAAAAAACGACCATAGTTCCAAAATAAATATAAGGACGCAAAAAGCAAATAAGAAAAAATAGTCTTTTTTAAATAGAACTATTGTTGTTTGGAACCAGCTGCCTCGAGGTTTGTTTGAGCCTTTTCCATCCAATTTTATAAGTTTTAATAATACATGTAAAGCAGCCACTGGGTAATAAACTTCATTGTAGTTATGAAAATATCGTTGTATGTGATGTGGACAGCATTCTATAGGTGATGTGGAAGTTTGTTTGTATGTGATGTGACAGTGTCATTGCATGTAAGAATATTATGTCTCCTATCTGTTTTTCTAGTGCGTGTATGCATGTATGTTCGTTGTAAGAGTGATCTTTGATCAAACTTGACCGTTCCCACCAGGACAATTGCCTAATTGCAATGCAATTCTTAAATAAATAAATCAATCAATCGTCTCATTCGACGGACGGCGGACTCCACTTGAAATGCTCTCCACCATAAGCACCCCAATGTGAGATCAGGATACTTTTTAAAAAATCCATCACCACTCCGGGATACAAACCCAAGCCCCCATGGTGCGGAGTCAGTAAATTAGAAACATCATCATTCTGATCTTCCTCTCTTTTTTTTATCATTCTATCTTATCACTATATTTCTTTCAGATTTTTATCGTTTCCTCTCTTCCCATCCTTTTATGGAAGAAGGAACCATTTGGTCTCAATTTCATCCAAATAAATTCCTCTACCTTTCTATCTAGCACCTATCGTATTTCTGACTGAGTCATTTTTGCAAGTCATTCAGCAAAATGTTCACTTAACGGTTCGATAATTGGACTTTCAGTGAAATTCGTCTCCATTTTTGAATTTTACTTGGGAAACAAGCCTGCGTTCACTCAGTTCCTGTGTATTGACTTCCATTTTCACTCACATTTCCATAACATAAAATCTTGCTCTTTTAAATTCCCCAAAATTTCGGTGTGAAATAGGACACCTCGTTAGCTTCAATGGCTAAAGCACTCGGATTGCGGACATCGAAGGACCCGGGTTCGACTCCCGGTCAAGGCGAATGATTTTTAGGCCTTGAAATCGTTGAAATGAAAAATGTACCCACAAGTTCTCATTGCGAATAGCATAGAATAAAGTAGAATTCCCAAATTCTCGGAATCTGAAATTATCAGAAACAATATTTTCCTAGTGTTCACCACGGCACAACTCTTATGTGGTTTTCTCCAGGTTCGAGCAATTCATCTTATATCAATAAAATGGGTAAATCCTATTGAAATATCGCCTTCAGGATTATTACAGTTTGGACAAAATGGTCTAAATTTGTGGACTCAATTTTTTTATGTTTTCAACCTCGGCTCAAGTATTGCTTTGCAGCTACTTACACAAAAGTCAAATGAAACTTTAATAAGTTTAAATTTAATTTGTCAGCTGTGGATGAAGATACACCCTTGAACAAAAGCCTTCCATTCTCTGTTCAAAATATACCAATGTACCCATGCTAACTATCACATTTCATGTGTACCCTCGTTGACAGTCGTTCAATTACGGCCATGCACACCAGTGCCTATGTAAGCAGTCGCCAGTCCTCTACTCTCAATTTTCTTTTCCTGCAGAATGCGTTCAGGAATCGAATTCCCTGTAGTTTCATCCCTATTTTCTATTCATGGCAGCTACCCTATTCAAATTGCTCCAAACTCCATTACCGGGTCACACTAATATCGGCCCACCACCCCACGTCCCGCGGAGTGGCCGTTGCTCCCTCCCTAATCATTCCAACTCCATTCCCACCTTGCTTTACGCTACGATTCTATTATCTCCTTTCCTAAATCATCACCTATCTCCCTCTCTCAACCCAAGGCCCATCCATTATCCCTCTATTACCGACTTTTTTTGCCTCTCTTTATCTGTACAACTTTGTTTCCCAGCAGCCTCACCTTTGCTCTCTGTCTGCATTATCAGCTCCACCTAATCCCTTTCCCCGCTCCTCACCTATTACTGTCGAACTATCTTCTCCCATAAGCCATTTCGCAATTCGGAGTGCTCGTTCCGTTTTTCATCCCCCCCACCCCCGGATGCTATCGTGGGATCTACCCCCATTCAGTCATCGCTGTCGTTCCCGTACTTGTCCCTTGTTCCCTATCTCCCTCGGGGAAAGTTGCTGGGTTTTAGGTTCTGGAGCGGTGAACTTCTATTTTTATTATGTGATCTTGCAATATCTACACATAAGCATTATGGAAGCTGCAGTAAACAGTAGCAATCGTGTTCAGTCTGCGTCAAATAAGTTGTGACTCATTCGAAATGCTACGTTTTATAGATGTGTTAGTCTGTAGAATTTTCCATCTGTTTATACATGTATCATTTTTCTTTAAATATAAATATAAGAGCTACATTAATTTATGGTGCATCCAAAATATGCGATTAATTGAAATTATTTTACCTATAAGAAATAGGTTTTAAAAAAATACGTGTTTCTTAATGATGCAATTAATAAATAATCGGTATAGAAATACATTATTTTTTGAAATAGCATCCACACCACGATTAAGTAGTCTATAAATACATTAATACACCGAAATCCACCATAAAGGTGTGTCGCAGGGGATGAAAGCCTCAGATGGTATGGACAAGTGAGAAAGGAGAATAAGGTAGGGGAAGGGATAAAAGATTAACTAAAAAGCGTCGAAAAAACGTGCAACTTTATTTGCACACTGACGAAAGCTTATTTCAAAATAAGAGCTAATTTCCCCCTGTATAATAATTTTATGTTTTTCGAAAAAGAAGGAAATAAAAATTAAACACGAATATTTACACGATAGATCTTCACCATACCAAAACAGGTCATTTAAATAACTAGGAAGTAAGAGGATTCTGTTGATTCATGCATATGGAGCTAATGGTCCCCCGCCCCAAAAGTCACACGTAAAACATACGTCATACCATTCGTTGGCAGCAGTCGAGGTGAGGCATCACCCCCACGAAGAGGGACGAGAGGTGGACCATATAGTGTGGGGCCATAATAATTCCCTTTGTGTCAGATTTAAACTCGTGTGTAAACCTTTGCTTAAATTCTAAGTCTCGCTTGTTCTCATTCAAATATCTAGCGATTCCTAGCCTAATTCGTCTAAAAAAAATTGTCACACTCGTCTTCCTATAATAACAAATATTGACAAATCTGGTCGACTTTCTTTGAACTTCATCTAATTCTTTTAGCAACACTTTTTCCCAAGAATCCCAAATACTTGCCGCGCATTCCAAATGATACTAAATCGAGCGAAATAACACCTCTCTTCAACTTTCGCATTACATTTACCCACCATTCGTTTAATAAAGCCGACGTTATTTCAGGCGAATCCGCATATTCTCCTAATTTGTGTTCCAAATGAAAGGCGTGGTGTTAGAACTACCGCCAAATATTTAAATTTATGTGTCATAGTTGACCCTGAATGCTCTATTTAGTAACTTATGCCCTGTTTATCAATTAGTTTAGTCCAAAAATTCCCAACTGCACATTTTCTTATTTTAACTACTAATCCTCATGCTCTGTACTGATCCCATGCCGTGTCCTAATCACTAGAGTGTCACCTGTAACCTGCTGGTATCCTTATTTCCCTGTATACCCCCTTGAAGTCGGCAAGTAATCTGAGGTTACTACTTATATGCGCTTACGTTATTGGTTTATAAGACAAGTATTTACATATTAAGAATGGCAGCAGACCTATTACACTCCTCTGCGAGGCGCCCAAAGCTACGTCTACCTCCGTTGAGCACAACCCATCGATGGCTACTATGAGAGGAAACTCAAATTCCGTTAGTTGCGGCGCGAGGTGATTGACCATTGGAGGTTGGCTATACAATTATTCCATCCAATTGCGTGGTCTATATATGCGTTCGCTTTGGCGTCGGTTTTTGAACGATGAAATAGGCATTAAAACAATTTTAAAATGATCCAGGATCGATCACCCTAAAACGATTGCCCTCTCCAGAGATCGTTCCAAAACTTAATAGGCCGCCGCAATCGTGTTTCCATTATAACTCGTATTTGATTTTCGATTCGTTTTACCTTTATTCCTTCCTTCACCACATTTCCTCCCCCATTCATCATCCCCCCGTCATTATTTTCCCACCCTCCAGGCTCTTACAACATCCCTGGACTCTCGCCGGGTTTCCAACTGAATTCACCCCAGCATTTTTGGATTTTGCTTCACGCTGCATCGATTGGAGTGGAAAAATGAACGGAATTTGTATGCATACATAATATGTTTTCCTATACGAATGTTAAAGAAAAAAAGGGTCGTCATCTCTTACCTGACGCTATCTCTCATTCCGTCCCCTCCTTCCCTTTCTATGAACCCCTCGCTCCTTCGCCTCCTAGGCTCACCCCTCGCGACCCTTGCCGTCTCTCCACGGATCACCACAGCGCGAGGTCTTTCTCTACCTCTCAACAGCCTGCAGCGCGGACCCTCCCCCACTACCGTTCTCCCCTTTCTCTCCTTTTGATACACGTACGCATACCCACATACATGCCCACATACGTATAACCTCCTCACTCTCCCTTAACACACACGCACGCGCGCATGCCTCTGCGCCCCATCGCGGCTATCCCTTTTGCCTCAACTTTTCCTCATTTTTCTCTCCACTCTACCTCGCCTTCCCGATAGACCTTGCTCTTCAGATATGAGTAACCCGTAGGGAAATCATCCGCCCTCCTCTGTTAATCCCTTGTCTGCCAGCCCCCTCCCCGCTCCGCCGTAGGGACGGATAGAAGTCACAAATGCACACACATACAAGGGTCCGGTCGGCCTTCGCATTTCCCCCCCCCCTCAAACTTTCAACCACGCCACTTTCAACCCTGTGCGCCCACGTGACCGACCACTCCATTCCAGTCAGCCCTTCCACCCCTCTCCGTCGCCGTGCCATGGACTCCGACGAAAGAGACTGCGTGTGTTGCCGGGTGGGGAAGGGCTGTGCAAGGGTGTTGCACACCCTCCTCCTCTTGCCCCCATCGTCTTCTCCGTGTCCTCTTTTCTTCTCTCGGGCCAACCTCTTCCTCTCATCCCCCTTTGTCCTATTGCCTTCTCCACCCTATGCATATATATATATATATATATAAATATATATATATATATATATATTTATATATTCACACACACACATTCAAAAACCGCCATGTGGAGAACAAGTATGCATTTTCGTAGAAATATAAAAGGAAAAAGAGATGCTACAACCCCTTTTGTCCTAAAAACTATTTCCTTTTAAATGAATATATATATATATATATATATATATATATATATATATGTATACCTTGTGCGGAAATCTGACCAACGTAATAATACTTCAAACGAATTATACATATATATATAGTACAATACACAGTAACACATAATATACGTAGAAACACAAAAAAAGAGAACACTCACACGTATTTTCTTGATATTTCGACGGAAACAATCCGTCTTCCTCTGAAGATGTAGAAGTAATGATAAGAATATATATATATATATATATATATATATATATATATATATATATATATATATATATATATATATATATATATATATATATCTATCCTCCCCACGGCGCCCAACACAGCCCCGACCACCCGATGCGGAGAAACATCCGTCAAGGACTTATTTTCTCCTTCTCCCTGCCGTTTCGCTTCTCTTGCGCGCAGACCCCGCCCCCTTTTTCCCTCCCCCTTCCCCTCACTACCCCCTCGTCCGCACAACCGGGCAGTGTGTGGAATGGGGCGAGCACCTGAGCCATTGTTTTCGGGCAGATGATGGGGACCCTAGTATGAAATATAAAAGTGTGCGGGTGTGGGAGGTGGCGGGGCCGTTGATAGGGTGCAGGGGTTGGAAAAAGTGGCCCTCTTTCTGACTCCTCACACCCCTGCACATGCATTGTGAGGGTGCGCTCCTTATCGAGTCTCCAAACACAGCGGTAACTTCCAAACAGTATGTTCCGGAAAAATGTTATTTTTGGGAGGTTTGGGGGGTGGGGGTAGAGAGAAAGACAAAGGGGTGGAAATGAACAAAAGCGACCACCACTCCTTCCTTTCTCCTTCCCTCTCATTCGCTCGTTACTAATGTGTTTATTTGTTTTTCTTTTATTTTACGTATCATTCCACTGAGGGAACGCAATTCCTCCTCTCGGCCCACTCGTGTGTTTCTCTCTTGTTCATTGCTCGCCTCCCCTATCTCCATAACTCTTCCTCTCACCTCTCTCGAAAATATCGCCTTTTACTGACATCACTTCATATTCACCACGTTATCTTCAACTCCATTGTTTTCCATTAGCAAAGCTTAAAAGTAGCTCTCGCCAAATTCTTGGGGTTTCATTGAACGATTCGTTTCCAGCCAGCACTTTTCCTGATTTGAAGTAGTGGCTTAGTACACGCACACAATATTGAAAATTCTGGTTGACTGCAGTTCATTAGAGTTTTCAACAGAGAAAATATCCACCATCAAATTTGGTGACCTTGACTAAATTAACGTGTGGCGAATAACAAGGCACGGTGATTTTGCATGCTGAGAATAATTACACAGTTGGAAATATTTTTATATGCGTAGGTATTCGATTCCCAATGATAAAATGGGAAAACGTTTTCTATCCAATATTAACAAAGCAGATATTTTTGGTATCTAATCCCATTTAGACTTTTTCGGAATACTTTGGAATTGGATTTGGATTTTTTCGGAATACACTTGGATATTAGCACAAAATTAAATATTCGTTAAAAAATTTGTTTTAAATCACAAATTTTGCTAATTTCCCTGCACTATGAAAGTTGATGGTGGACAAATGGGAAATATAAGTAAACAGGATTAATATATATCAATTATGCAATATGGTTAGTATGAGTTCCTCATTAATCGAGAAAAAGTGCTAACATAACAAGCGGAAAGGACATTTTTTAAACATTTTTACGCATTGATTGCTATTAGTTGTTGATTGGACCACAAGTGAGATTCAAATACGCCATCAAGTTGAAAAATACCCGAATTAGTCTAAACTTTGAAACTTAGGCCAAACTCAAAAGATGAACTTTAAATATCCGAAATTCTTCTTGTGATCAATTCTTAGTCATAAGGTTTGATTGCTTAGTGATTTTTACTGATAGATTGCGTACATGCACTTGATTGTGATTGTGTAGTATTATGCATTATACAGTATTATGTATAAGTACATATTCATTCTCATGTATATAGATATAAGGAATAGTGATAGGAGCAATAATTAAAGACAAACGCAAGATGGTGGGGAGGGTTTTATACCCAGGCAAGCAAAAGTTTTCTTGACCGGGTTATGAAGCACTGATATTTCGACTTTCACTTAACCCCTTGAGCTATCAAGGAAACGTAAATTGTATTTAAACCTGCAAAGGGTTTATGTAACCAATTGCCCCAATTCTTCAGGCATGAAGTGACGTTAGGGATCTATTTCATCCACCAAAAAATAAATGGAGAAGTACACAAGAGAAAAGAGCAGTATGGAAAGCAATATTATGGTGCCATTTATGATAGGAACAGTGTGTTTCATGACACGCATAGCCAGAAGAAAGATGAGCCAGATTGGCGGTATGAGCATTCATAACGAAAACCCACCACTATTTCGGTATTTGTCTTTAATATTTGTTCCTATCCCTTTTCCTTATATCTATATCCATGTGAATGAATATGGGTTCACCTTTTGATGGATTTTCGTCATTGAATGTGTGTGACTGTATATATATATATATATATATATATATATATATATATATATATATATATATACGAGGGTCATCCGGAAAGTAGTACCCGATCGTGAAATAAAGACACAAAAGTAAATATTAACAAACATGAAAAATTTTATTTGAAAGAGGATACTTTAAACTACTTCTCAACATAATCTCCAAGCAAATTAAGGCATTTGTCATAACGTGTGACAAGTTTCTGTATTCCTGCTGCATAGTCCTTCGCCGCCAGCTCATTGAGATACGCGAGGGACCCATCTTGCACAAATTTTTGCATAATGCAGATGGTGTTTAACAATTTCATGAACAATTGTTCGAGAAACATTGGGAAAATGCTCACAGATGTCATCAATTGTGACGCGCCGATCGTTCCTCACGAATTCGTCAACTGAGCTCACCAGTTGGTCTGTAATGACAGACGGTCTCTCCGAACGCTCATCGTCGTGTGTGTTCCCCCTCCCCATGTTGAAGTTGCGACACCACCGCCGAACAGACGACTCGTCCATTACATTGTCTCCATACACCTCCTTTAATTGGCGATGAATATCACATGGGCGAACGTTTCTTGCATTGAGGAATTTAATCACTGCCCTCACTTCACAACTGGCGGCGTTCTCAATTTTTTTAAACATTGTAAACAATCACAGAAACAACACAGGCAATGCTAGCGTCACGCAACTTGGCTCAGAGAAGGCAGACAAGCCACTGAAGCTATCTGACCTCGTCCAGCGGCTACTCGCGTCGTCAGCACTTCATGCGGCACGAACGGGTACTACTTTCCGGATGACCCTCGTATATATATATATATATATATATATATATAATATATATATAATATATCAATATTTATATATATAACACCAATAGAAAAGAATAGCAACATTTTAACTCATGTCTCTCTTGAAGAAGGTCTCTGAGAGGGCCGAAAGCTCGAACAAATAACCGTGTGAGTGTTCTTTTAAATGTTGCTATTCTTTTATATTTGCGTTATATTGTGTCAGCCCATTATTGTGCCGCTCGTGTGAGTTCTTCCGTACAATCGTTATATATATATATATATATATATATATATATATATATATAACGATTGTCCGGAAAAACTCATACGAGCGGCACAATAATGGGCTGACACAACAATGAGAACAATTTACCGTGTAAGTGTTCTTTTATATGTGTCTATTCTTTTCTATTTGTGTTATGTTGTGTCAGCCCATTATATATATATATATATATATATATATATATATATATATATATATATATATATCTTCCGTACAATCGTTTTATATATATATATATATATATATATATATATATATATATATATATATATATATATATATATATATATATAACGATTGTACGGAAAATAAGGTTACTGATTTTTTCCCGCCGCTCCAGGATTTGCGGTAAAGCTTGGGAAATCGTCTACCGAAACTGTCGGTATGATTAACCAGGCAAACGGGGAGTCAGCCATGTCCAGAAACATGATCTTTCGGTGGCACAAGATGTTCGTGGAGGGCAGAGAAGAGGTCGGCGACGAACCACGGCCTGGACGCCCATCAACGACACTCACCGACGAAAATGTGCGAAAAGTTCGCGATGTACTGAACTCTGATCGTCGTCTTAGTGCTCGGATGATAAAAGAGCAGTGTAATGTGCCAAAAACAATAGTGCACGAGATTATTAGGGAGCAATTACAGATGCGAAAAATTTGTGCAAAGTTGGTGCCGAAAGTGCTCAGTGATGATCAAAGACTCAATCGTTTGGAAATCGCGACACAACTTGCGGATCACTGCAAAAATGATCCACATTTTTTAGAGAACGTTGTTTCGGGTGACGAGACGTGGATCTTTGAGTACGACCCGGGAATGGGATGGTACGAATGGGAACGCCGCTGGAACAAGTGTATCGACTCACAAGGGTCCTATTTTGAGGAATATTAGCTTAAGATATGTAAAAGTGTAATAATTTTTTTTCCTGAGCTTAGCACACTCATTTCCTACCAATCTATTTGATTTTTTGGATACCAGATCTTCTTGGGCGTAGGGGATCTTCCATATGCACAGGAAAAGGACTGGCCCCCTACCCTGATTCTTCCTGGGCCTAGTACCGGGTTAACTCTGTCATCACCTATTAAACCGATATTAGGATTTATTACTGTGTTTATGATATATATATATATATATATAAATATATATATATATATATATATATATATATATATATATATATATATATATATAACACTTTTTGAAAGTCTCACGGACGTGAATAATAATGTATAACACTTAGCACTAGTGGACACAGACAAAAACACAGAAACACACAAAAAAAGAGACTCACTATTTTTCGAATTTTTGGTGGTCGTTGCCACCCTTATCAAGGAAGAGAGGGACAAAACTCTGTCCCTCTCTTCCTTGATAAAGGTGGCAACGACCACCGAAAATTCGAAAAATAGTGAGTCTCTTTTTTTGTGTGTTTCTGTGTTTTTGTCTGTGTCCACTAGTGCTAAGTGTTACACATTATATATATATATATATATATATATATATATATATATATATATATATCTTCTTCCTTTATTCTATTACCGCGGAAAGTTTTTTCCTTCGTGTGGAACCCAATTATTCAAAGTATTCATATTCGGCTTGGTTGAGCTAAAATTAACCTTCATAAACCGATGTACCGATTCAATATCTAATTTGTGGTATAAATTTAGGAGGTAAAGATATGAAATAATTACTTGGACCAAGTTCTCAGTTAATATTTGTCGTTGACAGATACAACGGTTGTGGTAGTTTCATAGTTCTCTAATATTTGATCAGGTAAGGACACATTTTAATGTTCTCTGAGAAATAGCATCAGAAATGCTGTAATTAAATGTTTCGCCATGAAATTTTTCGCCTTGAATTTGTAACTCAAGGCTAGAGATATCTCGAAAAATTTTACATGATAATTATGACAAGAAATGGCCGCATAAGGATATAAATATGTGGATTGTTTAAGGAAATAGGCGGTGAGGGAGGTAATAGGACCGATATGGAGATTGCAAATTTGGAATATAAATTCTTGGAATAAATATTGGTCAGGTAAGGACACATTTTAATGTTCTCTGAGAATTAGCATCAGAAATGCTGTAATTAAATGTTTCGCCATGAAATTTTTCGCCTTGAATTTGTAACTCAAGGCTAGAGATATCTCGAGAAATTTTACATGATAATTATGACAAAAAATGACCGCATAAGGATATAAATATGTGGATTGTTTAAGGAAATAGGCGGTGAGGGAGGTAATAGGACCGATATGGAGATTGCAAATTTGGAATATAAATTCTGTCAGGGCGTAAGAGGACTAATACTTGATGGGGGAAAATAGAGAGTCATTGTAAATCAATCTTCTTATTGAAGGAATATTGGAGACGAATGATATAATACGATCAGGATTGGAATGCATGTAATAATTAAGTTTCACTCAAAGTAATCCACTGGAAAGCTAAGATATAAGTTGGAGACTATATCAGTTGGATGATAACGCTTCCAGAACTCAGACATTTCTTTCTCCTTAATTTTCGTCCCTTGAACTTTATGGTATGGGACGAATCGTAATGATAATTAACAATATAGTTACTAAAACGTTATCATACGATGGTGCTGAAATATTACCTCTTTTCGCTCTTCCTTTGTTCCATCCAGGCCTTCGCGCATCAGGCTTAGAGCGCGTGTGTGTGAGACTGTGCAAATATATCCTGGCTGCAGACCTGTTCGCTTTGAAAGGAGATAACGTTGAGAGCTCAATCCTTTTTTCGGTAAAAAATGTTATACTCTGTTACGCCGGTCCTGAGGGGGTGTTGCTTTCAAGAAAGGGCGCGATAAGCCTCTGCATCTCCGTATGTATTGCACAGCTCAAGAGTCGGGTTAAATTGTAAATAGAGTTCCTGGTCACTTTATACCCCTATCGCACAAAAACACATCCATTTGGCTAGTGATCCTGTTGTTATCCAGAAAATTAATATCGCTAAATGATTCCTCATCTTAAGTATCCTACAGTCTGTACCACGGGCATAACTTGAGCAATCATATCCTTGAAAGAAATGTCCCCAGTGGCAAAGGGTAACGGTGGATATCCTAGACGTGCATTGCAACTTCACCTAATCATGTATTCAAACCTGTTCTCTCTCTTTCAGGTTAATACTATGTGCACATTCATTATTTATTTAAACTTATTAATTTTGCTTTTAAAGTGAATAACTGCTTTCATGCGCAGGATTTTGTGAGTGATTTCAATCCATAACCCATTCATTTGGTAAGAAATTTTTTTTAGAGGGCATCTTTGATCTAAAATTTCATAAAAATTATTAGTTCAATCGAAATTTAAAAAATACGAATTGTGAATAAGTAAACAATTATTTTGTTAAAAAATTGCAACAAAACGAGCCCTATGGTAGCGTCAAATAATATTTATTATTTAAAAAATAAACTACTGATCTTATCCATAGCATTTTGAATACAGATCGGATTATGCTGAGGATGTGGTTTATATGTATATATATATATATACATATATATATATACATACATATATTTATATTATTCTTTGAGTTTTAATTTGTAATCTTCGTAATCTTTTCCAGTTCACCTTCGGGCAGTTTACAAAAATATAGTTGACGCTTCCCATCGACCTTAATATTATTATAATGTGATAATTGGAAAAATGTCGGAGGTAAAAGGAAAAAAGATTCAATGCATGTGCTCGTCAAACTTAAACAACCCAATGCATCTTCTCCAATACTTTGCATTTTTGCGTACTTTTACCCAATAAAAAAATTCTGTCAACGTCCCCGCTAATAGACTAAATACAAAATGGAACTTCACTCTTTTGCCCAGTTTGCACACGAAGAAGCCATAAAATTTACATTATACCGCCGCTGATTTATGAATCCCGTATTCAAAATATTACCAAAGATGCTGCAGCCATGAATGCAGGAAGAAACTCGGGGAAACTACAAACGCTGTTGTCAAGAATACTTAATGGGCGAGTGGTGAAAAGGACGTGGAGTTTTCCCCCTCAAGAATTTTTCCTTCCAAGAGTTTTTTGACTCCTCTTTCAAGAGTTATCCATCATATCGCGGGATAATTCACGCAATCCCTTCATTTCTCTCCAACCCTTCCCCCTCCCTCTCCTCCATGAGTACATGCATGCATGAATATATATATATGTATATATATATACACACACACATATATATATATATATATATATATATATATATATATATATATATATATATATACATGTATACATAAAGGCACAAGAAAACTCAAAATAAAACAGGTAACATATAACATATAGAAGACATCCACAATGTAGATTGTTTGAGCTATCGGCCTTCTTTAAATAAGACTCTTTTTGTGTTTTATTGCGTCGTTATATTGCTCTCGTGAGTGCTCCTATTTCATTGATATATATATATATATATATATATATATATATATATATATATATATATATATATATATATATATATATATATATATATATATATATATATATATATGTGTGTGTTAACGCACAAGCTAAGTTTCATTCCGATCTCGCACGGTAAGGGTGGGAGTCTCTATGACCCCGCCTCAGAGGGGGTGAGGGGAGGACACCCGCCGCGTAATCCAGCACGCCAAAGGCGCAAATTTATCCGCTCTCCCCTACCCGCCCGGGTTCACCCACCCACCCTCCCTCCCTTCCCCCCACCACCCGCAGAGCGCAGGGGGTGGACTTTTTCCGGGAGGGTACTAAACCACTCCGGCGCGCGCGAGTCGAGGAGACAAACTCCTGAAACGAGAGGAAGACCGGAGCAGTCGGTTACTCAACCACTTACAGGGGGGAGGAAGAGGGGGCTGCTGTAAGTTCCCAAGATCTTTAAGATCTTGAGAACTCAGTCTGTAGGAGGCTCATCGGCGGCCCGTCATTCTACGGCATCCCTTTTATCCTTAAATGATGGAGTGCCAAGGGAAGACTGAGGCGGTGAGGTGGGAGAGGGTAAAAATAAAAGAAAAATTAACTAAGAACCCAATAGCGGGATTTGGGAGTGGATATGGAGGGAGATAAGAAGGGACCATGGCTTTTGTTATTCGTCCTCCTGAAAGACACCCGGAGCCGCGTGGATTCTGAAAGAGGAAATACTTCATATTCTAAGTCGTCTCATGTAGCAAAAACCACCCACCCCCTCAGTTGTTAGGATGCGGAAGAAGGTCCTGGTTTTCCTAAGAAAAACGAAACGATAAAAAGGGATCTTCTCTTATTAAGGACCATACGCCTTCAAGCTAATCCCGCTGAGCTACAAGAAAAAGTGTTCAAAGCAATGAGAGACAAATAAAGACTTATGACGCATAAAAGTCTTCGGGGCATTAATGTTTGTAAAAATGGTATGGTTCCACGTGCGTCCTGTTCCTGAAGCTTAATTTGAAGAATGTGAATGATAACAAAGGTTTATTGAGACTTAGTTGGTTAGGGTCAATAATGTCGTGGATCTGAAGTGGGCTTGGGTCATTAAGTGAGACTATTTGGTGGTGGATTCTGGAAGTGTTGCCGTGATTAAAAAAAGGGACCTTAAGTTATCCGTGTGGCATTAAAAACTCACTCAAAGGTTCTCAACTGAGAATAAATGGTGCTTTAAGCCTATAAATCAAGAAAGATTTGTAGATGTTGATGTAAATTGTCGAGACTTAAAAACTTCCAGCAGTAGAATTTATATGGTGTGTATCAATTCTTTGATAACTGTAACTATCCTTAGCGGAAAAATTCCTATTCAAGATACACTAATTCAGTATATATCTATTTTATTCAGTTTTCGATGTAAATTTTTACGGTAAATCATTTCTGAATACGAACAAATGTATGTTGTTGAAATGAAAAATGATCTTTCGAAATAAAACATGAGTTATCGACAATATTTATAAACCAAATCTTGTATAGTGCAATCGAAATATAATTCGCGGAGCTTAATTTAATCACTTGTTCGTCAAAGTGGATCGAGGACTTAAAGCAGTCGCTCCTGAACCAATATGTCGTGTTTGCGATGACAGCGTAGTGAATCAGTCCTATCAAAATCGAGATATTTCATTATTACTATTCTTGATTGAAAGTGTCGTTCATCAGTCATGGTCCGAAAAAGGTCGATCGAGTGCTGCGGTGGTGTCTGTTTGAGACATTTGCGTGTAAAGTGAGACAAGTATCTACGAGTTTAATGGCAATCAATGTACCAGCTAAGAGTTGTTAAGAAAATCATAAATTTGTAAAATATAAACAATTCACTGGTCTCCGTATCATTTGCATTATTTAATGTGTTCTTTTGTAAATTAGTTGTCCTTTGCAACTCATGCGTGGCTAATTATATGAGAAGAAACCGGAGTGAATGAATGGCTAATAGGCTGAAAATTTGATTTGGTTGACTCTTAAAAATCTAAGAATAACGGAAAAAAATTTAAAAAAAATTCTTTCACGATGAATGAATAATTGATCACACGTGAAGTGCGAGGTATATTATTGGAGTAATGAAAACCATGAAGGGTGGTGTAATATCGATATTTCCTGAACTGACATGTGAGAAAAAATGAAAGGATTAGATTTACAGAAATAAATGTGATGCATAGATGAGAAAGGCTTTCTCATGCGTAGCAGTAACTGCTGCTGTTTATTTATTATTCAAAATATTTGATACATATTTAATTTATAATTCCATAAACTTGACCCATACTTAACCTGAATCATAACAGTGCCTGTGATTCAAACTTTTACTTTTAAGCACTAGCCGCAATATTCCGATACGTATTTAAAGTAGTTATAGGAATATATTTCCAATATATGTGAGCAGTACTAAGACATTCAATAAAAACTGTCACCTCATATGCCATATTATGACGTCCATTTATGACGGAGACCGAAAACCTTCCGTAATATGCATTAAAAAACTATACACATGTCACGGAATGTTTTTACTATTTCAAGTGAAAAGCGCTTTATTTTGTTGAAAAGAAAAAAATAATGATCAATCATTCTACAAAATATGCACACAATACCTCGAAAGCCACCGTAAGGATGTGTATGGGGGGATGTTAGGCTACCCCCCTTCAAACAGAATAAAACCTCATGCATAATTAACAAATAGACGTCAATCCACACCCACAGAGTCTTATATGTACATTAATGGAAAACCCATTTAACTTTTACACACAGGAATACATATACTTGCAACTAACATACACATGCACCTACGAACTTAATCGATGTCTACGCAGTGTTTAATCCCGTCTTGTTATATTTCTAATGTCTTTACCATTACTATTATGACTTTGATTCCTTAATATATAACAATAACATACCAGATTGCCTGAAGAAAGAATAAATATTCGTATATATCTCTACTGAAGTCTATCACCCCACTCTCATCTGTGTGCTCAACCTAACCAAATAGTGTGGGGCCATAATTATTCCCTTTTGTCATTGTTAAACTTCTGTTCTGATCATTGCTAAAAATATAAATTTCGCTTGTTCTCTTCGCATACCTAGCAGTTCTCAGCCCGATTCCTTCAAAGTAACTGCCATACTCATCTTCTTATAATACAAGCAACGAATTTTGATTAAACTGGTGGATTATCTCAGAAATTTATCTATTTCTTTTAGCAAAACTTTCACCCAAAAATCCCAAATACTTGCAGTGTATTTCAAGTGTGGCCTGCGAAATAACACCTCTCTCTAACTTTCTCATCGTATTTCCACATATCAATTGGTGGTAGATAGAGCAGGTAATGGATAGGCAGTTAATATCACCAGAGATTATTATTATTTTTGATTTTAATGCAACAATTTCAGAGCGTAAAAATCATTCGCCTTGACTGGGACTCGAACCCAGATCCCTCAATATCCGGTCGAGTGCTTTAGCCACTTAAGCTACCGAGGCGTCCTCTTAAACTCTGAAATTTTGGGGCTTTTAAAGGAACTAGATGTTATGACGAAATACCGTACATACAATGTCACATGTATTCGTAGTCGTGCGCGAGGCGCCACTGTCCACGAGGTTAAAGCCAACTTTAAACACGTATGGTGTTTTCCCTTTGACAAATTCCAAAGAAACTGCGGGAGATGCCGCAACAGTAACTTTTAACGGAGTCATCCGCTAATGTGCATTGTTTGTATCGTAATTTTCTCCTTCTCCTTTGAATGATTTCCTTCCAACTTTAATTCATAACGGTGAACATTGAATTATCATTGCCAAACATTACTGAAGCGGATTAAATAGCGTTTAAATGCCAAACCTGGCATTTGACACATGTGCATGATTCCGTTTGAGCTAACGATCCCAAGTGACGTGCTATCAACCATCATTAATTAGTTATTAACCTGTATAGTTGTTTAGCTTTTGTATTTCATACTAATTACTCAAGGTTCATAAAAACGCTGACAGCTGATCGTACAGGCCATTCGCAAACCGAAAGGATATTAAGGAAGGCGACGAGGAGGAATCGTCGGAGGAGACGATTTGGAGAAGAAACTTTTTCATCTGGCAAGGAGAGAGCCGGATAGGCGAGGGTCCTCAAAAGAGTCGGTCGAACGCGAGACTGGCGCAGAACAAAGCCTTTGAAATGTGCCGCGGAATATTTTCCCCGCCCACGCTTCGACTCCTCTTCCATCCCTCGTCTCCCTCTTCCCCCTCTACTCATCCCAGAGTGCCCTGTCGCTGATGCACAGCTCTCCACCACTCTCGTTTTCCTGCTCCCCTTCCAATCTTTCAAGCTGTCTGACAATGAGTCACCCTTGTCCAATTCTCAGCTGAAGCGATTCCGCTACAGGCTGGGCGCGTTTCCACTCGCTAGAGCTGGGGAATGATCGCACGGCGAGTGGGGTGAAACGGGCACCGAAGAGACCGGAAATCCAAAGCTTAAGGGGCTGTTCTTTTAGTTCGCAAGACTTTTCATGGGTGGGAATGTGTACCATTAATCTACTTTAACTTTTGGGGTTAGGCAGGTTTAGGAGGAATCCTACCTATCTTAGATATATCGTTGCATCATTATTCATTTTTTATGAAGGAAATTAATTTTCTTTGATTTTCTCAATGAACACATTTCGCTTTCTCGCTATTTTAAGAAATGATTTAGAACTATATAATCATTTGACAAGCTGTGTGATCAACAAAATGGTTGTTTGATTTCACTTTACGTCTGGTACTATCACAATAAAAATGAATTATTGACCTTCACGGTACTTTAAGTTACTTTGGTAAACTCGTATAATTAAAGCGACTAGTTAAAAATCTACGGCTACGGCGCTTTCTACAAACGTAAATACTACTAAATAAATGCCCTTTAGAAAAAAAAACTCACTTGAAATATTGGTGATAGCGGCGATAATGACATCAGTTTGTGATACCTCAATCGTACGGATTATTACAAATGAGGCAGGGGGTAAAAAAAATGAAGATAGTCTTAAGCATAATAAGAATGGCCTATTAATTCGTGAATTACATAAGCAAAACTGGGAAGAGGTATTTTGGAGATATATTTCATGGTTGGAGAATCAATAAATCAAATGAAATTAAGATATTGATTGTAATTAGTGTATTATTCTTGATTCTTTTTATCTATCATTAGTAAACATGAATTAGAATATTTTCCTCTAAAGTAGATATTTGATTAATTATTTACTCATCTGAAAATATTGTATGGTCATGTTTGCGTATTAATCAATAATCCACTTGACAATTTGATCGTCGTCGATTTCTATGGTGGGAGGTAAAAACAAGGCTGCAGACTGTCCGTAAGGAAGGGGATATTCGGCGAGTAAGAGAAGAAAAAGGGAAATGATTACTTCCTTTATTTCAAAATTAGAAGGCAAACCGGAATAATCAAGACCACGCTTAGATATGGCTTCTAGATCCGATTTAAAGTTGCTAAAGAATATAATAAAGTTTTTTCTCTTGAAATCCCTCAAAAATAATTAAATACAGAAAATGACAATTCGTTATAAAAATATACATATTCATAATCGATTTGCATTTCCTATTTACTAAATATTAATAAAAATATATCTTTTATTATTTGTGATTATTTTATTATAGCCAATATATTATTGCGCATACTATATATATATTTCCAGATAGCTCGTCGTGGAGCGACGGTTCATGGGTACTTTAATTCATACTCTAATGTAAAATACACGTGTTTTTGTCTTGTTGATTCTCTATTGGAATTTTTAACCGGAAAGCGTGGACGATTGCTGCTACCTTTGGAGATGCTAGTCTCACCGCTGTTCATTACGCCAATTTTCATTCCATGAAAACTTTACCTGAAACCTACCTTTATGTACCTAAAACCTATCTACATAATTGTAACAAAAGTGCAACACTCGTATTTTACTTTGGTGTTCAACCAGTATATTTCAAGAAGCAATTTAAATTTATGCGCAATTAATTATATGCGGTTATTTGCTTCACTTTTGCTACGGTATTTAATTTAGGGACTTTTATCGAAAGGCATATTTAGGAATTAATGTAGGCATTTAGGTATATAACAATTTTATGGGGAAACTTGAGGCATTCAAAGAAATCGAACTATGTATTAGTAGCGATATTTCAAATGTAAAATTTCCCCCTGCTCCCAATAATTTATTTTTTATTTAAATTTTTACCAGGATTCGTAAACCTGATTTAACCTGTCCCCACACGCTAGCGGTTGCTTCCAGGGTTATTTATTTAAGAATATATCGTTGCAATTAGGTAATTTTCCTGGTAGCAAAGGTCAAGTCTGATCAATGATCACTCTTGCAATGTGCATACATACATACACGCATAAGTAAAACAGATAGAGGATATAATATTCTTACATACAAAGACACTTCCACATGACATTCAAACAAACTTCCACTAGCAATGAAGTTTATCACCCAGTGGCTGCTTTACACTTATTATTTAAAATCCTAAAATTGGATGGAAAGGGCTCAAACAAACCTCCAGGCAGCTGGTTTCAATCAACAATATTCCTGTTTAAAAAAGAGTATTTTTTCTTATTTGTTTTTGCGTTCTTTTTTTATTTTAAAACTGTGGTCGTTTTTTCCCTTAAAGTTGGGTTTTCCTATCTCTTTCCATAAATCTTCCAACTCTTCGTCATTTTTAACAATAATTATCAGTATTTATTCAATTTTTATTATTCAGTATGCATTATATAAATACTGAATAAATAAATTATTTTTTAAATCTGAGATTAGCGAACATTTTTCTTTTTGGCCCGGACTTTCGAGTTCTGACCTCTGAACAGACCCGGACCCCTGAAATTAGCTTGCCAAGGTTGAATATGAAGCAATGTACGAGAGTATTCTCATGTGAATTTTTTGAGACCCATGCGCTATTACCCGAGGGCTATCGCTCATTGAACCACGATTGATATCGGTTTGTGGTTTGTTTCCTCAGCGGCTGGTTCAGCGTGATGCAGTATGCCTTCACGTCTTCACCAATTTCTTCCACTTGAACTATTAAACGAATACAACCATGCTATTCCTAATTCTGCATTATTTATCAATGATACCTTTCACATCGGAAATCTCATTGCTACATTTTTTTAAATAATCTATACAAATACGAGCACCGATGTAGGTTCTTTACGATCACGATAGTTTCCAGACATACATGGTTTATAAAAAAAATTATCGAGAACAGTTTTGGAAAATAAATTTATTTCAGATATTGCTACAATGACTGAAGTTCTTCAAAGCACATCCTTTGAGCGAAGACATATTTTCCAACGGCTTTTCCACGGCTTCCTAGTACGCGGATTCCGGAAGGTCAGTTAGGATACGCGCCCAAGCTTTTTTGATGGCACTTAGGGTCCCGTGGTGGTGTCCTCTGAGAGAGGATTTTACGTTTGGTAATAGGGAATCGTCTGCTGGCACCGAGTTGTGGCTTTAAGTGTGTTGGAGAATCGTCACGATGCCGTTGCAGGAGGTCTTTCCAAGCAGACACCTGATTGTGCTCTGGGTGGTCCATCAAGACCTTCGGGACGAGTTTAGCCAAGATCTGTATCGCCAAATTTTCAGTAAAAATAGTGTGTGCACTCTCACCGCCTTATAAATGCCAATACGATCTTCAAACATGCGGACACATAACCGACGGTCTGAATTCAGTACTTTGTGCAAACTTTAGGGAAAAATTGCTACCGATACATTTTTAACAAAACTTGTAATAGGAGCGAAATCGAGTCGTTGTGAAATTAGGGAAATTTGGTAACCTAAAAACAATCCTTGGGACACCGGGAAGGATGACGGTAATCGGGGGAAAAACTGGAAGATAAGGGTGAAATGAACATTGTAGTGGAGCGCAGAGCGAGTCACCTTCCCCATTTGATTGCCAAAGCAACCCCAACTCCACATCTTCCACTCTTTTTCAGGCCATTTTCCTTTCCCTCTCGACGCGAAGAGGGAGAAAAAACTCTTTTCTCTCCAGCCGCGCCGCTCCAACCCCCTCCGGTCTTGCCAAAACCGTGTGGCAACGGAGGGTGCTAAAACTCCCCCTCCTTCAAGCCGTTCGTTTGGAGGGGGGTTTTATTTTGAGAGCATCCACATCCTCCCACCCCTAACCCCCCCGCTGTTCCTTCGTTTCGCAATTGTTTCCCTTTTGACCGCGTGGGTTTTGAAGTCTGCATGCTCACCCCCTTCCTGTCCGTCCCGACTCAACACACTCCCCCCATCCCTTAACCAAAAACTTGTCCTTTACCTTTATATTTTTATCCTCCCCCTTCTCCATTCTCCACGCTCCTCTCCCAACCCCCGGCCTCCGCCGTGCGTGTTGCGTATAAAACAGCAGACAGACGGATGCACCGGCGCCTTATCCTTGCCGGCCCATCTCACCTCTCCCGCCATGCATGTATGACTTCCTCCTGACCCCCTCCTTCCACGCTTTGAACGGCCTTTGCCTCCCCCGTCTCTCTCTCTCTCCCCCCGCTGCTTGCTTCAAAAGGGAAGGGGACGGAGAAAAATGCTGGCCCAGGTGTGTGTGGTATAAATAACGTCGGTGATGTTATCCTTCCCCCTTCTCTCCTCCCCAATCTTCCCTCACACCCCCCTCACACCCTATACTGCCTCCTTGCCCGTATCTTCGCCCCCCCTTTCACCTTACCTCTTTTACTCTCTCTCCTTCCATCTTTCTCTCTTGTTCCCTACGTGCGTGCATGCCAGCATGGGAGGATTGGGTTTTTGGTGAAGCATGTGGAAGGGCTTTCTTTATATATTTTTAAGACGTTGAGGTGCAGGTTGCGTTTTGTCTCCCTCCTCGGCCGTCGTCTCTCTCCTTTTTTAATACGTCTTCATATGCGGCGGAGATTTAGGAAGGGGTTGAGGGTGGTAAAAAGTGAGGAAGGAGTTGGGGAGGACGCCCTGAATTTAATGCGTTTCCGGCGTATGCGTGCGACGTATACGGGCGCGCGTGTCATTGCCCTTGAATAATGTTGAATAATGGCTCATTTTTTTGATTTTTTAAGATTATTTTTTTCATTGGCGGGGTGTTAAAATTTCTAAAAAAAATTAATGCCAGATACATCAATTTTATCGTCCGTTTCCTCTCTCAATGGAGTCTTTTGAAATCAGTGGCTCGCCGATGGCGCTGTCTGGAGATCCCCCATCCAGTTCACATCCTCCTGCCTATGTTGCAAGCACGAAAGTTTTTTTCATTAACTTGCGTCTTCTTTTCATGTTATTAATTTGTTGAATTATTTTTGAAAACATTGCTTATAAATGGATTAATATGATGATGCAAAAGACTTGAAATATGGGTCTTTTTTTACTCGTTTCATTGTTTCTTTAAAATTTCAATTCCATTTAAAATGTTTATATTCCATATTTTATCGTGTTTTTTAAAGACCTTTATTCTCCAAGTTTTTCACCTAAATGGATATTTTTAATAAAACCTTGCATCTAAACTCATATTACTTCTGCTATAGCCACTGTAGTGAGGCATTAGTTGCGAATTATATTTAGTCCGATATTTTAGCGATCTAATTTTTTTCACGTTTAGTTCTACAGTTTTAGGAATAGGTACTTAAGGATTATAAATACAATGTATTATAAGTTAGCTTGATATAGAGAATGTTAGTTAGCTAAAAGTAGTGAAACTGGGGTAAAAATTTCTCATTTGTTCACTAGCGACCAGTGAATTTATTCCACATTTCAAGCTATGACGTCGGGTTGGGTTTGATTATTTCTTCCGTTGGAATAAGATTTAATTTAGGGGTTAATTGAAAAATTGTGCGATTTTCGAATCGTCTTTTTGCCAAAGTAGCGTTTTCCCTCATTTTTATCGTCCTTTGCAATAGAGTCAATCAAAATAATTTCAAGCGCTAATGGAAAAAACTCAAGATGCCGCCCTCGGCATTTATATTATTCTTGCGAGTCCGTCGCCTTCCTACTCATTACTTTTCCGCTCTGCGTTTTTATGCGAGCAGCCGGATTTTGCAAGAGTAACATTAAACCGCTGCGGATCGAATGGACCGCGATGCGTTTGGCCTTCTGCCGGAAGTCTGTTGCATTTGGCGATGCCAACCGAAAACATTTTGTGAGGTAGGAAGGAATAGGTTTCACACCGGCACCGAAACAAATACCCTGGGCCGTTTTTAGGCGAACTTTAAGCATCTCGAATTGCGAAGAATTTTTGGGACTCAGCCCTCAAACCCACTTTTTCTAATTTCCTTAACCTTAGATTTCATTCCTCTCCGGCTCAAGCTAGGTGATATTTCATTCATCACAGCTGTGGAATATTTTTAAAGCAATGGAATACTTAACTCCCAGCCTGATATCAAGATTTCAAAACAGGAAATGTTGGGCACAGTCTAAAATTTTATCTTTGAGTCAAATAAAACGAAATCGACTGATCGTAATATTTTGAGATAAAAAACAACTCTTTATGCAAGTAAATAGTGGAGGACGTAGAGAAATTATTTTCAATCGTTATTTAAATACGTTTCAGCATTTAAAAATATACACTGAAAATAAACGACAAGAAATACACTCTATTAAACAAGGGTGGCCCCTTTGTTTTACATGTCTGTACGTTCTCATTGGGCCTATCCCAAAAAAATGAGGAAAAAAATCCGGGAAATATTTTTTGCAGATCAAAGTACAAATTATTCAAATTCTTCAACATAACACCCTTTGGCATTTATTCGCCGATACCAGTACCTCTGCTTGTCTCAATACGCTCTCTGGAAGGCGTCGACGGGAATCTTATTCAAGGCACTTCGTCACGGTCCCTTGTTATATTATGCAGCTTTCCGAAATGGTGACCTTTCAAGCTCTATTTTATTAAAATAAATGAAACAAATCAACTCGTTATCTAATAATCTCGTCTAAATTCACTCTCGGAGTGGTCCAAGAGATTGTCATACGAAGAGCTTTCTGATCTCCCGACATTATCTTGGGGATCATTTTGGCACACACAATTCTCATGGATAAATTTTCTGTAATAATGCGATGCTCAGTCGTTTTTGGAATATTACACTTTTCTGCGAACATTTTGACACTCAGGCGTTAATCGGAATTGAGCACGTCACTCACTTTAGGCATATTTTCGTCACACTGTGTCGTTGACGGACGTCCAGCGCGTTCCTCGTCATCAACCTCCTCCTCCTTCTCGGATCATCATGTGCCATGGGTAAACCATTCCTAGGGACTCCGCTCCATTTCCGTTGCAGCATCCTTGGCCATGATCATGTCTCCGAACTCGAGCTTAACGCAAAATTTAATCGTGTATAGTTGCTCCATGCCACGTGACATCGTGAACTCGTGACGCGATCCACGAACAGGGGTTCAATCTTACATCCACTATAACGGCACGCAGGCAACCGAAGCGGATTGCGTTGCTTTCTTATGACCACCTATACCGCCACAGACATTGGCCGCCCACGTCAGGTAAAAAATTATTCTACTTATGTTAACGTCCTCTTTGTTAGTAATTTTATGGGAAAACATGATTACATTCTCTTGTATCAGTCCAGATATGCCCCTTTGTCACCAAAAATGCCCTCATTGAAATATTAAGAATGTTGGTTCAAAATTGTAGTTTAATCGATCAACGCAAGGCAGTTTAATGACGGGAAAAAGGCTGTATAAAGCCAAAAAGAAAATTTAGAGAACCAAAACTTTGACCGCAAAGTTTCTCTGCTATCTTTATTTCCAAATAATGAATTATCAAGCGAAATTAATAACTTTTACGGTAAATTATAAATATATTGATTATAGATGAGATGACTGCCAGTTGATAGGATTGACTTTTTAGTAATATTTTGAAATAAGAAGCATTAGAAATTGAATACCATCGCCATGACTGGAATGTTATAATTGTAAATTCCGAGTCAGGTTAAAACATTAAATGATATTTTAATGAATATGAATTGTTTAAAATAACAAGATTCAAAAATTGTTTATGAATTTCGTTCCATCTTTATTGAGTCGGAGTTTACTAATGGAGGGGATTTATGACCGTCGTCTTTTCCTTTCGCAGGTGAAGTGCCTCGGGAAAGCGCACAGCAATATGTTTAAATTGGACGGTCGTGACTCTCCTTTAAGGGCGTGAAGGAAGGCGAGTTTGCACGGCTCGACTATGTTTACCCCCCCCTCCCCTCCCCCCAAATAGCATCCTTCTTTCCCCCTCACCATGAACGTCTCAAAACGTGTTGATCGATGAACGTACACATAGAAGAGGGGGGTGGTGGGTGTGCCCTGTGTGCGAGAGTGCATCTAACACATTTGCAGCCGACTGCCCGCATTTGTCCCAATAAACACTAGTTCCAGGAAGTCGTTTGAGTAGGATTCTGGGCGATGCTGGGACTTGTGACGCACGCTCGGCAAATCCTCCCCTCTTCTCCCATGCCCTCAACATTTCCCTTTACTTCCTTCCGCGAGGTCTTCCTCGGTCCACTGCTCCTCTTCTTTCACACTCCATTTCCCTCGCGGAACATTCCGACCGTTGACTGCTAGACTGCTGAAGCTATTTTTTTTTAAATACCCTTCCTCAACGCTAACTTCGAGCTCCCTTTCGAACCTTATGCCGCGGCCTCCCGGAGCGTATTGCCTCGCCACCGCCTCTCTTTTCTCCACTGTTTTGGAAAAGACTTTGGCGAGATAAATGCTTTAGTGTGTGAAACATTTACCAAGAAAAACTCGTAGATATGGGATGGCCATATTTTTTTTTCTTAGCCAGACCATAACTAACATAAGATTGGGTGGTGGTAAAGAAGTAAAGGCGATGCGAAAACCTTAGATTGTACTTGCATACTTTTGCGGGAATATTATTAGTTTTTTTTAAGATTAGTAATATTCTTTCTTTGTAATGCAGTAGGCAGTTTCTTTAAAGGCACAACTTCTTATGCATTACTAGTTGAAGTTCATGCATTTTTTTATCATTAAATATATTTGTACGCATATTTTGTATTCATTTGTTTTACTTCTATGACAATGCAGCCATAAATAACGATAATAGTATAGTTTTGAAGAAATGACTTTGAATGGTAAATCTAGGTGAAATATTCGTCTAGTGGAGAATCTACAAAACTTATCTCGGCCCTGATTACCTTATGCTTTGCAAATAAATAAAAATATAAAAAAGCAAAACAATATTGATATTAAAGTAATAAAATGCATTCAATTTTAACCGTTAACTTTTAGCCGCCAATGTTCATCTCTTTTACTGGAGTGGACCTAAGACGTGGACCGTTGAAAGGCGATCTGCATTGCTAAATATTTGGGTATGAACAGCTCAGAGCACGGTGTGCGTGCGAGGACGGGGAGAAAGGGCACTTTGGGATACCTTCCCTCGGGATCAACACCTTGGAGGGGTGTCGTTTTGGACCTGAAGAGGATAAAACTCCGATGACACGATAATTAGGAGCGGTGTACATAAGGGGTGGGTGTACAATCAGGGTGTTTGTGTGTAATAGTTGGATATCTGATTTCGGAAGCTTAGTTCTGGGGTCGCTAAAGGTTGCCCTCATTCCCCAGGGAACGTTGTGAAGAGAATCAGCTAGGATGCAGAATTGCATAAACGGAAGAGGATTAAAGGCTCCTGCTTGACGTGCATGCCAGCCCATAGAGAACAAATAAATCTACGTGCACAAAAGATGGATTTTGTCTTTATTTCAAAATTCTGCTATTTTCTTATAGAATAATAAACTGTCTTACGAATCTAAGCATATATAACGTCATATGTATCTTATATTTATAGCAACGTATATATCCTTTACGTGGATAACATTCTTTACTCTTTGGATCTTTGACGGATAGATTTTTACGACCACATTTTCTACACATAGAAGAAATATTGAACTCCATCTAAGTCAGAGTAAGTGAAAACCGTAATTGGCAGGATAGGCATAATTAATTTCTCAGAAAATCGTTTGTTGTGGTGGTAGTAGTTGACTGAGTTTTGAAAGCAGCGGTAAAATATTATAATTGTAATGGTTGACTCATACACAGAATACCACATCTTCAATGGGTTTATTAACCGAAGGTAATGTGGTGATATGAACTATTTCCAAGTTGAAATGATCGCAAAACAAACCTCATTTTTACCAACATGTACGTAATATCACTAAAAAACTCTTAACCTTTCCTGGGCGAAGGAATTAATTATTTGATGAGTGAACAACGAAGATTTTTCACAATTCAAACGATTTCGGTACAGCATTGTCCACATCCAAATGGGAAGGGGAAGATAATCATCAGATGTAAATAGCACTGATGTAATCACTTAGAAAGCATGCTTGCACCTGTAACAAGTCCCTTGACGACGGCATTATTTAACTATTTTTCCGCCTATTCTTGGCCGTTTCGACTCCTGGACCAAGACCTTCCCCACCGCCCTAGCCAGAGCATTCCTGCACCTGCTTCTGCATACAGCGCCCCTGCCACCGCCGTCTGACTCTGCTCCTTCTCACTTGCGGGCCAAAACATCTCGAGACCCCCTCCCTTCTTCGCCGCCATCGACCGCCGATCGGTTAGGCGGCCGCCCGCCACCAACCCCCTTCCCTTTCGCCCCCCCCCCCGCTTGAGACCCCAGCTCCATTCACGCCTCCGCGTCATTCGCAAGATATCCTCTCTTTCTCTGTCCAAATTCGGGGGCTGATTCGCCACTCGCCCTGGGACTCACTCGTCTCAATTATTGCCAACCTCGTATTTCGCTTATGTCCAAGTCATTTGCTATTAATCATAGTCACATTTCAATCCACTGGGTGTAAGGGGGTCAATTTTAAGAAAACGACTCAAATGTGCTCATTTCTTTAATCTTTTACTGTGGCAAACCCTTCTAATAACATATTCGTTTCTTTAACAGTGATAAACAACCTGTCCTCCAGCATTTCAAAATACCAAATTTTACTCTACATTCTTCCTACCTCCCTCAATTACTTCCAACATTAATGCTCTTCTTTTGCCTTTATCTTGATTAGCTGCCTCTTCCCCCCTCTAATACTTTCCTTTATACAGTTCACCTTTTTCATCGTTTCTCAAACTTTTCTATTTATTTTAAATATTTCCCAGCATTACTCTCTCCCCTTACTACTCCAAGAACTTTCTGATTTATTAGTTATTTAATTACAAACTCATTACTCAAATAATATGTACTCAGCTTTTACAGCAGGGTGGCCCGTAACCTTTTACATTTTTTACCAACGTGAAAAATATTAAAAATGATTATTTAAACATTAAAGAACAATTAATATAGTTATCTTTACTTGATACGAAAATAAAGAACGGATAGTAGCAAATTTTCACGAGACACGTTCTATTGAACGACCGGGTTCCAATGTATTGCATCATATTTAGGTAGCAAAATGAAGTCAAAAGCCGTCATATATACATTTATTAATCATGGGAGGAGGGGTGGAGGTGGCAGGAAAGGAGATATGAGGGAGAGGGGAAGGTTGGCCAGCCCCAACCAATACGACGCGATATACCCTTCTTTATTATGCTCGAATGCCACTACGTCACGCTTGAAACTATACATTTTGTTCTTACAACGATAGTTTTCGAAAGTAAGGTAGGTATATTTATTATGTCAGGATGTTATCGTTTAGTCATATATCGTATTCCAATAAAGAGGCTTGCATAAAAAGTATCAGTAACAATGTTTTCCTGACGTGTGCGTGAAGTGCTGAATTCACACCTTCGGTTAAGTGTGAGCATGGTTGCAGATCGTATTGGTATTGATAAGACAGTGAAAGTGCACATACTCTTATTACTGAAAATTTGTCGATGCTAAAGATCTGCGCTAAACTCGTCCCGAAGCTCTTTAAAAAGGCGACCAAGAACAGAGTCGAGTGTCTACTAGCAAAAACCTTCTACAACGACATCGCGACTATTCCCCAACCCCCTTACAGTCACGACTTGGTGCCAGGAGATTATTTGCTATTCCCGAAAGTGAAATCCTTCCTCAAAGGACACCAGTGTAGGACCCTAAGTGCCGTCAAAGAAGCTTGCACGCGTACCCTTATTATAATGGTCTTCTTATCTTCAGCCTACCTTAATTCAATCTAATAGCCCAACTCTATTCTTTCTTTCTACTTAACTTAGGTAATATTCTCCCCACTATAACATCTTCTATTATATTGCTCTGCCTCTTAACATTTCCTTCATTCGTTTTCCTCCTATAACTTGCTTTCTTAGCCCACCCTATTTATCAGATTTAAAAAGTCGGCCAACGTCTTAATTCTCCGCCACGCTTGCTTCTCTAAATTCTCCAATCTGATTCGACTTTCTTGTCTCAAAGATCAGGTTTTACATTCATAATTCCCCGTCCTCCCTTCCGATACTACCACTAATCTCTTCTTCACATTCTTACTGAGTGTGATCCTAATTAATTCTCGCCTTCTTGATAATGCCTTTTTCAATAATGCAACTCTTCAAGTAATGTCCCGAGCACTATGTTTTTTTTCTTTAAAATACTACCCAAATACATGTACTACATCTGCTCTAGTTGATTCCCTTCTGCTTAAATTGAACTTCATTTCTGTACTTTTAGGGAATTTTATTACTTTTGTTTGCTTTTTATCAACAGCTTCTCATACCTCTAGCATTTTTACTTTAAGAAATTCGGCTTAGTTTATGTGTAAAAGTTAAATGTTTTATTAAAAAGATAGTTGCTATTTTGAGATTATAACGACTAAATACAAGTATAAAGCAATTGTACGAGATAAATCAAAGGAGACATAATGTATACGAGGAAGATATTCAGACGCCCTATTGACAAGGAGCTGAAATGTAATTTTTCAGCCATATTCCTTCCATTCTTCAGTGATCTCTGCCATCTTTCTTACATTGAGTTTCGTTTTACGGTTCCATAAAGCCATGCTCAAACGTAAGTTCAGTTTTTGAGTGTTTGAAGATTATCCAGATTTGAATAAATCTATTCATATACCGAGGTTTCTTTTAGGGCTTCATAGCAATATATTGTTTACAGGGTGGAGTGTTCAGCCATATCCTGAACAATCAGAGTATCACTCTCTAAGTTCATTACCTTAGGGCTGTCTACCTTAGATGACCTTACCCTTAGGAGCCAACACCCCCGCCGGTGTAGCTATTTAATCACGCAAGCCTCTACTCCCTTTTATGAAATATACATTTCCCGTCTTCAAGGCGTTGACACGTTGTGGGAGGCATCGTGTGAGAATGACTGCCGGGGAGCTCTATGCCGGTAGACAAAAGAGTTATTATCCTTCGGCGGGGTGGCCTGCTGGCTTTTTTTCTGTAAAACTGGCGAACACCCATAACGCTGACAGAATAATTACATTTCATGAAACAGCCAAATGACCAAATGAATAAGGATTGAGCAGAAAAATGTAAAATAAAGTGCATTTAATTAAAACAGGAGATTTTCATGTTGGGCCAGGTAAACCTTTCATATAAATATATAACCACAAAATTAAAATGCAAAAACCAGAAAAGTGGTTTAAAATCATCTTGAAACCAAAGGATATAGCGAACAAAGGTATAATTTCATCAGTTTGAAGAACATACAGAAAATCTGTGAAACTCTCTACCCACGTTAAGTACTAGTACGTAAAATAGCTTCAAAAGTAGATGCAACCAAGTTCCTTCAGAATTAAGTTGATTGTATATTTCATCAATTAAGCAACAGAAGGACGCTAACGTGAGAATCATAGAGGAATGTTCAAAAGTAAAGCCATGAAGAGGCATGCAGGGATCAGGAAGTGAATGCATTACTGCGCCCTCACGGGAATGATGACGGAAAAGTCGACGAGAGCTGTCCTCTGTGCCGCTTCACCTCACTCATACCTCTCCTGGCTTACGTGGCCCATCCTCAAACCCGGGTGATCAGAAAGGCGGCAGGGAACGTGTTGAAGTTTCAAAATATTTGCACAGGAATACATGTACCCCTAAAAAATTATATCTCAATGTAATTTTATGAGACTTTCATCGCAAAAATCTTCCAGAAAAAGCATTCTGCCATTTTGAGTCGAATATTCTAATAATTCACATAAATATCAATATGCTTATTAATCTCTTGTTTGTGAGAAAATTAAGACTAATGCGTACCTTTAATTTAAGTTTTTTAACTCTTTTGTTCGCATTGCTTTTAATATTGCATGTATTAGGAGTGGAGTTTCATTTAATTTTTCTTTCAGTGAGTGTTATATATTCGTGACTAGTTTTAAAATTTCATTAAAAACAGTGTTTTGGTTCTTTTCTCTTTTAAATTAGTAGATTTCTTACTCAAAAATCCGCTCCTATTCACCCAAGATTTATTTTTGGTGAATTACGCTCAAAGTCAAAAATATTTTGAACCAGATAGAGAGTGTTTTCGAATACTTTCAATGCTGTTTAGGCCCTTTTTCTAATTTTCTGATTAACTTTTTCAGAATTAAAAAGGAACTCTGACGTGATAGCGATTACTAGTACGAAGCGAAAACCGTTTCAAACAAATTTTGCGTTCCGGCATAAAATAGCCACCTTTTTAAGGAGAAATGTGAAACATGGAACGACCATGGGATAATGAGCTCGTTCACAATTATTTTTCCTTACCTATGCCATTAAAACCAATCAATCAATCACTCGATATTGAGCATGAAACTGGGTTTCATATATGATACCCGTAATAAATGTCCACGGATCTAAACTTTACGCGAGAATTTATCTACGGTGAATTACGATCGAGTTCAGGATAATGAAAGAGGAGACAGGATGACCCCTGTACTTGCTCTAATACATACGCTTACAGAATGCCTTCGGGACACAAAGTGGAATGCAAAGTTAATACAAATCATCCCGCATTAAGAGGCTGACAAATTACCGTTTGTAGCGCTCTCGCCCTCGACTCCCTTCCTTACCTCCTTCTCCTCTTCTTCTTTCCCCCGCCCTTTTAACACGCCCCCCCGCCCTTCTGCCCCCGGTCTGGACTGGCTTCTCCGGGTCGGACTGTTGAGAGAGTCTAAAAGCGGAGGCCTGCAATGCCGTGAATACGGAGTCAACCACCACATAAATATCTAGCGGCGTAATCTTCCCGGCAGCAAGGCAATCCGGCGGCATGATGAATGGCAGGTTGGGGGAGGGGCAGAGGGGAGGGTGGGGGGATTTTAAGGAGGGAGGAGTCTCTCCTCGGGGAGTTTGGGGTGCGAGGGAATTAATGGAGGGAGTACGGGATATGGAAGGGGGAGATGGGGGAGGAAAGAGAGGGTGTGGATATCGGAGTGCATGAGAAGGCTCGAGGGTGGGCGGGGTGAAGCGGTGTGGAGTTGAGGGGGGAGGGCGGATGCGGCGAGAAGGGGTTTGCAGGGCAGATGGAAGAAGGAGAGACGATAAGGAAGAAAAGGCGATGAAAGGGGAGGAGAGTGGCAGTGTACCTGTATGGAGGGGAGGCGGAAGGAGGGGAAGAAGCAGAGAGACGACTTGCACCTACTTCAGGGCGTCCACCGATAAAAATGCCGCGGCCGTAATCAACTTTCAATCTTTTTAGGGCTAGATATGTTGTTATATGCCTTTTCCATATCGAGTTATTATTTTTATTTTTCTGCAAGAGGGTGTAATCCAAGAACTTTTACGAATGTTTTAAAGGATAAAATTTTTAATTACAATTATTATGTTTCTGCAACGTGATTAATTCATGTTTCACTAGAAAATAAAGTTCCTAAAACCGCCAAGCACAAGTAGCTTAACCGTGAATTACTTAGATGCAGTGATAGAAAGAATAAAAGAGACTACCGTTATATCTTGTTACGTAAAAGAATGAAAATATGGAACCGAAGAGAAAGCGCCCATACGCGTATAAGAGTGTTCGGTGCTCTATCAGTGACAGCGCACATTGTCTAGCATATGCTTAGGAATTGAGTAGATGACGCGAACGGTGGAGGAGGAAATACCAAAAATTGAGATTGACGTCAGAAGAATTTCGTGCAGTCAATTGAATGCACTTGGCATTACCGAAGCAATTAACGCTCTATGACTGTGGATTCTAGGTCTATATGTACTATTTGAGTGCGTCTTGCTTGGAATAATTTTCCATTTTCAGCAAATGGCCCTCTAATCTACCGTTAGTATTATAGGTATTTTGTGCATATCATAATTAATAGATTCAATGTTCTTGAAATCGTGATGGCATCACTTCGTATCCAGGTAAATAAAGCATACCTCAAATAAAAATCAAATCAATGAACCAAAGGACGTTTATGGCCATATTTTGAGAGCTATCGAGAAATTCGAAGGGTCCGGTGGAACTTGCCGTGTGTAAGTTATTCAATACATTCTGAAAATATTTGCGAGTTGAAAATAAATACCTGGTCATCAGGATGGAAAGTAGACACACATATCGGGATCTTAATATCCAATGAGTTAAATGGAGGAAGGCACTATCAAGTTGCAATGTTGCCCCAATAAAAACGTATTATGAATATTATAATGGGTATAACGACACCTTGAAGGCAGAGTTTGGCTAAGGAATTACCCCGTGCAAATGTTCATTCACGATTGTGGCGGTTAGAGTGGTGTTAAGATCCAACAAAGAGTCACCACAGCTGAACTACTTTATCGCACCGTAAACAGTGCTTGGAAAAATTCAGTACAAGACAACACGTTATGTCGAGATTCCCAGCGCAGCTAAGCGGTTCTATGTCAAAAGGGTATTTTCTCGCTTTTGCAACAGACAGTCTTAATCAAAATTGCCTTATTCCTGTTTGATAAATAAATTCAAATGTATTTCATTCCAATTGGAATGACAATTCGTAATCTTTCAAAACTGAACAATATAACGATTGTAAATAAGAACTAGGTAGTAATCCTTATGCATGATTTTAATTTATAATTGAAATTGGCTTATGGTGATGTTACATTGTAAATTGAGGCAATAAATATACATTATAGTGAAAATAAAATGAGGAAGATTTGCTAAAAAATTTTGGTAGTGAAATATATTACATCTTAATGTAAGTACAATATTTGTCAAAAAAAGTATCGACAACCATTTTTTCTCAAGGTGTGCGTGAAGGCCTAAATTCAGACTGTCGGTTAAGTGTGCGAATGATCGCAGATGGTATTGAAATTGATAAGATGACAGTGCATACATCATTATCATTGAAAATTTGGTGAAAAATCTGCGCTAAACTCGTCCCGATCTTTAGACAGGCGACTAAGAACAGAGTCGAGTGTTTACTTGCTGCCTTCTACACCGACATCGCGACTATTCCCCAACCCCCTTACAGTCCCGACTTTGTACCAGCAGATAATTTGCTATTCCCGCAAGTGAAATCCTTCCTCAAATGATACCACTGTAGGACCCTAAGTGCCTTCAAAGAAGCTTGCACGCGTACCCTCAAGCCTTCGAGGCTTGGATTAGCCGCTGGCAAAAGGTTGTCAACGCTCAAGGGATGTACCTTGAAAAATATTGAGGCGTTGTAGCAATATTTAAAATAATTTTTATTTTCCGAAACTTTTCCTGATACTTTAAACAAACCATATATATTGCGGAAGATAGTCTATGCGGCGTTTTTAGAAATGCAGGTGTATATTTTAAGCAGAGATTTGACCAAATCAAGGCATCTCTGAGGAAGGTAGTGTTGGACCTTTTATCCAGAGTATATTGTAAATCCACGTTGCCTAACTCAAAGATATCTAAAGATGTCGTCCTAAAATGCGTAATACCAAAATGAATGCGCAATATTCCTGAGGCAGTGAATCTTTTCGTCTGCAATTTCGTTAACAAAAGCTCGTCACGAAGGGCACTGGGAGCCTCACTTGGCAACGGGCGAGGCTGCCGGACAGGTTGAAATTAATAGATACTCCGCAGGCATTACTCATAGTGCTGTAAATCAATTAAGGGTTTCCGGAAGGATGAAGGAAGACAGGTAAGAAATTTACGTGAAGCGTGGTAGAGCGATAAGTGGGAGTCGGGTTGTTGTATAATGCGGAGGGGAAGATGTCGGGCATAGATAAGGTAGAATGGGGGATACGGCGAGAACTTTTGATTTATTAATTATTATCCTTTATTAATTTCGTGGGCGTTTAGATTCAGAATCTTCGTGTTTCTTCAAACAAGGGAGGAGTAAAATGGCCGGGAGATGGTCGAGATTTAGATGATAACGAAGGATACGTAGGTAAAGAGAAGATTGGAAGAGGAAGATTAGCAGTAAGGGGCGTTTGGGAAGGGCACGGTCTTGTACTACGAATGAGAGTAGGAAAGGGAGAAGCAAATTGTAAAAAAGCTTTTGAGAAGTGGTTAAGACAAACGTGACACAAGGAAGTAGGTGAGCTTGCATGACATCAGATACACCCTAAGATATTCGCCCTGAATCGTGGCTCTAATTTGTGATATGGGGAGGTGGAATGTGTACGGTTTCTAGCATCGTAGCACACGTTCATGGCTGGGACCCTATCAGTCGCTGCCAATCACCCTTAAGACCCTGAATGGGGTCTTTTTTGGATAAAGATGGAACAGTACTACTTTCATTATAACCGGGTTAATAGAGGAACGTTGTAATTAAAAGGTTAAGTGGTATTTTTCAGTCCTATGATGACGTTATGAATCTGAGTAAACGAGCAAATTTCAGTATCTTTTAACGGAATTTGGGAACAATTTTTTTAGTCCTTGTTTTCATGGATAATTTTCTCCATAAATTTTTTTTACAACGTAAAATTATTTTCATAAAATTATGAACATTTTCACTGACAAAGTAAGAAATAATTTGGTTTGCCGATCACTTATTTTCGTCTTTAACTCTCCCAGTTTTAGATAGCATGACAAATTACTGATATATAACAAAATTACACTTACAAACATATTTCTTTGATTTCTACAGGCTATATCTTTTCATTTATAGTTATGTAAAGCCAGGTAGCTGACAGGAACATGGTTGGCGGGAAATACTAGAAAATCAATCTTTAACTACGTTCTTATGGATAACTAGAAAGTATTATTAAGGAGTGACATTAAAATTTATCTATTGGATATGCTGCGTGCCTTAGCCTGCATTTATTTTGATCTTCAATGATATGCGACGAAGAAAGGCCACATTTATGATGGAATCTGTTTCTCCTAATCTAGTAGCTGGGTGATCTTCCGATATATTGGAAAACCCTAATGATATTTTCACTGTCACTAGTGAACTCGAGGCTCCTCTGACACTCTCACAAATGCTTGTAAATGTTGTTGTTGTTTTTATGAAAATGTCTTTCAGTGAGTGCGATAAAATTCAAAGTAATCTCTTCAAGTGACTCGCCTTAAAATATCTTTAAAAGAAACATTTATAGAGAGGTATCATAAGCTTATATCTTTTTTGTTACGCTATTGGGAGTAACTGAAAAGGTAACTACATTTCGCCATTATAGTGTACTTTTTAACCATGAATTTTTCTTGCCACGACAAGTAGAATAAACTACGGCTTAATGTTCTTTCAATGGAAAATTCATAATAAGATAAGTTCGAAGCCTGACGATAAAGTTCTAAATAAACACATTCATTCTCTAAAAACGAAATAGTCCATTGCTTTCTTCTAAAGCTTATTTGCTTTGTCCCTTTGCCGTGTCTCTAGGTCCTCCCAAATAAACTCCGTTTAGCTAAATTTCCCCAATTTATTTCTATCTTTCCTCTCCCTCATCGAATATCGTTCTACTCATATCTCCTCAACGACTCATTCAAATGCTCGTCCAAACTGTGGCCCTTATTTTGGTTTATTTCTCATGCTAATCTCCAACTCCTCTTTTTCTAATTCTTCCCTCAACACGCGTATTCCCCAAGTTAAGACTTGGTTCCTCTTCCACAATAAACCTGTCACTAAAATACCAATTTCTTCGTAGTTAATTGCACGGTCGAACCGACTCGAACCCCTAGAGAAAAACTACCTGTACACAATGGAAAATTACGAGCAATCCACGAGTAGCCGCAATCCAATTGTTTTTCCCTCGCTCGATTTGCACTCCGAACGAATTAAAGAACGGCCGGTACTCGGGGCACGATCAGCCGCATCCTTTTTGACTGCGCTCTTTATTTCCCTTCTTATCCTGCGCTCTCTACATGCGCTGCAGAGCACTTCCGAATCCCATGTTTTCCATCCACACCCCTCCGCAATAAACACATCGCTCTTCTTCATCGCAGTTGTTAATTCTTTTGCCTTCTTTGTAGACGGTGCTCTTACGCCATAGCCGAAACGCCCTTAAGACGGCTTGCAAGGCAATACGCAGATGTAGATTCCCAATTTCCCGAGCCAATACGTCCCTCCTTATCTATGCTTCCAATCCTCCCACCCTCACTTGTACTGTGCCCTATCTCCGTCCCGCCTGCCTTCCTTCCACCCCAGGGGTTCCGACCCCTCCCCCCTCTAACCCCTCCCCTTCCCCAAACCGCCTCTATCCCCAGCCCGCTCTGTTTATTCCCTTGTTATATTTCCACAACCCTCACGCCCCGCTCTTTTTGCATTCCCTTCCCCCCCCATCTTCCATCCCTGTCCCCCTCGTGCCTTACTCGTCGCCTGACACCACCTCCGCAATGGAGAATAGACGCGTCCGGGTGGAAGGTCCCCGGGTCTTAACCCGAGAAGTCTCGTGAGAATTTCGACTAAGCAAACACCGCGGCCCGGGGCGGGAGGGCGGATATAAGGACACGGTGCCACGTTAGGGGATGGGGAGGCTGGGAGTTTGGGGGGTGGGGCGGGGCGGGGAATTATCTCCATGAAGTATTTGTCAGTAGCGCGGCTGACGTGTGCCGTAAGTCGAATGACACTTGAAATGCTCGCTGAGCTGAGTTTAGATTTATGCGTTCATTTCGTTTATGCATTATTCAAACGTCATTCTCTTCTCCCGTAGCCGTCACTTTAGCCTCTGTACGAGAGACTTTAAAAGAATTAACAAGAATGGGCCGATTTTATCTCGTTTTAATGAAGTCGTATTCCGGTGTTTGATTTTTCAGTCTGGCTATAAGTTATATAACTTGACATTTTACAAGAATTACCGATATTCATTAATTTATCTCAGAATTAACACAATATAATGCATTTTATATATTGTTTTTCGGAAAGGCTTCGTAAAAATAAACTTGGGGCATATTTTCTTCAGTCAGAAATGTCCTTCAGCTGCATAATTTGCTTCCCAGCTGTCAAGGGTGGTATTTATAGAAAGAGCTACTGTTGGTTATTTTTGGCATTAATGGAATATGCGTGACCCTTTACAATTGAAATTATGAACTAAAAATAAGAGTTATATGCTTAATTTTGTACTTCATAGGCAAAATAATTAGCTTAGCGCATTTTAAAATGTACATTCTCCAAAAACATTTTTTGTTATCGTTTTCCAACACAATTCACTCCAATAATTTGATTAATGTCTAAAAATGTAAACATTAATGGCTGAATTACCAGATACAAATTATTTTCTCTATTTTCAATTTTTATATGAATAACAGGTATTCTTGTTTCAGAAACGCTCATTCAGTATTCCTTCAATGATCACTTCAACCGTTAACTCCTTCATTGTCTTTTCTCCAATATTTGTTTTGGTTTTTTACACAAAGTATTTGGGATAGATATTCCCGGTTTTATTACATATCTCTAGACATTCGTATAATTAGTTAAGTTCATCAAAACCCAAATTTTATGGTGGGAGAATTCATTGGCCATACTCTAACAAAGTTTTCTTATTCATTTCATAGTGATTTGAAGTGAGGGAGTTATGTTGTGTTTCACTTTGTCTTCAGAAAGGTTTTTCGCATTTTAAAAAAACCACTTCGGAAAAAATATTGTCTAAATCATGCCTGCACACCTCGGTATACTTCGTATTATACTTTGAAAAATAGTGAGGATATTCCCTACTACGTTTAGTGGACTATACTTGTTAGGCATTCCGCCCATTCAAGTCTTAATTAGATTCAAAGAAGGAATTCCAGCCAATAAAAGAGAAATTTTTCATACTTTTCTTGCATGTCATGTCCTATGTAATTATTTTGAAGTTTTTCATCTTCATTATTCATTCATTATTTAATCTACACTGGGGTGCTATGGTAGAATACTAGGAAAAAGAGCAGAGAATACTATCCTAACTCGTTCGTAGAAGGCGTGCGACAACATTAATTATGGCTTACGTTTGTGGGTCATTGATCGATTGTTCTCTCGCACGGAAGGGAGGAGCGTTGGGAGGAAACAAGCCTCGAGACAGGTCTAAAAAAATGGTGCGTGCCTCCTTTTAAGCGGAACGTAGGGTGGGGAGAGCGTCAGTTTTGGCTCTGGGAAGTTCAAACCTCTTTAAGTATCCGTTCCCTCCCACCTGACTCTCTGCTAATCTCATTGCCTGGCTGCTCATCACTCCAACATTTTCTTCACGCCAAAATGAACAATTACTCGTATCATCTGTACTGAGTCTTCTTTAACTCAGAATATTTACAAACGCTCAATTGCATTCACGGCTGTACATGAATATTCATTCATTCATTATTTGGCTGACATCAGTTGCTTTCAAGTGTCACTATGAAGTACTTTTTAAAATATTAATTTTCTATTTAAATATTGCTAATTTGATATTAAAGGAGCAATTGCTACAAGAAATAAAAATATTGATTATTTGCTCTGTGAAATAAGCCATAATAGATATGAACTTCACAGTTTTATGGGCATGTTAATTCCAAACTGTCAGTTAAGTTCCGAGACTGCGTTTGTCAAGTTACGAAACTAATATATTTTTAGAGGAAATTATGCTCACATTCCCGAAATAAACTGTTTTCTGCATTGCAGTACTAATTCGCATACAATGCTCCAAACTACTTAATAATGTATGCACTTAAATTAAATACACTCAGATTACATTCAGATATATTGTTAGTCTAAACGAACACGCAAATACATGCATTTATATATATATATATATATATATATATATATATATATATATATATATATATATATATATATATGCAAATGTAAATTGATGGCGGGCCGTCACAAGTCAGTCAACAAAAGCATAGTGTTCACAGAAAGGAGAATACTCCTGCCAATGAAGGAGTCAGGAGTTATTTTGAAAAAAGATATATATATATATATATATATATATATATATATATATATATATATATATATATATTTATATACACACATATATAGAAATGGGGAGGGCTATATATACATATGTATATATATATATATTGAAAATGTTCATTTACTAATTATATGTATGCGCGTGAATTTTTTATGCTCTCGGGACGCTTGTCAGTGTGCACAGGCGTTGATAGCTCTTAAAAAAGTTCATACCGGAAGGTGTACTTGATCCGACTGGCGGTGGTGCTTCTTCGGACGGTAACGTAGAAGACGCTCGGTGGCACGCACACAAAACCATTCAATCCTTCCGAGCGATCTTGCGGCGTTATATAGCCCCTTAGCCGCTGACAAACGCGTAAACAATTTAGTGCCTTTTACGAAAACCTAGGACTCGATACGGAACACCATGTCCCGATTTTTGTTTTGAAAACGGGAAGAGAGAGCTCTTGGGGAGTAAATTAGGATACGCAGTTGTTTGACATGGGCTCGCATTCCGAATCGCGCCCGTGCCTTGCCTCTTCCACACCCTTCCCCGACTCATTCGAATACATTTCCATTCTCCTTCCGTTAACGACCTTCCGGGATGCCAACGAAAATGTTGATTCGGGCCTCTCCTAATGCAAACATGTGGCGAGAGTGCAAGCCGTCCTGGCGCCAAGGCTCTCTCGCGAAGGGTGCCGCGCCCAAGCGGGGTCTCCCTTCGCGCCGAGGAGGTGATGAATGGTCGGCTCTTTGAGGCATTTGGAGTGGGGAGGGAGCGCTTAGCAAAAATATTTGGGCGATTGGGACAAGTTTTGGAATAAGGGTTAGGCTAAGGGGAAGTGTGATGTTTCCTTTCGAATAAAGGAATTAAGGTTGGCTAAACGGGTATCCCTGCCGCAATCAATCCTGAAGGAAATCACTTGAATACAATTCAAAATCATGAATTCCCTTAAGCAGTAATAGCAGCCCTAATATAGTAGAACCAAATGAAGCCCACATTAGTGAATATGTAAACGCAAAGGCGGCATAGATGATTCGTGGGCTTACGGTACCAAGACCATTCGATTTAATATGCATATTTCAACTGCTCATTAAAAAATTCTCATGCGGTACGTAAAATGATCATGGTTTTCGCATGCAGATATTATAGGAATAACTGACGAATAATTAGTCGTGGCCTTACTGTAACGAACCAAAACTAAAATTTGTATTTTAACTACAGAATGTTCAAAACTAATGTTACAGTTATTTTCTTATTTTAGGACTTTATTCTTCATAAATAATTATTTTTTCATTTGGGCACATGAGAATTGCAAAAAATAGTAATTAAAAGCACTCTCGGTGGTGGAATTTATTTGAAATTAAAGCCAGCTGAGACATTTTTATTATGAAATTCATTTGAAATCACTAAAAACACTTATGTATCCGGTTAAGGTTTTTGAGAGAAAATTTGTCGCACTCTTTTGGAATTTAGTTAGGGCTTACCGGATAACGGAGAGCGAGCAAAAGGAGTTGAAACGGATCGATTTGTTGAGGCAATTTCTTCATCTACTCTTCCCTCAGTTCTTTGGCCCTAACCTGGTCTCCCTTTTCATTTCCGATCTTTTCTCATGAATACATTGGAGACCAGACCCCCTCGACACGACCGCCCTTGCATGCATATATTTAAATTTCTTCCAAGTTCCCGTGCTGTGTCCTTTTGTTTTTTTCCTTGTTCAATTAGCATACCATGAATTATTGCTGCCAAACAATGACGGGAATGCACGAAGTAACTCGGCAACCTAAATTAGTTCTCTCTCCCATTCCCGAGTAACGCAAGAGAAGGGGATTTTTGTCGTCTAAATCAAATGATTATGGATAATTATAAAAGGGGATTCAAAACCACAAACCTAGATACGTATTATCAGACAGGGCAGCCCCCTTTTCTTAAACCTATCTAAAAATGACCCATTATCTCACACGGATAACATTCCCACTGTTCCGCATCATACTCGCTTAGTCCCCCACCCCAAACATCGAAGTGGCGGGATCGTATCCTCGTAATCGGTCATGCTGCAAAACACGCCCTCTCATCCACTTCCTATCCATATTCCTCCCCTCACACGGCTCCATCTCACTCTAAATTTCATCTAACGTGAACCATAAGGTTCACATACAAAATATTGAGGACATTTTTTCCTGGCATGACTGTACGTCGCACCACACAGGTTCGGTGGTGGGGGGTCTGGCCTTCAGCACGCACCAAGCTCCAATCGCCCACAATTGTTCGTTCAGCTTAGATCGTGTTTTTAGCGGGCCCCTGTGGAGTGATTCGATGCAAGCGCAAAACACAGCGAAAGATTGAACAGTAGTACGCCATCAAATTTTGTGTTGGACTGGAGAAATTGGGTACGGAATTGATTTGTCAAGTTTTTAAGGATCAAAGCATGCCACAAACTGCAGTTTTTAAGCAGAACTAGCCCTTCAAAGATGGCAGATGGAGAGAGAGTGCGGAGGACGAGCCCCACGCTGGATGGCCGTTGGCTTGATGACCCAACGACAACCTGGAACGTGTGCGTGAAGTGCTGTAGTCAGACTTTCGGTTATGAGTTCGCATGAATGAAGATCGTATTGTATTGATAAAATATTACAGTTCACACTACTTTCATTGAAAATTTGGCGATGCGAAATATATGTGCTAAACTCGTCCCGAAATACTTAACGGACGACCAAGTGTAAAGTCGAGTGCCTGCTAAGAAAGACCTACAACGACATCGCGACTATTCCCCGTCAATCCCCCGAAAAGTCGTTGCCTCTTTGTACCGCTCTGACTTGGTACCAGCAGACAATTTCCTATTCCCAAAAGTTAAATCCTTCCTCGAAGGATACCTCCATGGGACCAAAAGTGCCTTCAAAGAATCTTCCACGCGTACCCTTAAGGACCCTCCGAAATCTGCCAACCAGGGAACCTTCGAGTAGTAAAAAAGCCACTGGAAATAGTTTTTTGACGCTCAAAGGATGTACTGATTGAATAATTTTGAGAGATTGCACTAATATTTGAAATAAATCTATTTTTTTCGAACGTTTTCCCGATAATTTTTACACAAACCTTGTATATAGGCCTGTATCTACAGTTTTGTGTGAGCTGGCATGTATCAGGGTGTGACTAATATTATATTTATGCATCGATAGCTGGTATTATATTATAAAATCACTCTTTCTTCCTCCTCCACATAGCTCTCATCCACTGTCAACCATACAGCAGCTCTTTTCTGTTCCCATCTTCCACGTCACCCGCTTAGAAAGCAGAAATAAAAACCGACGAACAGCCAGCACAGTGGCTCTCACAGGATTCTATTCCTCAAGGGTCTATAATGTCATTAAACCAAATTGCCTATCTTTATTTCGTAATACTTTCAGGAACCTTAAATGGGTGATTACTATCTTCACCATCTCCTTTACCTGTCACGCTCCATCCCTCACAACGTAGCTTGCTCCCTCCTCCTCCCCCTGCCACCATTTTCCCCTTGTTACCCTTTACCAACCCATTAAGTGTGTGGAAATTAGTCACACGAGAGGCTCTTTTTTACCCAACATGTATATTAAAAACGGATTTACATGATTACGTGCGTGTATTAATATACCACTCACTTTTATGGTAGATAGTGGGGCCCTAGTGGTTTAGGGTATTAACATGGAAAACTTAAGACTCGTGTTAAAATTTGCGTTTCAGAAACTATTTTTCTGCTTGCAACTTTCTTCCCTCTACCTTTCACGCCAACCTTGAGTCCGTTCTTTTGCGTTACCACATCTTTCCTTACTCCCTATCCTCGAGAATGTGGTATCACCGTTTAGTGGATTTTCTAGAATAAAGTAATATTTTTGTGTGTGCATTTAAGTACGTATTTGTGTATTAATATTTAAACTTATATCTCATGCAGCTATATTTAAAATAAAACTTCCATTCGTACCAATCGTCAAATTTAGGACTTTCAAATCACACTTAAGGAGTATCATTAAAATTATTTAATGCAATTAGTTTCATCAATCTAATTATTTAAGATACCTCTTGAGCAGGGATAGGTTTATTTGGGAATTTTATGGATGATAGAGATGTGGGGTACTTAGTTTTCCTTCATATTGCTCAAACGATGAAGAAGATGGTTAGTGGGTAGTAGTCGGTGTTGTCTGTTGTTTGCGTGGAAATCAGTCTGAATGACATACACATGCAGCCAGCCTGGGGATACTGGACCAAGGTTATATATAGTAGGCCGTGCTTTCGGAATGAGTAGGAACTATCTTTGATGCGCTCATTGTCCTATGGTACAGCTGCGCTAATAAACCACAGAGACTCTTGAGGCGAACAAATGTTTGCGTGTTTGTCGTTACCACGAGTTTCCCCTCAGCTATAACGTTCATATAAAGGAGTATTTTTGCGTTCTGAATGGTTAATTTTAGACTTAGACTGGTAAACTTGGCGAAATTGCAACTAGAGGTACGATTTGAATTGATTGAATGTTTTGAGCCCAAATTCGACGCGCATGAGTCGTAAGATCACGGATGCGTATTCCACTCATTCCTCAAAAGCAAGGTCGACCGGTCGGCCAATCCTACGACGTCATTCTCAACGACTCTATAGTCCTAAATCTGATGTAAAACTTTTGAAGCTATTTTGATATTTAAAATAGGCAAATAAAATGTACTGAACCATGCATTAAAACCAGCTGAATTCCTATGCGCTCATTAAAATCAAATTTTAATCCGTTCGACTGAAAGGCCTAAGTAAATGACGTCAATTTTGAATCGATGCGATATTAGGTAAGCCGCTTTATTATGGCTCATAATGTTATTTTTTATCGGCAATAACTTGTGCAAATATAAATGATTCATTACTCCATGATTATTTCAGGTTACAATCAAAAATTTGTCCATGTTGACGTACTTGGCGTGCATATCTATATTTATTTATATTTTATGGGGGCCTTGAACAAGAGAAATCCTGATAATTAAATACAACCATTATTATTCTACTTACCTGTCCCTCTTGATACCAATATATAGCGGAACTATCCGCTATATACTATCATTTTATCTCTGATAAATTTTTCTCAGATTTAATAGGTTTTTACCTCAACAATCAGGTGAAACATTCTGGTCCTTGATATTCCTTTGTTGTTTTTAGATCATTTTTTAAAAGTAATTAAAAGGAAATCTTACGCTCATAAGTTTCAATTGTTTTCTAATGGGTTATATTGTATGTAGGTGTACCTAAAATAATTACATGATCGACACAAATATCTCGAGAGTTCAGAGTACAATTGAAGACCTCTTTAAACTTACCATTGGATAAATAATGAAATATCTCTTTTTGTTTTGGCTGTAGAAAAGATTTGCCTTTGTTTACGTGAATAACCAGGAACTCACTGTTGAGGTTGTCAAGTAATTCCCTTGTTAATTTTATCACACAGCTTACCCGAGGTGCCAAAATAAAATGGGCACTCTCCCGATATTATATCTTTCAAAGTTTAGCAAAACTGACCATCTATTTTCCTTCTCGCATTTCTTATCAAAAAAATGGATGGTAAAGGTTCCCTTACGCATCATAAATGATGGCATATTTTCTCTGGCAAATTATTTTTGGGGGACTTTTCCTCTTCCAAATAATCGGCCATAGAAACAAACGACATTTCATCCTTTTCGCTGCCTCCGCCACGTGTAAAATATAAAACATGTCCAAAATGATATACAGCCGGGAGCTCTCGGGGACGGTGTTATACGCAGGGCCCTAAAGTGGAAGGAACACGAATGAACAATGAGGCGAGGAGAGGTTGGCAGGGTTGGAGGGAGGGGAGGGAGGGTGGGTGAAATAGGGGTTGAACGGGGGACACGGAGAGGGGGGAAAACGAGATTCCGAGAAAAGGAAGGGGAATGTTTGATGTGAAGAAAAGGAACTTGGAAAGGTGAAAGTGGATGAGTGAGTTTATTATATGACGTAATAAAACTAGGCATATTAATCCAAAAATATGCTCGCATTCAAATCAAAAATCATATTCAAAATCGACTGCTTTGAAGAGATATCGTCAATACATCTTTTTAATCCTCTTTTTATCGAATATGGATGATATTTTCTCTTGAACAAGTTTACAGTTCACAAAAACTTTAAAATAGGTTCTACAAAGGACAAGTTTAATAGTAAAGAGTTGTTCTTTTAGACTTTTCCAAATACTCTTTAGTGCTTGAATTCTATGGGCACTTGATATATGTGCATTAAATGCGTCTACGATTTGAGGCCACATGATGCCTTTCTATTAGATTCACAATTCGAAAAATAACTCAGACAAAATTTTATATATATAATAATCTAAATATATACCATAAGATTTATGCATATTAATATGTGCATATACTCCTACATATGCACACTAATAAAGAGCACTTCTCCTTTGAGGACACTTGAGTTTGTTTACTTAAATTTAGACGCTGAAAGAATTAATGAACTAATGTCGTGAAACTCGCTGAAGGTGGACGTTTTGGGGCCAAGAGGGGACCTTTTCATGAATTATTTTTTTGCTGACATAAATATGTATCACACACACACATATATATATGTGTATGTGTGTGTATGGACGTGATATTCCAGTTAGTAGAGCGTTGCACTACTGGCCGGAAGGTCTGGGTTTGGTTCTGGATGATACCTCTGAGCACCCTCAGCTTTACCCAAGCTGTGCTACATATCGGGTACAAAATCTTCCTGGGAAACCATAGGTGGGAATATACGGGCGGGGGATAAGAAACTGGTCCCTCTACCCTGTCGCGTGAAAATCAGGAATAAAATTTTGCATTTAAGTAACTTTTATAAAAATCAAACAGAAAATTGGTGAACCTCCAAATTAATTTCTTGTACTACTCGGGTTGAAAAATACCCGTAAGAAAATGTTGAAACCGATACGTTAAAACCTCAAAATTTTATTATATTTCCACTAATTTGGATAAAAAATATACTAGTGAAACTGGATCCCTGGAAGTTTGATAATACTATATATGCTCTGCACTTGTTATTTTCACTGCCGATGATTTATTATGTTCCTAAATTGCATGCTCTATAATTCAATGCCAACATAAAAATGTCTTACTGTTTCGAAGGTGTGACGAAGCAATATTATCCTGTTGTTCTTAACTTAAATACTAGATGTTAGGATAAATCCATAGGAATAGTCTTATGAAACAAATAGACTTTTATATCAAAAGTAGAACGACATCGAATGTCTACTTCGTGCTTGAAGTAGGCATGGTGATCTGGCACTCTCAGATTTGGTGAAGTTTTAGGGAGAAGAAAAATAAAATATTTTCTGGTAATAACCCTTGGGTTGAAAGGGTGAGTACATGTAGTTTATGCGTATATCCTCTCAATTTAATGAGCATGTATGCATTCTATTCAATGGTTATTTTCATCCTTTGAACGCAGATTGCAAATTACATCAAAGCATAAAACCTCACAGCCTAAAAATTTTAACTGTGTTTTTGCGTTAAAGTTGTTTCTAAATATTTTTTTTCTTTTGTTTCAGGTGAGTCTACAAAATGGTCGAGCTAAGTTTTCTTACCGGGTGTAATTCCTGAGTAAGGGAGTACAATTATAAGCATTAAGGTAGGTACATATTTCACCATGTACTATGGGAACAGTTGTATATTTTGAAGAATACTATATATTTCAAATTTAACTTTCGCTTCCCCTATTTTAATATTCCCATTTTCATCTATGTGCCCAATATTTAATTCTGCAGTGAGAATATTTGCATTAGTGATTAGTTGATAGTATTCTATTACACCATAAGAGAAGATGTGATTCGGGTGCATTATTTAAGAGCATTGTTTGCATTCCAAGACAAATTTTTTAAGAGAGTATTTACACTGATTGTTCTTTTTAAAATTGAATTAATACAAAAATTGATGTCGTAATTGATTGGAAAAGTTTTATATGATCGCAGTGAGGCTAGTTCCGAGAACCAGAGTTTGTTTTCTGAAAAATTAAAAATTAAATGGAAGAAAAAAATTTGCGCGACAGTTAATTGAGGGGGAGTAGATTTCATGCATGAATTTATTGCATTCATTCCAATGCCACTTAAGCATCTTTATCGGTGAGCGAATTTTGAGTTGCATGGTCGCATGCATCGTGCGTGTTTTCACACACTCTTACGGTCATCGTTTGGCCTTCAAGTCACTGGGGTGCAAAGGGTGTTCTTCTAGCCATATGGATTGAATCATGGGACCGAGCAGGCATGCAAAATGAGTGTCTTTTTTATATAGAGAATAACTGGGCGTTCCAAAGAGCAGTTTGTGCAAATTAATGATTGCGTAATTGTGTAAAGTAAATGTTTTAATTGAGACATTTTAAAGACTGGTCCCTCCCTAAGATTTCACCGCTTCAGTTGCCGTAAAATTAGATAAATAAACTTGAAAAACACTATCAAAACGGCCAAAAGAATTAATTTCGGTAAATGTGTATCTAGGTCTGGAGAGCTTCACTAATACTAATACCGTTGTTTAACACTTGTCTTACGTATTTTATGCGTAAATATTACGTATTGTGCTATTCATTGCTAAACTATATCATGCAAATACCTTTTTCGTACTATTTTGCGATGTTTTCTCCTCAATCTCGAGTATACTCGTTTGCACATCAAAATTTTGGTGATTATTACTGTAAAATAATTATCCCTGGTGACTCTTACAACAGCTGTTACCACAACCACTGTGGTTTATTTGTCAATTCTATTCACTGACCTAGTAGGAAAATATATAGACGGTATTCTATGTGCTGGAGTGCCAGAGATAAAGGAAAATGAACTTGGAATGAGGAGGGGATGGAGGGAGCTGTGGGATATAACCGAAGTGGAGCTTGCGTCAATGAACACGGATATGTCTTACTAATCTCTCTGCTCTCTCCCTCTGAAAATCATCTCCTCTCCGACATCATCCTCCCCCTCCTCTTCTCCACCCAACACCCCCTTCGAGCAAAATGCCCAACCATGCGTGATAGTCTTTCAATGCTCCCGTCCCTCGTGTGACGTGTGGGCGCCTAGTGCTATCGAAGCTTCCCCCGACTAGCTTCAATAATCGTAGCCAACTCTCTTTTTGTTTCGCCAACGTTTACATGGATAAGCATCTTAACTGCTTTCTATGTAAAACTTAAAATCAGAAAACACCACTGAAAGATCCTCGATTGGATCCTCCGTTTTCTACCTACCGTTGAAAAGGTGATGTTACCACTGAAATATTCAAAAACCGAAATTGTGAATTTCTCTTTATTTGAAGTTTTACACACCATCACCACGCTTATGACTGACCTTATATGTGCGTGTGTTTATATAAATATATATAAATATGTATACATATATATAAATATAATATATATATATATATATATATATATATATATATATATATATATATATATATATATATATATATATATATATATATATGCACACACACAGCTATTAATTTCGCTCCTTCGAAAGTTGATGGTTAATTATTGGAAATTATTGATTGCTGGGGAACTTTTACTAAGCTTAACTACAGGCTACGTTTTCCATCAATCAATATTTTTGCAACAATGTTATGCATAAACATCCATAATAATGCATGTATATGCATATATTTAGGTTCCTAGAGGAAACATGAATGAATGAGAGGAAAACAAATTATAGCTTGTAAGAAGAAATCTTATCTCAATCATGGAACACGTTTTAACTGCACTGTAAGCACCCGTATTGTATTTACCAACGACATTTTGCATAATTCATAGTTCAAATATCAATATTTAGTAATTCATCCTTTCAAAACATTTAAACATACCATATAACTTTAGTTGTCATTTCTAACAACCTATATTTGGATTTTAATTTAGCTCTTGCGACTTTTCGTTATCATGCACTCACACACCCTTTCATTATATGCATGTATGTACAACTAACGTTTTATCTATATGTGTATATATGTATATATATGCATATATATATATATATATATGCATATATATTATATATGCATATATATATTCTTTTATTTATTTATATTTATACATATTTACTGCCACAATCCGCGGAATAGCGGGAGGAATGTGCAACAAAACACGAGTAATCATCCGTATTAGTTCACGTCTCCATCTTTCGCCGCCGGTTCTCATCCGAAACAATCTCCGTCGTTGTCTGTTCCTTCCCCCGCCGTTGACGCTCATGAGCCCGCAACCACTCCTGTTCCCCCAACCCCTCTTCCCCGCACCATCCTTGGCGCTGATTGAGAGATGTTTGCTCCTGCAGGGTGGCATGAATGCCTGCGTGTATCGCGCGCGAGCGGTGCATGGGATTGGAGGCGCGCACGAGTGGGAGGGAGGACAGCATCCGCGTCGTGTGCGGCGAGGGGGCGAAGGGGGCGGGCTCAGAGAGAAGACGCGCGCCTAACCTGCTAATAATCTCGTGGTGCCCGAGCGCCGCCAACCCCGACACACACGCGCGCTTACGGGCCGTGAGTTTGCTTGCGTGGATCGAATTCGCAGTGGGCGACTCTCCCTATGTCACCGCTCCCCTTCCCAACCCCCCATGCAGGCCTAGTCTCCAGGTGAAGAGTGTCCCTAGGTGGAGGCGCGAGACGGAGAAAGAGAGAGTGAGTGAGTAACTCGAGCCGACGCTGTCGATTTATTTTAAGGTCGGGTTCGAGAAGTCAGATAGATATCCGATCGATCGGATCATTCATTTGTGCGACTTCTTTCTCCGGGTTCTCCCTGGAAATTTCGCGGAGGCCAGATTCGGAGGCGTGTAAACACGGGCGTGCATTAATAACGCGGCTCAAATGCGCATTCGGATATATACGTTTGCGCTCCTTCGTGTTTGCGATGCAAACGGTCGCTCCCGGTGAGTGCATGCGCCATGCCGGGAGCTGGGAATGAGAGTGGTTTGAAGATGCGATGAGCGAGCGTCCACGGATTCAAGGCTTTCTGGAAGCCGTGCTTGAAAGTTATTCCACGTTTCGATGAGTTCAATCGGTTGGAAAGAATGTGACGGAAAGTACTTTCATGCAAGTACTTTCTACGCTTAAGAGTGGGGAAATTCTAGGGGAAAAATATAATATGTTCGACGAGTAATTAGTGAATTAAAAGCATTGAAAACTAATAGTTTAAAAAATCGCTCGTTACATCATCTTTCTTTTGAAGTTAATAACTTGCATTTAATTTTTAAATTACTGCTTATATTTTTACTCGTATTTATGAGCTTAAAATGGAATTAGGTTGAATAATGAAGCACATTTATATTGAACTCTGACGACCTTAATCGAAATTCATCTTAAATCGCCGTGGTTAATTAATTGATTCAGCATTAATCCAAAAACAGCGTTTTTTGGCCTTTACATCGGACAATTAAGGGTGATTAATATAGCAATGGACAAAATTACAAACAACCAAGCCCTAGATGGCGAAAAACCCATCTAAGCGGGAATCGAACCCAAGAATTACGGCAGACGAGGACGTTACCCCGCCGCCGCTAGGGCCGGCACTGAATGGTTTTCATGTAATATATAATTTTTCCGGGGTTAATTTCTTTTATGAGTGTCCCGAATATGAAAACTAGGCTACTTTAGGATTAAATTAAATTTGTCTCTTGAAATAGGTCATGAATTCATATATTTTTGAAGTTAGAGGCAAAATGCTTTCAAAATTTTATTAGATGTCCAAAATACTCTTTGAGCAAAGCCATTGGTATGAGAAAGCTATATTTTCGAGATTTTATGTGTTAAATTCATCAGGAGGATACATTCTTTCGTGGATGCTTGTATTCTAGAACTAGTTAGCTTTATGGAATTCCAGTGATTGGTTGAGAACTTCATCGATAATGAGTACATATTTTCTAGATGGGATGGTATTATAGACAACGATGAGGTTGTTAGTTTTCGAGGCTGTCGCTATATGGTTGCGTTTAACGTGAGCTATTCCATTGTCACGTGATAAATGCAATAGACGCAACTTCTCATCGCGTGTTGTTGCACCTCTTGTCAAATTGGATACTGCAATATCATCTATGCTAACTCTTTTACCCCTCAAGTATTTTTTCTCAACTCAGGCCTTATTTACTTCTAAGTTATGGCGTTGATTTGATATTTTACCTTTTTTATTCGTAAACCAGATTTTTCATAACATTTTGACTCTAGATGCTAGGCATTGCATAGTATCTGATATCCGAGTATTATATAGCACACACAAAATATTGTATTTCCCAGTGCTAATGTTTTTACGGCCCAATCATTTTACTTTTTCCAAAAGAAAATTACAATTTGCAATCAAAGTTTCGTAGAGTGAGCTAGTAGGAACGTTTATAACTCAGCTGTTTTTATTTGTTGAATTAAAAGAAAACATTTTGTATTTCACGAAAGATTTTCTGAATATCTTTTGGGTAATGCATAGTTATTTCCCTAACTCCCATCACAGAAAAGTTACATCAAGTGATGTTGGCCACTTTTAAGTAGACATCTGATTCTGAACTAACGTTGCCACATAGTTTTTATTGAGTGAAATCATGAATGCCTGAACTCCTTATCGATTGCGCCACTAATGAACAGCGGTACTACAGCTATTCCCTTAGCTGCGGCATGTCTAATTAAGGGTCCGGTCGTACGCTTCCTTCTTTGAAAGGCAATTAAGCTGGAATCTACCTGGATTAAACTCAATGCATTGCGTTTTCTCTTTGAATGTCGACTTAGAATTTCGTAGGTTGTGCGAAGATTAATTTGAATTCCTACATTATTTCAGCGTATATTTTTATAGGTTTATAACCAGAATATCTGAGATCGGTTCCAATATTTAAGCCTTGGGGTTTAACCACATGCACTAAATATTCTCCAAATGAGAATATATATTGATTTTCGAATAAAAATCCAAGTGTTCTGAATGCGGAGGTTCCGGAACGACCCAGTGTTACCTCAATGTGGGAAGTGCTCCCCGCGGTGGGAGAAGTAATTAAATGGCAAGGGAGTTCAAGATTTAATCTCGAGAAATAGTTTTCTTGCCGAAGTATGGGAGTAATTAAAAGGGAAGGAGTCATTACGCTCCTTCTAGTTGAAGTTTACACTCCTGTATCGGACTCATTAACAACCTCCGTTCATTTGCAAAGATTCGATTATTTAACGTTTCTAAGTTCCTAATATTAATATTTTAACAATAACATTTCAATAAAATACGATATTGTCGATGGCAGACACCTTTTTTGTCATGTCACTTTTTCAAAAGTTGACATTGTCTTACGCTACGCCTGAAATGTGTATCAATCAGTGATTTACCTTGGGGTAAAATTTGAACGCTCATAGCGGCAAGGACTTATCCCACTGTGCTGAGGACTGAGCTAAGTGCCTCCGTGCCTATATTCTTTTCATTCCAACTGAATAGGTATGGTAAGGGTTTTTATTTTATGAACGCCCAAGACTTAGGGCGTACATAAAATAAATGCTTAGTTGAATGGAGTACTCCATAATCTAAAGAATGCACAGGTTTCCTCATTTATAAAGCTCTATTAATGACTTCAGGTATCAAATCCTCAGAAATAACGATGACTTGAGGACATTTGTTTAAAGTAATGGTTTTAAATCCTCCTGATTTGTTTAATAGCAATATTATAATTACCAATACTCATTGCAGAAGTAAACTTTGCATATTGCAACAATAAAGGTTTATTACTTGTTTCAACATTACTTATTTAGACGCATGGGGGACAATATTAGGTATTGATCAGGACTTAGTTAATTATGGCTGCCTTATATATATGCTTTGAGGTTGCCTACAGGGCGGAAGTGGTGGTATTGGACTATATTTCATGTGAAAATGTGCGAGGTTTGCTCATTTGGTGTTCATTAGTTTTTGCTAAGTTGAGCTTTAGAACATTGAATTCATAATTAATTTGATTCGGAAATAAATTTCAGACGCACAGAAGTTATCCATTTGACTTTATTTTAAATTTATAAAATTAATTTCAATATATATATTTGTATTAAATATATATACTCAAACATATATACTATCATTGTTATTATTGGTAATATACCAATTAATGTAGGTTTTGGATGTACAAAAACTAATAAATAATTCTCTTGCCTCACCTGTCAAAACAACAGCCCAGCATCCCACTCAAAAAAAAAGCCCTTTTGACTCCGTATACTTCCTTCCTCCCTTCATCCCGTCCAACATTCCTATCCTTGGATTCCTTCCTCGTTTTCCTAATACTCTCGCCTTTTTCAAAGTCTTCAAAATCCCAATGCCAATCAACATGCTTTGCATCCATCTTTCCTGACTCTTTTTGATTTGTCCGAGCAATCCCCTATCCTCCCCCAACATACTGTATCCACTCTTTCTGGTATATTTTCCTTTCTATCTACATCACCTTATTCATTTTTCTCCACAGCCACGTTTCAAAACCCGAGGCAATATATGCCCTATTATCACTTTGCTCCACGCCAAGGTTTTGACGATCTGTTTCCTAATATCCTTACTCACCGTTTCCGGCATCAATTCCCTCGTGAAAGCTGCATTGACCATTACTATTTCTCTCCTTATATCCCTTCTACTTTGACAATTTTGCTGCAAAACACTTCCTAGATACTATTGTTCAAATATTCCAGTTTATTCTCTTCCTATTACAAGGTTTTACTTAGCCTTTGTGTTTTTAGTAAACCGCATTGCTTTTCTATTTATTATTGTATTTAATTTCATTCCAATTCTATTTGAGCTCCATTGCACTAAACAATGATTTAAACGCGTTAGCTAACTGACAAATGAAAGAGTGATCATGTTGCCTACCTCGAGAGCCTGAATCGATGTTCATTCCCTTTATACCCTTTCTATCAAGAAGCCTGGGACTAAGTTATTCTCATCTGCATCATATTCTCCATATTAAACCTTGCTAGCCAAATGTTTACACCTTAAATTTCTCCCACACATTCCTTCCTTTACTCTTGGATTTTTTCTTTTCTATTAATATTTTTCCCAATTTATGTCTAGCTGTAAAGAGAGATTAACCTTTCTTACTACCCAACATCTATTTAACCTTCTTGTATAGCGGACCAATTTCACCCTTCCTCTGCAAACTTTCCATTTCTTCGTACTGCGTCTTCCACCATGCTACTTTTACACTATTTGTTACCCGTCTCAATTTATATATATACATCCTTCCACCTAGCTCTGTGTTTACACTCTTCCATTTCCTTCTCCCATGTATCTTTCAATATCATCCGCTATCAATGGTTTCCTTGTTCTTTCCATATAAAACATTTCCTTTAGCTTTTTCGCGGTTTTTGATATCACTTTAATGATATTTTACAGTTTTTCCCCAATAGTTCTCAGTTCCTTTCCATCAGCCATGATTTATTCTACTGCCTTCTGAAACTTCTTTTTCAATCCAGTACATGCTTCTATATTCCAATTCCTAAACCACCTCCCCCGCTTTATCTATCGAATTGGAAGTTACACTTCATAAAAATAAGTTGTTGACGGAGTCCGCATCCGCTCCCAGGAAGCTGAACAAATATATCACACTGTTCCCAAACCTGTGTCTAACCAGGACATAATCTAACTGATACCTTTCTGAGTAACCTGGCATTTTCCATGTATACCTGCGCCTTTTGCGTTGTCTAAACCAAGTGTTGATGATGACTAACCCCTGTCTGCTGCAGGACTCAACTGCTTCCTCCCCGCGGTCACTCCTCGTGCCTAAACCGTGGTCCCCCACCCCATCACGATCTCTTCCTTCGCCTACCGTCGTATTCTAATCCCTCATCACTATCAAATGTTTCTCTGCAGGAACCCACGACATTGTATCCTCTAACTGATCGTATTTACTATTGACTTCTTTTATGGCTAAGCTTCGTGAGGTGACCACCGCAGAAGTATTGCCGCCCCCGCTGCCGGGAACACACGGATGATTGAGCCGAATCCCGCAGTTACTAGGATTCATATTATTTATTTTGTCCATCATTATGCTATTAGGAAAAACAATTGAGGTAGTTTCCCGTTGCCTTCCTCAATAGTGTTTTTAACTTGACACCATCACTAACTGGCTGCCCCACTGGGGTCAGACGCCATTGCAGCCGCCTCACTGAGGAATAGACGCTGCGTGGACTGCCTTTCGTCTGGCTCCTAATCTTCGACCTATCTGGCATGGATGACTCTACCTGGAGTATTTATCATTACTACTACCAGCAAAGCTCTAGGGGTGATCGGAACGCACAAGCCCTTTTATTGCATCCATTTTGTAATCCATAGTAGGGTATATATATATATAAGAAAAAGGGATAGGAACACATATAAAGGACGAGGCGGAATCAGGCAAATCACGAGTGTAAAAATATTTCCTAGACCGGGACTTGAACTCCGGATCTTTTCACTTGCCGGGCGGATGCTCTTAACCACTTGAGCTATCTAGGAAACGTAATTTACACCTTTATATGTGTTCCTATCCCTTTTCCTTATATCTATTTCTATGCGAATGAGTATTTGTCCGCCGTCTGGCGGTATTTCGTGTTTGAATGTGTGTGTACATATATATATATGTATATATATATATATATATATATTATATATATATATATATATATATATATATATATATATATAAGAGGGTCGCGGTAGACCAGGGGGTAGAGTGTTGGACTGCTCACCCAAGGGCCCCCGGGTTCGATTCCCGAGCGAGGCACTCTGGGCCCCTGCAGCTCCACCCAAGCTATGCGATTTTTCCGGTGCCAGATCTTCCTGGGAAACCATAACCGGCACAGGGAAAGGAACTGGCCCCCTATCCTCTTGTGTGAATTTCACGCGCCGTCGGGCTTAGTACTGGGTGAGCTCTACCATCACCTACCAAACCGACCTTCGGGTTGATTACTATGTTTATGATTATATATATATATATATATATATATATATACATATATAATGAATGTACCTTGATAAAATTGTAAATAATTTATATTCTTTGCCCTTTTTTGGAAATATCTACCCTTCTATTCAAGTAGGAAACCCTACAGTCGATGTCCTCCATTTTCTGGCGTCTTTAAACGCATTCGCCTAATAGTGCATACAATTCCACTACACATTTTAATCGTGTTTGACTGCATTGTGGAAGTTTTCTGTTTGCCTGGACCTCTGCAAAAACAAGGGCACGCCCTATCGCAACGGACCAAGCGCCTGAGGAGATAAGCGTTCGGCTCGTCCTGCCTCTCCCGCGCTCGATGGTCGCGGGCCGCTATTTGGAATGCAAATCTACTGGAGCCGGGATCAGCTCGCCGTCCCATGGGCGCATGCGTTGCATTGTTCGTAACTCGCATTTTTACTGCTCCTCAAGCTGTTGAGATCTGTTTTTCATTGATTATTTACACTTTTTAGCCAAAGTATTGCACGGGGTATATCCTCACTCCTCCAATACTCTTGTAGTGATCATCTACTCGTATCATTACTAATTGCTTGGTGATATTTTATTTGGGGACAAAACTGAGAAATTTGAGTAATTTCGATGTTCTAATTCAATCTCGTTGTCGACTTCTCTTGTAATTGGGTATCACAGTGGTTTCTTAATGCTAAATATAGAAAAAAAAGTAAATTGGAGGGTGTGAATGAAATTCATGTAGCTTAACTAGTACAATAGTTTGAATACCTGATCGCATGTGAGATTAGCATAAGAAAATAGCACTCTCATTAAATTGGCAGCATCGCATGTGCACTATTACGATCATTTCCATCTTTCCAACCCTTCGGGTGAAAAATATGCTATTTTTCTCCCGCGTGGCTTTGTTTAAAATTTCAAGATTTTCTTTTTTCCTCCATCAAAAACTAATAAAAACCTTTAAGTATCAACCCATATGGCCCACTCTTGCTGTATTTAATATCGTATACAAATAAAGGGGCCGAATGATATCTATTTAATGCTGTGCTATTTTTGCTATATCTTCCCAATTCACTTAATGGTTTGACATGATACGGGAATGGAGTTCAGCATGAGAAATTCAAAAACTAGGATAGTGGTGCTTTAAATACACTTAAGACACTAAAAAGTTTGGTGCATAAAATAAAGAAATCTACGGATGCAATGCGGCAGTTAATGATCCATTGAGGAACATACCAACCGTCCTCCCTCCCTCCCAGTTTGTGTACGATGTGGGACTTAAGGCATCATCTGAATTTAGATGCTTATCAATTATGTCACGGTGCAAGAGAATCACCTGCTTGGCAATCGTAACGTTTCCATGCCACCGCCTTGTAGTAGGGCGGCGTGGGTCTATAACATTACTCTCCCTCCCGTCGCTGTGTTTTTCGTTACTCGCTGGTGTTCCGCTCCTCTCTCCGCCCCCGCCAACTCCTTTCGGCTCATCTTTTCCATCGCCTTGAGTTTCGCATCCGCCATTCGAGGGGAGTTGCCGGGCGCAATGGAGCGAACGCTAAGGCCTCGGTTCGTTATTCTCCACCGCCCTAGATACGTACCTGCCTCTAAGGGACAACCCAAGGGCACGATCCTATCGCAAAGTCGTATTCACATACAAGAGCATCTGTTCGTCCATTGAACTTGTGGGGATGAGGGCAGGGAGGCGGGAATGTTCGGAGGTCTTACTGCTACGTTATAGCGAAAATATAGGAGACTAGGGATAACTAACCCGCTTTCATCCCGCCCAATCGAGCAAGAATTTTCGCATGACCCCTCGCATCCGCAGGAGTGATGCAGATGGAGCAAGGGTATTTAAATCCGCGTCGAGAATAGCATTTTCAGTTTTAACATTATTCGAAAGAGAAGGGGTTATTCGTGAGATGCCATCGCATATGCCTTCAAAATCCTCGTCAACGATTCACGGAGGGTTGGGGGCTCTCTCGACTGGGGAGCGTGATTGGATGAGTGAAAAACTGAGCTCCCGAAAACCTAATTAGTTCAGAGGGTTATAGGTTAGTCAGATGTTTCCTTGGGTTTAAGGTCCACGTGAATATTCGATATTGCTAATTATTAAAGATCGTTGATCTGTAAAATCTGAAGAGGAAAATAAGATCAGGATTCGTCTGTAATGATTCACCTGAAGTAATAAGGTTTCATTGCGCTCGTATTGTTATACTACTGAACACACACATAACAACATTCCTGGAAAATATGATGGAGGCAAAAATAATAGGACAAAAAGGAAGAGAAACACCAAGAAGGAAATTTATAGATGATATAAAAAGTACCTTGAGGGTAACAACCTACAATGAACTGACAATAACGGAAATCGAGAGAGACCAATGACTGCAACGACAGGGCTCCGCCTGTAGAATTTGATTAGGACTGGAAATCTTTCCCGTATATTATTTTGAGTTCGTGTACTTTAAGATGGCTTTCAAAAGTATTTGATCTTAATTACACCTCATGAATTCGAAACCAAAGTTTAAAGTATGGCTGTGAGTAAACTAATTGATCAATCATCACGTTTTTTTCAACATTTAGCATGCTTTAATGCTTTCCGTAAGCTTGGTTTGTTATGAATAACTTTGTATTCTTCTTAAATTTTAAATAGTAACACATCGCTAGGATTAAATATTAGAGCCCAGCATCGATTTTTGTAAGATGAGGAAAATAAAAGGAGCTCGAAAGAGTAAATATTTCCAAGGAAAGGTCGAGAGGATCTCCGAAAAAAGACGAATGTCCCTAGAATGATCGGACGCATGGACGCTCTTATAAAAATATACAACCGGGAGAGGAGTCTTGAGTAAATTTAATAAAATTTGCTGATCAGGAGAGAGTGCGTCCGGATTGCGTCACATAGGTATTCCACATTCCCCCCTCCCAGTTCTTCCTTCCCCTATGTAACCAATCGAAGCTTACACAACAGAAAACACGCCATAAAACAAGGACGCCTGCGCCATTACCGTGATTGGAGCCCAATATGCGTCACATAATTGAATGGAAGCAGCCCTCTCGTCCCTCCCGTCCCTCTCCCTGCCTCCTTCCCTCCTGACCCCCCTCCCCTCCTCATCCCTCTGAGTGCGGAAGCTTCTTTTCTCTTTTTTAACTCTCTTTTTATTTCGAAAAATAATTCTTTCTCCCATCTGTGTTCGTGTGTGTCAGCGTTTGTATTTTTTGTTACTCTTACTTACCTCGGTCGTAGAAGGTAGGCACATCCGACGGAGGAAAAAACCAGATGATGAGAAGAGTGTATGACACGGAGGGAGGGGTTTGGTTGGGATATCACAAGACAGGGAAGGGTGGGGAGGTGGTTTGGGGGCGGAGGGTTTAGAAATTGGGAGGGAAAGAGGAGAAAGGTTGTTTTGCACGTCACGGCACCTCTTACACGGCATAACTCTTTGACAAGGGAGCGTGTTCGCGTGATCGGAGGCCCTGGAGTCACGAATTCCGCGGGCGTGTGCGTGTGAGGAGTGCCTGAGGTGAGAGGGGGGCAGAGGGGAGGGGGGGAGGCAAAGGAGGCCGGGAAGAAAGGTATGAAAGAAGGAAGGGGGCAGGAGAGGGGCGGGGAGAAGGTGATTGGAGGACGTTATTGGAACGCTTTTCACGGAAATTGCACTCAACAATCTTCCAATTTCGTTGCATCCAAATCCGTCTCGTCCATCCGTCACGATTCTTATCCCTTCCCTTTCTTTCTTCTCCTTCTTTCTTAACTTCCGTTCCCTCCTCTTCCAATATTTCATTTCCCACACTTCAAACCTGCCAACAGTCATCTCCACCGATTCAGAATCCCTACCTTTTCTTCATTTTCATTTCTCCCCTTTGCTTATTCTTTATTAAGCCCCCATACTTTATTACCCCAATTATGTGACGTTTTCTTCTGAATTATTTCGTATTTTCTTTTGAATCGTTTCCTTTGCGCGTGACCGTGAATGCCCATGTACCATATATGCATATATATTTTTAATTAATGGGAAAAAAGTCTTCCTTCTTTTCTTTCAAATTAGAGACGGTGATAAGAAAAGCATTCTGATTAAAAAATATAAATTTGGCCAAGGCCGTAAATTAAACAGCATGCATTCTTGTTATTAGCATAATTTTACAGTATAGTCAGAAATCTGATACTCCTTGCTCAAAGTTCTTGACTGGAAAGTACACCAAACTCCAGATATTTTAAATTCATTATGTCTGCGTAAACGATTCCAGATGTTTTTATATTTCGAATTGGTATTTCGTCTCAATTTCCAAAAAACTTGAGAAATTCAGTAAGGTCGATTTAATTTATTAGAAATCAGAATGAGTGCAAAGGATTGATTTTCCAATATCACGCAGATGTTGCGTAATTTCGTTTCGGATTTTTTAATTTTATATCTCATGCGGACATTAAGCCAAAAACTCCAATATAGTGGTTTATAATTTATTTCAATCAAATGTGTAATAGTCTGTAATTATTGAAATGTTTTCCATATAATTCTGATACATTCTTTTGGTTTTCAGTATATAATTATACATTATACCATTAAATATAACTTTAACTATGGAATTTTTAATTTTGTATCTCATGCGGACATTAAGCCAAAAACTCCAATATAGTAGTTTATAATTTATTTCAATCAAATGTGTAATAGTTTGGAATTATTGAAATGTTTTTCAGTTAATTCCGATGCAACCTTTGGATTGAAAGTAGATAATTATAAATAATACCATTGAATATAACCTTAAATTTTAATTTTTGGCAAATTTTAGGAGGGTCCCTCAACATATGCACTGTTTGAGTTCAGAATTGTTTCACTTTATCTTTAAATATTATATCATTACTGCTCTTTCACTTTGAATGGCAACACAACACATATTTGAAGAAAAGATTTCCTTCATTTCACTGGGCTCAAATTATCACTCTTGTTTCAAGTAGAACGGCAATGGGGTAACGGCAGTATATTTTTTTATTATTCTCGGCGTGTGAAATCATTTCAAGTAAAAATGTTGTATTTTGAATGTATTCACAGGAGTGCATGCAAACTCTGCATTGTCTGGCAAATTCAATTACAAACTCAAGAGAATTAAGAGTAGCCTGCACTTAAATGAGCTTAACGCTAAAATTAATCCGTAAATCTTATCCGAAGTGTTTTCCAAAGGAATCCCTAGAATAGTAATTAACCTCCTGCTTGTGCAACAACCACTTACAGCTTACGTATGAACATAATCTTCATGAATAGGCAAGTCTTACGTGGATTTGCCACCATTTGAATGCCACATTTCTGCACACCATGTTCCCGTGAACTGGGCAGCCGATAAAATTCGACACCCGACCTAGCCAAGAAGCTTTGCGCTCACGGTTTTGTGTTGTCTTCGTACGTCATCAAGATGAAGCCCTCTAACGAAAGATGAAATTTCAAACACACTCAAGTGAATCGAAAAAGAGAGAGAGGAGGGTGGGAATTGAATCCGGAGAATTGGAACCTTGGTCTTAGTAAAGAATGCAGCTGTGCGTCCGATGAAGCAGGTCCCGGGGTGTGTGAGATGCGGCACCCGGGGGTGGGCCCGCGGAGGTCTATCTTGCCGAGGAAGGAGGGCCATCGTCCGGGGGGCAGGGCGGAGAGGTAAAAGGGTGGCAAAGGGGGCGGCTTTAGTTTCTTCCGTCTTTTCAGCTAAAGATGATGCAGGATAATTCAAGCCGGAGACTCCCGACGCCCCTCTCAGCCAGTGCTTTTCCCAGCCGAATTTCTTGATCACCGAGGCAAATGGAAGGGTTCCCGCTGCGTCCTTCCACTCATTCAACTTAAATGCCATCACTTCGTCGTAATCAAGAGATGTGTCTGCGCCATCTAGCACTGCTGCTGCTCTCCTCTTCGCTCCAAACAAGCCAGAAATCTCTATCATCCCATGATCCCAGTTTTGACCTCGTTTTCACCTCCTTGAACTCCTCCTGTCCCAACTGTTTTTATTGACCTAAGTTTCCTTTCCTAAAGTTAGTTTATTGTCTCAGCACTTCTGCCATCATCAACCTTCATCAACTTCACCAACACTCGTTTTTTTCCGTAATAAAATCACTGAAAAAGAAAAACTACCGGCTATTCTCATTGAAAGCATTTCACGGGAGAAGAAAACACATTACACTAGGATTTCGGTTTGTCAGCATAGAGCGTTTAGATTTTACGTAAACCTAATATTAATGCATTAGTAATATACGGAAAGTGGTGACACCATCTAGCGATTTATTATTATAATATTCTCAAGCATATTTATTTAAATTCCCTCTAGTCTTCTGGTGTATTTGCTAATGAATGCCTGAGGCAACGAATAATTATTCCCATATCTAGATCTTTAAGAGATATAACTTAAATGAAATTGATAAACTTTAATGCTTGTTATAAACCAAAAAATAGTGATGAAAGCGATAGAAGCGTGCGGAAATGATACATTTTCAAGGAACGCCTGGATTTGACAATATTTATCAAAATTTAATATTTACTGAAAAGCAGTAGTGAGAATGAAAGCGTTAAAAAATGTGCTCTGCTTAAAGGGGCACATGTACGTATATGAATATATACAGCTACATAATACCCCACAAGCCGCCGCAAGAGTGTGTGGCAGGGGGGTATCAGGTCACCATCCGTCAAAGAGAGTAGCACAACATGCAAAATCAACATATCCATGCAAACCTAAACCCACCTCACAGTGCACATGAATACATTCATGCAACAACTCTTTCAACTTACACGCTTGCAAATACATACACTATAAACATGCAAACAATTGCACCTTAGACGTAGTAAAAATGTTTCCAATTACGTGCAAGCTAGAATTTTACAAGTAGGAAGGCAAAATTCCACTAACCCATGGACATATATCATACAATGGTCTCCTCCCCCAAGAACACAGGCAGGGAATGTGACACAATGTTGCAGGCAGCAGTAGGGTCCCCGCTCAGGAAGAGACGAGGGGTGGAAGGGGAATTTTAATATACATATATATATATATATATATATATATATATTCACACACACACATGTACATATATATATATATTATATATATATATATATATATAATATATATATATATATATATATATATATATATATATACACATATATCCTGTGTTCGTCTTCCATATGTGTTCCTACCCCTTTTCCTCATGTATATTTCCACGTGAATGAGTGTATATATAAATATATGTACACACGCCCACGCATTCAAACACGAAAACCCGCCAAATAGCGAACACACACATATATCTAATGACAGAGTGCTGCTCATCCCAAGTATCCCAAAAAACACCTTAAAAAATTTTATTTAAAAGTTTAAAACTAAGAGAAATTGTATCTTTCCTTATTAAATGACCCTCGGATGCACGTATATTCCATATCTGGCCAAAGACATGGAATTTAAAACCAATTATATTAAGTAATTTTCTATCAAAATATATCAAATTCAAGAAGAGCACATAAAGAATAACTGATTGTAGCGCTTTTCCACTAGATAATCTAGTGGAAAAGTGCTACGATCAGTTATCCATTATGTTTGACTTCCATCGCATCACGCTGCAGCTACTTAATTCAGAGCACATAAAATCAGTAGTTCGTTTTAAATTTTGGCATTGCTCCGCATAAACCGCCAGCTAGTCAACTTATCAAAAGTCTTTTATCATAAATGGGCAAACGGCACTCGTAAACTGGATATTTAAAAAAACTAGCCTTCTTGATATATTTGTCAATGGCAATAAAAAAGCAAATGAAATAGGGTCATCAATAAATAGCCAACAAATTTCATGAAAAAACATGACAGAGAGTCTTGTATTTTTTTTATTGCCAAATGAAGAGACTTTTCGGCTCGGAGTGGATTTCATTACAGTAAACAGAGCAGTCAGCTACTTTGAAATTTTAAATCTAATTATATATATATATATATGTATACACATATATATGATATAAGCATACATATACTTATCGAACTCTGCTTTTATTTAATCTCCTTGCATTCGATGTATTTTGCCTTGAAAAATAGTTATTATCAATGGTTTTCAATTCATATCTTTGCCCAGACAAAATTTTAGCTTCCATGGCAGTTCATTGATTTATAAAAAAATCTACCTCTCTCTCTTTCTTGGGTGCCCCCATTTCTTCAAGTGCTTGATTTTTTTTTCGTTTTTCCGTAGGTGCCTAATATAGAAGCCCAAGTCCACGTTTCACTTGGTTAACGCGTTAACTTGGGTAGACCGCGTCTTGTGTTGTGAGCCGATTCCTTTCTCCATTGGGTTGAAACTCTTGGGTTTACCGTGTCGAATGCTCCAGAGGAAAAGGTTTATTCAGACGTTACTTATCCCGGGGCTGTGTTTTTTTCTTCTTCGCTGAAGCAAGCTCAATCTTCTGATCTCGCTCGCTCGCTCGCACCGGCTTGTATCTGCGGAGACGCTACGGTCCATTGAGTGAGTTTCTGGACGGAATAAAAGCAACTGACTCGCCTGCCATCCATTTTATTCGCGATTCCAAGCCCTTCGACTTCCTTTCGTCCCCTCAGAAAA